>NC_142375.1:10455173-10789756 GCF_059441005.1 Hippichthys cyanospilos | reverse complement strand
GACATACATTCTTGAATCAACCTGTATAGCGTTTTTTATTATCAAGTCCGCCTCACAATTTAGGGACCCGAGTTCAAATCCACCTGCACCGGCCTTCCTGTGTGGAGTTTGCATGTTCTTCTTCTCAGGCACTCCGGCTTCCTCCCACGCTCCAAAAATGTGCATGGCAGGTGTAAAGGACACACTAATTTGTCCTTAGGCATGATTGGGTGCGTGAATGGTTGTTCGTCCCTGTGTGCCCTGCAATTGGCTGGCAACCAGTTCAGGGTGCCCATAGTCAGATTTTAATCGGCACCAGCAGGCCTGCGACCCTTTTGAGGATACGTGGTTCTAGAGAATGGAAGGATTGATGGATGGTTACAAAACCTGACCTGAAGAGAAGTGCAACTTTTATTTTTATTTATCATTTTTTTAACGAGATGATATTTAAAAGAATGTTCATTTGTTACTGTCATATGAGCACAGAAAAATTCCAGTTGGACATGTAATTGGTGAAAAATAGCCATGGATATTTCAATGTCAGAGTGTTTTTTGTAAAAAGCAGAAGTCAGTTTCCAAATCGTAAAAAGCATATTTGTCTCATTTCCAGTGAAGTTACCTTATTAATCTCCCGACCTAGCCCAAGTACACACTGTTTTCTTGATAACATTCAAAATGTGTTTTGCATGATTTGACTTGCTAACCACAAAATTTGATACACCCAAAAGGCTAACACAAGAACTTTATTGTTCTCATAAGTCTGGTAAACCCATTCAGCCACTTCCTAGGTCGTTTATCCTCAGCAAGATCGCGGGCATGCGGGCATGAGCCTAACTCAGCTGTCTTCTGGCAGTAGGCAGGCTACACCATACCGTGCATGTTTTTGTTAACATACGAGAAAACCCATGAGGAAAACATTCAAACTCCACACTGGTCAGAGTCAGAAGCAAACCTAGGACGTCAGAACTGCGAGGGGAAGATCTTAAGCTGCACCGCCTCCAGTGAACCCAATTTAGAGCACAAATTATTCCGTACAACTCCCAATTTGATTGTCAAGTGTAACATTAATTCCAAACTACAACTACAATATTGTAGTTCAATATTGTTCAACAGACAATGCCAACTAAAAGCGAGTAACTTTTACTTGACCTTGTTGAATGAATAAGTCCCTTTTAATTGACTGTAGCTACAAATTCGCTCCTCGCCCCTCTCCCTTACTAAACAACTTGATCTGCTTTTCTAAAAACACGTTGACCTGGATGAGCTCTCAAAGTGAGTAATTGGCTCTCATGACATGTGAGCTTGGAAGTAATCAAGCAAAGCCACAGAGACAGAGAATACACCAACAACCCTCATCATCTGCCTATGAAATCTAAAAATGGACTAAAGCTGTTACGAATAACCGCGGATCCCCAGTGGGTTCAGGACACCAACCAGACACTTGAGGAGATGAGAGTAAATGAGAATTTATTAACAAAAAGTGCACACCAGGCATGAAAAAAAAAAAAAAAACTAGTCTAAAAATGTACAAACTAAATCACAAAGTACCAACACAAGGTGAGACGGGGACGTCTGGGCAAATGAGTCCAACAGGGAATAGGAAGCGACGAGGGAACACAGTCAAACAACAATAAAATAAACAGAATGTAACTAATTGTAGGGATCTGTTCACAAAAATAAATCATTAACGTGAGAGGTAATGAGAGGTGGCACCTGACAAGTTGAGTCGAGTATGGGGAGAATCAGGCTTTTAAAAATAATCAAAGTGCATAACCTACTGAACGTAGCATTTGTTTCATGAACTTATATTTTCATGAAAACATTCTATTAACTCCATCATTATTTCTAAAGCATTTTGCATGTTTGTTTATTTGTTTTATTTAAACTCTTGAGGACTACCTGGAGTTCCTTCAAGTACCCCCAGGGGTACCCGTACCTCCATTTGAGAACCACTGCCTTAAGAAACTAGTGACCTGACTTACAAGTCTTTTACGTTGACTTGCAAACATACACAATGAGAGAAGCCCTCCATGGTAGCTGGTGTCTCATATAATTTTACAAGCAGCAGTTTGGAAGACGACAATAAATGTCTTTTTTGTTTGTTTGTTTCCTATGTTCTATCAAGCGGGGTGGATCAGGTTCCGTTTGGCTTTTTTTTTTTTTAAATGGATTTAGTCACGTTCCTTTCTATGCTTCTACCATAATAGTCTACAGTTTAAATGATGAAGGGATGAATGTGTAACTTAATTTTGTTGTTCATGTGAAAACTGCATGTTTTGGAACAATGTGTGCTTAATCATCAAGCTGCAAAAAAACAAACAAACAAAAAAATCAGTTTTTTCTTCATTCAAACGTGTTACTTGGACAAGGTGTTCCTTGGACTGCAAGTTCATCTCAGCCTACTCATTCCTTTTGTCAGCCCACACGGGTGAACCTCTGACCTCTGACCCTCAGCCCACACCTCGGGGCGCTGTAATACAGGATCCCCCAATGCACCCAAACACCCACCTGTTGTTGCACCAAACTAAAAAGAACGCCGTTTTAAAAATAAACTGCTCGGCAGGAGAGTATGTGTATTTATATGCACGAGAAAGGCGAAGATACAGTTCCCATGGAAACTAAAAAGTTTGGTCTGGTTTGTAATAATGTTTCAAAGCCAAACATAGCCTCAAAATACAGCCTCATAGTGTGCATGCAATACTATTGATGACATGTGCTCATCAATTTGTTGATGCTCTTTTTTTCCAGAGGGATGGTATGATTTTGGGCATAACCTGCGGACATTAAGTGCAATGAAAGCCTTAAGTAGCTAAGAGCTGCTGTCTCACTCCATTAAAAATTGCGTGTCCCAAAATGAGGTCACTCACAATCATTCAGATTCCTGTAATTACCAGCACAAATAACTGTTACATAACCTCTGTTTAGGCGGCACATAATGACAGTCAACTAACTTAATCACCCCTCTTGGCAATGCCTTGCATTTGAGGTCGGCTTGGGGATGATCACTACAGTGAAGCGTGGTTATCTTTTAAAGCAGAGAGGTACAGTTGAGGAAGTGGAATAAAAAACCTTTTTGGAGGGGGGTACTTGGGCTAGTGGTATGTGGGTTGCTCGTGTATGCAAATGAATCACTTTCCAAGTACAATTCATTTATATTTAATGCTTAAATGCAATTTGAATTAAATTCTTATCAACTGTTCTAAAATGTATTTGATACCATTTTTATTTACCTATTATTTGCTGTACATTGAAATTCACTTTATATTTTGGCAGTTTATTTCCCACTCATACTTGTAACATTGTGGGCCCTATTTTATTGTTCAGTGCAAGTCCAGTGCTTAACGCATCCAAGGGTGGGACATTGTGATTTGCAACGAAGCATTGGGCTGGTGAGAGAATTATTTTATTTTATTTACCATGCACAACTGCACATCATTGTAGATATCTTTAAATAACATACCCACTTAACGATTCATACAGTGCTCTTCTGCTTAGGTGTGTTTAGGTCATGTTTCTGTTGTGGGTTGGTGTTGGTTCTTTTGTTTGTTTGTTTTTTTGTATTTCTATGCTGTGGGTTTTTTAGTTCTTGTGTCTTGTTCCTGTTTGGTTTCCCTTACATCCGTTCTCGTTAGCGTGATCTGTTTCCACCTGTCTGTTTACCTGCGCTCCATGTGTCATCCAATCAGCTCCAACTGCCTTTTGTTCCTCCCCAGCTGTTTCGTGTTTCCTTGTTAAGTGTGGAGTCTATTTAAGTCCCAGTTTGTGGTTGGTTAGTTGTCAGGACATTGTCTAATCTAATCGTTTCCAGTCCCAAGTTTCCATTGTCCCCCAGTCACTATCCCGCTGTCGATACCCCGCGAGTTCAATTTCTGTTTCAAGTTTTGGTTTGTTACTTTACCCTCTGTTCAGTTCTTGTTAGATTTTTTTTGAGCACCAACTTACTGGCTTCCCCTGCACTTGGGGTCCACCTTTCCCACACCCCACACCACCATGCCTCACATCCGCAACAGATTATACCTTGTTTTTGTGTTAACTTGGTACTTGTTTTTTTTTTTTTTCGACATTTGTGTGGACAGCAAAGTAAGCATTTCATTGTATGGAGAAACTTGTTTCTAGACTGTGCATATGACAGTAAACACTTTGAATCTTGAATATTTAAAAAGATGTTGACAGGCGCAGGACATCATTGAAATAAAGGTTAGTTGAATATGTAAGTAAATGAGAGAGACAGAAGAATAACAAATTTATAACATTTTTGTTTTAATAACATTATTAATCTCAGTAAATGATTCCTCCCGTGCTATTGTGTCCTCGAGGTGACTATTGTTAATTTCCACAGTTTTGACTTATGCCATTCCTATCAAATGTGACCACCGAGTATATGTAAAATACCTTCTATAATTCCATCCTAGTTGTCCAACCAATCGTGTCAAGATCAAGATGGGCCACATTGTTCAGAACATTTTGTCCAGCGCACGATGGTACAAATTGACAAACCTCTTGAAAATCTCACCATAATATTGAAAAATTATGAGGCATTTCAAACCATAAGGAAATCTGAGTTGGTGACAGGCTAAATCATAGCATATTTCCATAAAATGGGTGAGGGTATAGCATATAGAAATAGGAAGATAATCAGACCGCTCTCTCTTTCTCTCTCCCCTACTATCACACACATACATGCACACACACAGGCACGCACAGACTGAGGCAGATGCACAAGCGAGGCAGCAGCGCAAGGCTTCACCGCAATGGAGCAACAAGGACCAAGCTCAGATTGGAGACAATTACAAGTTTGTGCAAGACAAAGCACACAAAAAGAAGTTGCGTAAACACTGGAGGGAGGCGGAAAGTGAGCTGTGAACTGACTCAGGATGAAGGCAACCACGGTTTTCCAATGATTCACACTGCCGGAACACCAAGGTGAGTGTCGTTTACTTGAAGTATAGTCATATTTAAAAATGACCAATATGTTCACGATAACATCAGTGTTAATTAGTTGGCTGTAGTTCTTACCTACCTGCTGCATTCATCTCACTTATTATGTGAGTTAAAAACAAACAAACAAAAAAAACACTTTTATTTACACCCAAATTATATACCACAAAAGGCTCAGAAACCTGTCGATCAATAAGTTCAACCAAACATTCATCTGGATGAGTAAGTCAACAGTAAAACATGTGGCCAGTGTAAATAGAGAGAGGGGAAATATCTGAATGGGCAAAATCATTTTCCAGTTTAGGAAAGAGTTGGGGCTCGTCACCGAGCCCTCACCCCACCCTCTTTCACTCCCCTTTGCGCCTGTCGATTGTTCCTGCAGGCCCTGCATTGATTTTCAGCACTGGACAGCTCCTGTGGCCTCAATCAGGCCCACATACGTCACACATGCTGCTTCGTCTGCAAACTGCCCCATCATAACTTCTGCCTGCATACTTTGAACCATTGATTACTGTTGAGGACGAAAAAGCCACTGTACTTGTCAACTGTGTTGTCGATTAATAAACTTCCAAGCAAGGGATTGCTAATGAGATGATTGTTTCTTAAACTAACAAGTCAACCAGATAAAAACATTTTCCTTTAATGACTTTTAAAGGCATATAATTGTATTATCTTTGCATAGTTTTTAGTTAGAATATTTCTATAATACAATGGTAGGAACATTTTAACAGATATGATGTGAAGATTTACAGTGTAATGGTCTATTTTCTTTCCCATAATTCTCATGTGGCATACATGTATAAGGACCATAACAAAAAAAATAATAATTCCGCTTTCAAAATCCCAATTTGATGACTGATTTTCCAGCAAATGTACAGTACCAGTCAAAATTTGGAAACACACTCTAGTTCATTCATTCTTAAAAAAAAAAAAAATCCTGACTCGTATATTAACTCTTTATGATGAACAATTGATGGAAGTATTCACTATACATAGCAAATTTTATGACAACAACATTTTATTTATAATTTAGATTGCTCAAAGCAGCAAGCTGGCTCAGCTAAAATGTCTGAACATCTCGGTTAGCTTTATAATTTGGATGATGTGTTATGACCTGGGATGACTTTCATTTCAGAGGTGTGCATGAGTTAAAAGCATGCATTTCATGAGCGCAACTCGTAAATTTGAAGGCATTTCTAAACTTCTGACTACTTGTAGTATTTATGGTGCAGTACAAATTTAAATGCGTACACAACCAAAGGAATCTAAGGCTGTATTCATTTAGTTCGTTCAGATTTATTTACTAGTAATTCGTATTGCAGGAGAGATGTAGAAAATGAAGGAAATGATACTAGTCTGTCTTTAATAGAAATTAAATATTTATTTCAAATTGTTTTTGTCATTGGAAAACCAGGGTCAGGGTTTTAAAGAGAACCACAGTGTTGCATAAAAGTGAGAAAAAAGTGCTATGTATGTTCATCCACCTTTTGAGCACATTGCGTTTTTTCACACTTTCATTCTCTTTTTTGTAAATACCATTAGATGCAGTAATATCCTCTGATGTCATAATCTCTTCATCTTAATCTCTATTGTCTTCTTTCCCCTTTACACTCGGTACAATGTAAACATCTCACTTTTCTCATGGACTCGTTCACAAATACATTCTTTCCATATTTAATCATTCTTTTCTTTGTTTATCCCTCTGACTACATTATGAGATCTCAGATTACACTGGACCGTTCAGGTCTTGGGGCAGCCACCTTTCATATTGTTGTTTGGACTGAGAGATTAAGAGGCATAGTAATCTGGTATTTGTCCAGGGCTTTCTCCATTCTTTTTTTCCTTGCATGAGATTATGTTGGTTTCGTTGACATATTTGAATAAGGCTGACGTCAAGCGTGAAGGATCTTCCCCCCATGAATCTTGATTAAATCACGTGGCTGCCGATTCATGTTGTCTGATGCGATTTCACTTCTGTCGGTTTGCTCTGTCACTACTTGTCTTTGGTACTGTCAGAATTGAATATTGTTTATTCATGCGATTTCGGTGCTGTACAACTATAAACCGTTACCAAAGTGCAGTTCTACAAACTACATATTATTCAGCACATTGTCAAATCAATCTGAGTACAGTATAACATTTGTCTGTAATTTATATCTTATTGGATTATGCGGGGTGTATTTAACAAAGTGTCCAGTAAGAACTTCCACCCTCCCAAATGAGCAACACAAGTACACAAACACACCCACAGCAGAGTGATTTTGCCTAATCAAGGGAAGACTAATGTTACTATGGCAACATACAGAACAATAAAGCAGCTACTCCTGACTACTAATTACTCAAAGTCCCCCCTAGGGATCAAGTATGCATAGATATCAGGTACAGACCCATGCTTTAGCAACAATTACAAAATAAAAAATATGTCGAAAATACAACGAGTGAAATGCCTTGTCTGAGTTTCAACTAAATGAATTATATGTTTTATTTAATTTTAGGGTTAGGGTTTATGACAGTTATAACAGTGATGACAGATTGACAGACAACAGAACACACACACATATGTTTGTGTTACACGCTTCATACACACTTCACCTTTCACGCCCTCACTGCTTTGCAATTTTTTTCATATTAAAAAAAAGCCTAAAAAAAGAGCTATATTGCGGGGATAAGCGTTGTTAAGGTTTCCATGCATGCCAAAGCTAAGTTGACTCTACTGCACATGCCATGGGCACTCCTACAGATTGGCTGCTGGCCTGACATTGACCAATGAGGGTAGGAATTGTAATCCACTAGCGCCTTCATTGGTTGATTTCGCGCAGGCAGCCAATCACACGTTTTGTAGGAGTGCCCTTGAGCTGATTATCTGATTGTCTCGCCAGTCTTGTCCACGCTGAGTACCTACAGCAGCAGTCTCTCTACTAGTCCTGCTGCCCCAAGAAGGTACCGTTGCTGAGTGTTGCACTTATATGACAAAAGGCCCCTTTCACACCAAACGGCCCCACAAGTTTCCGTTCATTCCGATAATGACTCAAAGAAGCTGCCACACACTGCATGAGAATAAGCCTAATAAACTTTTTCTTTATTTGAAGCTCTGTTTACTTGACACTAATAAATTCATATATGTTATCTGAGCTGTACAATCTGTAAACTTGAGAAAGGGAAGGAGGAAGCTTCTCGTACTCCCCAAGGGTAAAACCGCGAAGCTAATTCTACTGTCTTCCTACAAAATAGCACAACACGACAGGACCAATGCGTAGTCAAGTCTCCTCTTGATTTTTTTTTCCCCCTTTGATGTCTCTCTCAAGCTATCCACAACTCTCTCTCTTTCTCGCACACGTCACTCAAATGTGTTAACTAAGAACACATCCATTCAAAACAGAAAACAAATGTAAATAAATGAAAACACTGTACATACTAAATAGCATGTTACACAATCTATCATTGCTTCAACAACAAGAAGTATAAGGGGGGGCGAAGTCACCAATGAACGAGTTTGCCGACGCCCATTTAATTATTTAAGTAAATACGTGTACTGTCGAAGTCTTTATCTCTAATATGTAAAGTATAACTATTTTTACTAAAATTCTAGTCCCCTCTTAGACATGCGGGTAAATTCTGGGGCAGGGATATGGGGTCTGGATGTCACTTTTTGAGGGTTTTTTGAGCTCCTTCTTGAAATTAAGTTTGAGTGTCCTGCAAGACATGTTTCCGGTGCGACCATCGACCAATGAGGGCAGGTGTTCTAATCTACTCCTGCCCCAAATTGTTACACCGAGAGGGACTTGCCCGTGTCACTCATGAAGCATACACGCTGTTGGATAGACCCATGGGAGAGGAGCAAAGACGTTAACTTTACCATTGTAAATCTCTTAGATTTTTTTATAATAAAAAAGTATTTCAAGTGTAAACTGTCAGTTTTGTCACGTTTCCTTTGACATAATTAGACCTCCGGGCATGGCTAATATGACCGCGGCTGGCGCGAGACTTCAAAGAATGGAAAGGGTTAACTTGAGTGACCGTATAAGGTTTAATAATTTAAGATTTAAGTACATTCATGTTCTGCAGTAATATTTGTCTTAAATATGTATACAGTAGTATGAAGACTTTCACATTTAAAATGAAAATTTGGTGGGGGGCAGGTGGGGGGGGGGGGGGTGACACTACTTTGCAGTTTTTCACTTATGTGTGTGTGAAAACCCATCAAAAACAACATGGTATGTAGTGTACAGCACTTTCAGTTTTATGACTGTTTCTTAATATTGTCCTAGTAACATAAAATGATCAGAGGTGAATTTGCAACCACAGTGACAGTCAGCTCCGGAGTTCATATGCAACTTGTGTGCAGATAAATTCTGCTAAAGAGCCGCTAGCTTTAAAACCTTTGTAAGGGAAAATGCTGAGGTCTCATGTCGAGCGCATTTCCCTCCAGATGCAGGAGGATGTTTACGTCACCCTTCTTTTTCGAGATTATCCAGTTGAAAGTCACTGTTCATCCAGCCAATCAGCATCCAGTTGGTAACATCTGTCCTTGGTGCAGCAGGGAAAGAAGTCTGGGAGCGTCACACATATTACATGATACTAAATCCCATCAGGATGTGTACTTGAATGTCTTTGAATGTTTTTTCCGCCACTGTATTCGAGACTATTGCTGATTCCATATAGGTATTGAACAAAGGCTTTTAAATGGCAGTTGTTGGAAATATTCTCGAGACCATTCATGACTTCCTTGCTTCAACACAAGGAACTCCTGTCAAAGTGATTTACAAACCACAAATGCCCTTTTGGATTGCATGCGATTGACCCGCTACTGGTTATGCAACGCCTTGCTCTTTGGTTCTGTTGCATCTGACATAATAAGCCGAGCAAAATCACCCCACAACCTTGTCATCGCGCCAACCAGTAGATCAATTGTTCCTCTAACAGTAGAGTACCACTGATTCATGTCTTTTTTAGACCTTTGTCCCCACCCATGCCTGTCTGGTTTTCCACCCCTAGTTGGCCTGAAGCTCCCTAAGGCAAACCACTAGAAAGAACCTGATCGATAAGCTTTCATTACGCAAAACTGTCTGACCCGTGCATTAGGGCAAGGCCAAATGCTTGATTTTTGACATGTAGATGGATATTTGGATATTTTGGAAGACATCTTTGTCTAAAGTGATTTAGAAACTCAACTTTGGCAAGGAACTGAAACATAAGAATCTGCAATCCATTGCCTTCTTTAACAGTACATTTTGCCATAAAATGATTCTTCATAATGATATAATGTGTCTTTATGTGACCACAAGTTTTCATTACGCTTACGCCAATTTTTTCTGTCCACCTAAATCTCATGAGAAAGCTTTTTTTTTTTGCCATTTTATGTTTTACAAGCATTGCCATGCGCCAAAACTGAAAGAGATGCACTGGTAAAAACATTGATGAAGCCAAAGAACAATTAAAAGTTCAGTTGAGTTTAACAAAAACAACTTGAGATAGAACTAATAGATGCAACAACTTACTGTGAATAAATTACTAGATTGTACTGTGAATACTTTGAAGCAGCAAGTAAGTAAGGCAATGATGCTACATCAAATATTCCAGGAACTCTTGTCAAATGAACAATCACACTGGGATGAATCAAAAGCATAATGTCGCTCCTCAAAACCTTCAAATAACAAATAATTTGCAGAATGAACCAATGTCGTTGTTGATCGCTCGGAAAGTTATGACATTACAATTAATGTAATGTGATCAGGGACAAGCCGATCACATCAGTGTGAAGTCTGATTTTAAGTGCATTTACTTTGATATTGTTCAAAAGAAATAAGATTGAACCACGCTTGCAGTTTGCTTTGTTGCACTATACCTATTGTAACTTGCCATAACTAAAGGCCACACATCGGCAAAAAATATAAGTTAACAAAAAAAAAAAAATTACATCAAAAAACAGCTAAAAACAACAACAAACTCAGTCTAAACACTAATTAAAACTAACTGTATTAAAAAATCAAAACTCACAAAGAAATTCAAGCCAGCGATTATTATTATTAGCTTTATATGTTATGGTCATTTGCGTTTTAATTGTGTAATCTCAATGACAATGTCAAATGAATATACTTTTCCTGATATGTTCTCTAGAGTCATGCTTTTCTTTCTTTCGTTCTCTTTGTTCCCAGAAAATGTCATGAAAAGACGCTGGTCACAAATGCAAGACCGATCTGAGCTCATTGTGCATCTCAGTCCAGCAACACTATTTTCATGGTTGGAACTGCCCGTCCCAACCTTCATTACTGCCCTTGCAGACATAGACTGATGATCACCATTGCCATGGGAGCAGTGCGAGTCAACAGGTAAGCGACAGGAATCGTCCTGTACAAACAGAACTTGAAAAAGTACAATGGAGACTTGCTAAAAATCTGATACATTGTTTAACCTTTAAGGTGTAAAGCAGCGGATTTTATTATGTATGATATCAAACTTTTCAAGTGTGTTGCTTACTTTTTGTGAAGAAGCACAGAGAAATCAAACTTTGTTCATTATTTATTTTAATCTGTGAGCTTTTCTGTGATTATGAATTACCTACTGGATCAAATATTTACAACAGAACTCTATAGTAGATGTGGAAAGTTGCATGAGCCCCTCCCAAGTGTGATTGGGGAATAAGCACAGACCTCTGCTTGAAGTGGAACACACTTTCCAGCTCAATTGATTGGTTGGAAAGCCATGACGTGACAGGTGACACCATACTCCTCCGGGGTGGGCGTCGGTAAGGTAATGCGCATTACAAAGTAGGCATGACCTACCGCATATAGCATTGTGGCTTTTCACCGCAGATCAATAGGATGAATGTGGTTCCTCCACTTGAATGGTGAAGAGTAGAGCTGTGCGATACTAGTGATTTTGCTCTTGATGGATACCAAGTAAATACTGTTGCCAGTATCGCCGATACCAAGTACTTTTAGGTACGTAAAATATATCAACCACGCCATACGATTATTATACTGCTACAACTATCATGAATGGAAACACAACTAAACAAATAAGGAATATAGGGTGGCAGACATGGAGATTGGAATCAAAGCAGAATTATACTCAGGTAAACCTGAAAGCGTAGGTTTGACACCGCATTCAGTATTTACAGAATACATACTTCTTTTGTCTTTCAGATACAGCATTGTTTCCACAGATGAAGATGCCCTGAAGATCTCAGCCCTGGGCCTCTACAATGGCCACAGCCCTCTGACTCAGCAGACCCTGACGGGGTCGTGCATGCAGGCCGAGGATGAAGGAGCGGGAAAATATCCTGCGGGCGAAGAAGCGTGCGGGCCTTTGTCTCTGAGAGTGACGGATGACTCCATCGTCCACAACAGCTGCCGGGCTTCGCCGTCATGTCGGCACGCCGACGTAGACCTGGGCACAGGTCGCCTGCGGAGCCGATTTGTGAAAAAGAACGGCCAGTGTAATGTAGTGTTTGATAACATGGAGGATAAGCAACGTCGATACCTGGCTGATATTTTTACAACCTGCGTGGACATACGCTGGCGCTATCTGCTGCTTATCTTCACCGCCACGTTCCTTTTGTCTTGGTTGTTTTTCGGTCTGGTCTTCTGGGGAGTGGCGCTGGCCCATGGAGACTTTGACCTTCACTTCCCTGTGAAGGAAGGAGACCCTCAGAGCAAGGCAGAGGACAGGCAGGACAAATGGCGACCGTGCATCCTGCACATCCAGGGCTTTATCGGGGCGTTCCTCTTCTCCATAGAAACCCAAACGACCATTGGATACGGCTTTCGATGTGTCACCGAAGAATGTCCCGTGGCTGTAGTGACCGTGGTGGTGCAGTCCATTGTGGGCTGTATTATCGACTCCTTCATGATAGGCACCATCATGGCCAAGATGGTGCGTCCCAAGAAACGGGCTCAGACCCTGCTGTTCTCCCATCACGCCGTCATCGCCTTGCGGGATGGGAAGCTGTGCCTCATGTGGCGCCTGGGGAACATGCGGAAGAGCCACATCGTAGAAGCGCATGTGCGTGCCCAGCTCATTAAGCCCAAAGTGACGGCCGAGGGCGAGTATCTTCCTCTGGAGCAGACAGACATCGACGTCGGCTACGATGACGGCCTGGACCGCTTGTTTCTAGTGTCGCCACTCGTGGTGGTCCACGAGATCAACAAAACCAGTCCGCTGTATGAGCTGAGCAGTGCCGACCTTCAGAAGGAAGATTTTGAGATCGTTGTCATTTTGGAGGGCATGGTGGAGGCCACGGCCATGACCACTCAGGCCCGTAGCTCCTATTTGGCCAAAGAGATCTTGTGGGGTCACCGCTTTGAACCGGTGATCTTTGAGAAGGGGAACCGCTACCACGTGGACTACTCTCGCTTCCACAAGACATACGAAGTGCCAACAACACCACGCTGCAGTGCCAGGGAGCTTAGTGAAAGGGAAGGTCATGGACGGCCGCCCTCGTCCTCCACTTCCAGTTTCTCGCGCTCCCCATCACCTTTGGCATCGAGAGCAGCGCGTCACCTCCTAGGCCTGCACTCCCCGAGCGCTTTCTGTTATGAGAATGAGGTTGCGCTTTGTTGCGGAGATGACGAAGAGGACAGGGAGACAGGCAGCCAGGGGGTCAAAGGTGACCAAGGAGCAAGTTTGCGAGATGACCTTTCCGTGGGCTTCAAAGAAACATTTGCAAAGGATCAGATGGTTGAGATGCTGTGTGTGCTGGACACCGAGAACCAGATCAGTCTGGACAAACTGCAGTCCGGTCTACCTTTATACATCAGCCGGGAGTCTGGGGTCTGAAGCCCATGGCCAGCGAAAGGCTAGCCTGTTTGAGCGCATCAAACTCAAGCATTGCACTACTGGTGGACTCAAGTTAATTCTGTTTTTGAATTATCCATGGGATAAAAAGGAGCGATTGGTTTTGCTGCTGTGTATAACCTTGAGTTTTGGGTGGCTCCGGTTTGGGGAATTGTACATTTTCATAGCGGCGTTGATCAATTGAGGTGTTGATTAACTCATTCAATCTTATAGACATATTTTTACATTTTGTCGTTGTTGCTGTTTTGTAACAGTCAGTCCCACATACTTATTTATATCTATTTTTTGACAATTTCACACCAGTGTTGGAACAAATGAGGGTTAAAAAAATGAGTGGTACTAAATCAAGTGAAAAATAAAGTAGCTACTTAAATACTAAAATAACTGATTATTTTAGGTAATTAAGTAGATTCTTTTAATTATTCTTTTCGGTACCCAAGTAATAAAGTATTACCTTTGGGCACTAAAGTAGAAAAATGTTCAATTACTCAGGTCTGGTGATCTCAGGCTGACTTTGTGTGCCCTGTGATTGGCTGGCTTGATTGTGTACTCTGCCTACTATCCAAAGAAAACTGGGATAGGCTCCAGCACGCCAAAACCCTCTTGAGGATAGGGTCGTGCAGCTTTGGTAGTGGAAGAATAGATAATTAAGTTTATTGGAGGGAATTTATGAATTAAGACAAAAAAACACATGCACACACACAAAACGTTGTCCTTTGGATTGAATGAGTTAACTTCCTCCAAAAATCTAATCTCAAAGATATCCATGTTTTAGTCACTATAACCTATGTATGATTTGCAAAGAAATCAAGCTTTTGTTCTTGAGTTCACTTTTTTTGTAAATATAGTGTGCTTCCATTTCAATGTGGAACTGACCATTTTAGTTGGGATACACACATCAGCGACACATGCTAGAAACATTACATATTAGGGTGCCACCACACCTATAGTTAATTTCTCCTGTGTGAAATACTTGATGGGTTTTTAAGCTTGGTCCTTGGTTTCCTGTCTATTATGGGTAATTTTAATTTATCTAAAAAAAAAAATCCAGTTAAAGTAAGCTGACATGCACTACAACAAACTACTAGACTTCAACATTTTTTTTCAAAGACTGGCAGCTGGTTGTAAACAGGAAAAGGGTTTTGTCTTATGTGCTGAGGACGTTTTCAGGATTTCATTGTCAACAGGCCAGTTGCATTGATTCCTGGGCTGATCAGTCTGCTAAAACCCAGACATTTTTATAGAAAAATAGTTTGCCCATTTCTAGTGGACTTTGCATGTTTGGCATCCAAGTTTTATCAGTCATACATGGTCGAATTAAATTTGAGACTAATCACAACAGAGTTCATTTTTAAAGGAACCACTTTGTGATCAAGTGTAAACACATTGTAAATGGAAGCATGATTTTCACTGTTTAAACATAAATATTTCCTTACTTTTGTCATCACAATGAGAAGTCATTGCAGGAAAAAAAAAAAAAGAGTGAAAATAATTTCTAATAACTGTAAAACGTACTGTACAGAAGAGGAAAATGCACTTTATTCTTCTTTTATCAGTAGATACAAACACAGTGTGTTGTTTTGTATTATAAATCACAGAATAAAAACAAAACAGTATTTACTGTTACTGTGTACAGTATAGTCATTTGACTTGTCCTTGCTTGCACAGTGTCTTACAGGTGGAAGGAACCATTTCATCATCTGTGTCCACATCTTGAATTTCAGTTTGGTTTAAAAGATTATTTCATAGAGGTAAGCAATAAAGCGTGTGCAATATTTTTTGTGATATAGTATAAATTGAAAATCAATTCACACATCAATAAATGTAGTCTGGCATTTTGCTTTATTCTCGTAGTTATGGAAAAAAGTATAAAAGTATTAATTTGAAACGGCACCATTGATTTCTTTGTGATATACACCACAAATAAAACTGTCCCTTATGTCACCGAAGAAGGCAAAGTACCACACTTATATGTAAAGTTTGTCCACTAACACCAAGTTGTCAATATTTAACCTAGTCAATTATTATAGCACATAACAGGAATCAAAGGGAGGAAACATAAACAAAAAGCTGAGGAAGCATAAAAAACCCCATACATATACATATTGCAAATCTCTTTTTTACATTGCCTTAAGATAGGGGTCACCAACGTGGTCCATGCAGGTACGAGGTAACCCCTGAGGATCACATGACTAGCCGCAGGCCTATTTTGCAAATAGCTTACAAGGGATAAAACATTTTAATTTTCTAATTTTACTAATAATTCTACATATATAACATTGACATTTTATGTAATATTTGATTTACATACTTACTACAGCTATTCCTTAATTATTGTGACAAATCCTTAACATGATTGGTGTTTTTATATAAAACTGGTAGCCTTTCGTATCACTCAGTACCAGTTCCTCATTTTCAAAAAGGTTGGTTAGCCCTGCTTTAAGGTGTGTCTTTTTTGTTTGAACGTGGATGACCCCAGGGAAAAGACTTTGCTTTTGTCATGTGAAGTATAAATGCAATAAAAAAAAAAAAAAATTTTCATCTTTTTTTTTTTTTTTTAGTTTCAGGCACTTTGATGCACAGTTATTTTTTTTTCTCTTTTAAACTAAGCGGTAACCCATATAAATGCTGTAAATAATAGTTAACAGTTGTTGAAAGTTGTTTTATATTGCTTTTTTTGTCCATGATAAAAGGATCCATGTTTAGAATTTTTTTTTTATAGCTACCTATAGATTACTTCAGTAATTTCTGAAAAGAGAAACATCACTTTTCTGAGGAGTTCATACTTGTTTTCAAATCAAATACAGTAAATCTATTCATGAACTCTGTTGCTATGCAACCAATAGACAACATGGCATATCATCTAATGCTGCTCCTTTTCATGTGTATGTATATTGTGTCCAAAAGAAACCAGGGCACTTCAACTCCAGGGGCCCCCAAACCAGGTTGGCATGATCAGGACAAAGAACCAAAATAACTTGTAATAATTCATATTCGAACCTCCATATTGGGATACATATGATGAAAGAGAGCGGTCATGTAATCCCTGACCCAACATATATCCATTCTGCCCGAGGTAGAAGGTGAAAATGGAGCAAAATTGATTGATTGAATACGTGAAGAAAATAGGATGAGATCACAAGAAGGGCGTAAAGGACAAAATAGAAGTTATTAATAATAATATAATTAATGACAGCAAGCAGTGAGTTTTGATAGCTGTAGTTGAAGCGCTCTCTTGTGGCTGAATTGTGACAGTGAACACTGATATTCATACTGACATTTTATTGTAATTGTACACAGTATAATCAATTAAAACGACATACTAATGCAGTCATTAAATTAGTGTCAGATTTTAGATACAACGTAAACATGAAATGAATAAACTGTAAAATGAAAAACGGAAAATATTTACAGATTTTTTTTCTGCAGACAGTTTGTTAAAAAAAACCAACATGTCCATATATATATATATATATATATATATATATATATATATATATATATATATATATATATATATATATATATATATATATATATATATATATATATATCATCCCAACGGTTAGAGAAATTAACGCAGAACATTTGATATCAGTATGACGATTTAACCACAAATACACATCAGTACAGCAGAAAATGTCATAGTCAGTAAATATAGAGATTATGGAATTGAGAATTGTGGAAACTGAAACTGTCGTGGTGCGATACGCATATTGCATCACTTCATCTTGCAATATATCGATAGCATCACCCAGCTCTACAAAAGGGATATTGTATAAGTTTTAAAGTGACTTGTATATTAGAGTGTTTTAAGATATTATGAACAAAAAATACATAATCCAATGTAAAAACACTGTGTTCTTTCAAAATGTTTTTCCATTTTTTTCAAGAGCTGTATTACTTGTCGCCAATATTAATATGAATTAAAACATTTTAAAACATCTCATTTCAAGACTCAAAATTCAAGAGTTTTATTGTCATATGCATAACAATAACACACAAGGAAGTTGTTATTCTGTTCACTTCCCTGAGCAGATTACATTCCATTATCGAGCAAATAATAAGGTAGGCAATAAAACCAACAAACAAAAAAAAAATAGTTCACTTTCTTTCTGTGTTTTTGGGACAGATAATTAAAAATATTGCATTCCTTTATTACTTACAAATAAACAAAAAGTAGCCCGATGACCACGAGTCCATGACACATAAAGCCATAAGGATAGATGAATGGCATACTTCCAATTAAGGAAATTCTTCCAAAAAAAATGTTTTCTTCATAGATATATATATATATATATATATATATATATATATATATATATATATATATATATATATATATATATATATATATATATATATATATATATATATATATATATATATATATATATCCTTTGGTGATGCCATGATGGTTGCAAAGTCCTTTCATCAGTGTTAGTCAGCTAAAGGTTTCTGGCAACAGCGTAGGTCTTGCTTCCTGATTGGCTGTCGTTCCTTTTCATGTCCCAATAATTGCCTGCTTGTCTGTGGCTCCACCCAACTCACGCTCGACACATATGGATTTGTAATTGTAACTGAGTAACAAAGTTAACATTTTCCATTCGTCAGCCCTAATCTTTCAAACCCATTGGTTAGATCAGGCCTCTTTAGCGTCCTGGTCATGGTACAATTCCGTAAGTTCTGAGTGACATTGTACCTTTCATCTTCAATGCTCACAGTATACTGAGTGTCAACCAGGCTTCATATTTCCAGTTGAACTATTTCATAGACGCCAAAAAGATTGAAACAGGAGAGGCATTTTTTTCTTTTGTGTTCCTAACTAGCTTAGCTTTTTACAGGCAGGTATCCTGCTGAGCATAATTATAGGCAAAGCTCTAATTCACCTCTCGGTGCTGCTTAGTATTACCTCGCCGTGTCCTCTGACAATCATCACATGATCAACTGAGATGCTAACCGTCATCCTCCTCAAATTATCCACAGTCTGTCTCAAGGAGGCGTCATGCCTTTTTCCCTGTCATGGTGTTCACTCAAGTACTCCGCAAGTGCTGTGAAGGAAATTAGCTGGCTGACCTCTGTGGCCTCTGTAAGGGCTGCTAATGGCCGACGAGAGGTCTAGCTAATAAGGTGCTGTTTTCATCTATATGTGTGCTTTCATGTGTGTGTATCTGCTGGCCTTTCTGGCCTCAGTGGCTGGTGACGGCCTCGGGCTGTGCGACCAGAGCTGGTAACCGTGCGTGTGCTCGGCAGGGGACACTATTTAGGCACTGGGAAGCACGGGGGTGATGGCAGTCATGCTGCTGATGGTGATTGGGGGGGGGATCTTTGATTCCATAATGAGCTGTTGTGTGCTGCCGAGCTGTGAGGCAGCTCGCTGGAGGAACAGAAGAGCTTTGTGTGTGTGAGAGCGTGCACGACTCAACTCAGCAGAGGCCTGACTGGCCTGGGAAGCACCACAGGGCAAAGCTCTTCTGCCTGTCTGCATGCTTATCTGTCTGCCAGATAGCCCGTCTATCTGCCTGCCGTCCTTTTTACAAGGAGCAAGCTCATTTAGATTCAAACACCGATACTATCATGAGGGAATTAATCGAAATTTAAGCAACCGCAAAAGTCGGTCTTGCTCAAATGGGGTATAATAAAAGCAAATTCCACCTCTTTTTGTAGCATTCATTTTGATGACGACAGCGCAAAACACAAACAAACAAACACAGTAAAATATCGTAATAATATTTATCTAAAGCAATTCCAGTATCCTGTACATACACTGAAGGTCATCCATTACCTACCTCAATACAAGTAATGTAAGGTTAAGGTATATTGCTTGTTTTACTAGCCAACACTACCTTTACTGTTTAATGACACATTTTACAGTATCTATTTGGACTGACAATAATTTAAAAAAGAAGAATACAATATACAAAAATAAGTGAAATGACTAATCAAGTTCTCAAAAACAAATAAATTATCAAATTAATCAATTAGGCATTTGGACATCTTGTTAATTAAAAATGTTCTAAATCATCTGAATTTCAGCATTTGACAGTTAATAGTCACACTTTTATTTTTACTCTATAAAACGTTTTTGTCAGTAAACAATCATCAATGCTTTTGCTTATTATTTCAGATTATAAACCAAACCTGCTACTAAATCATAAGTACTTACATCCCACTCTGTTTGGTTTACTCCTTGTTTTTCTTCTCATCATCATCATCATTATTTTTATTATTATTATTATTATTATTATTATTATTATTATTATTATTATTATTATTATTATTATTATTTCAAACTGACAGTGCAGAAAACGCTAATATAAAGTAAATATGTGTATGTGGTGCTGATTTTAGTAGATTCATCCATTAATGATGAATTCTGAAGAACCTATTTAGAATATTCCTTTAAGTGGATTTCAAGACTGTGGAATAAAATGTGTTGTCCTTTATTGCATCTGAGCCCAGTGGAAGTTTCTTTGCTGGCAACATGAGTAATACAAGGCACAGTTAGAATCTCAACTTGCACACAAATTCAAATGCAGTTAGCAGAATATGGCTAAAGAAAAACAAATCCAAAAATTTTTTTTTTTTCTTAAACAAGCTTTTTTTTTTTATTTAACAAATTACTTAATCATGAGGCCGATCCAATTGAGCAAAACTATCAAAAGTCATCAAGAATAATTGTGGGCTTAACTACAGAGCAATTTGTTGGTTGTGGTGACGTGTGCTTTAAAAGGTCCTTACATTTAACTCTCTGACAATTGAGAAACAATTCGGAGCAGAGCTAGATTAAGGTACAACACAACATTCAAAATTAATTTGATTATGACAATAAATGAGCCATTTGTTGGTATTCTGAGTCAGATGGATGTCCAGGAGAATAGCTTGCAGCATTTAACTCTTGGTGACCTAATAAAAAGCGACCCATGAAAAATTTTAGGTCCGTACTCTAAAAATGAAAAAACATTAATGGACGACCCCCCCCCCCCCCCCCCCCCCCCACACACACACACACACACACACACAAAACACCACCACCCCACCCCACCCTCTCCCGCTCTCATGTCATCTCTGAAACTTCAGCCTTCATGAACCAGTAATCTGTTGAGGGACAAATACAGGGCGAAAAAAAACTCAATTCATATTTTGGTGAGAGGTTTGACTACATGATATTCTAGTTTTGTACATGTTATGTACCATGAAACAACAAAGTAAAAAGGTTTAACATTTTATTAAACATGTGCCGCTATCAGAAGTTAATCCTGTTAGCTGAAGATGATCTGTGCCAAGACGGCAGTTCTTCTTACCTGTTGATGTATTATTTCAGTGTAGTCCAGCTGGTGCTTGAAAGTCGCTCTGCCTTTGTCCATTCTAGCTTCCACGTCAGGGGCGAAGAACCGTAATGGATGCAATGACTTGCTTCTTGTCATTTTACATACATATGAACAAAATAATCACTTTTATAAATGTGGCACTTCCTTCAAAAGTACTCCTCTCAAGTAGTTTTTGATATGTAGATCAATATATTTTAAAACGGAACAATTTGGTTTACTTCTCTTCAACATGAATTAATTCAAAACCAGTTTAGCTTAGTTTGGTTCATTTTGAATTAATTTCTCTAATGATTTACAATCGTTATCCGCTATGCATCATGCAAAATGTATGCAACGTCAGCTCAGTGAGCATGTAAAGGATTAGCTCCAAAAGTGTGTCAAAGTCAGTATTATTCAATAGGAAATGTGTTCCAAAAACACGACAATACATAGTACATGTCAGTGAAATGTAGAAATAGAGACAAAATACGGATGCAAAATCACGAGTTATGAAATGAAATATTTACAGGGTGGGCAAAGTGTATGTGAGATACGTGGATGTGAGTAAATAGACGTTGTTTTGTATTAGCCAACCTATTTTTATCAATCTGTATGTCAATAAAGAATGCTCAAACATCAAAACGACTTGAAAGGATTTACAGTTTTAATGAATTCTATGGGAAACATTTTGCCTTCAAACACATAATTCCTTCACTAATCATCTAACTAGCTGAATACTGTATTTCCTTTTCTGCAGTATTTTCTGCACAAAAAAAAAAAGTTGACGAATATTAGTGTAATTTTGAGAGGGCAGCAACAAAACCACAAGTTGTCATGATCATTTTTCAAACAAACAAGATTGATCTTGCAAAAGAAAGTCCTCAAGTTGCCTGGGGATTAGTTTTCAAAACTGCCGTATCTTTCAAGGAGCATGCTATCGTTCAACTACCAATTTATTTTTGATATCTTTAAACTATTTTGTTTAACTGCCTTTTTTAAACTCACAAGGTTAGAGGATCCATTTTTTTATTGAGACAAACGACTTTGTCAGGAGTAAATAATGGCAAATGGATTCAACAGTTTTATTTAATTTAATGTGCATTTGGTGTCAAAATTAGGCCCTTTACATCATTTGCAGTAGAAATGAATGACAAACTCATGTATTACTTGACAGCTGCTGAAAAACATAAACAAGTAAACACATGAAAAATAGATAGTATTCCATTTACATTGTGTGGAAATACCAACAATAGCTTGATTTTTGGTAAAGGAGGATCACAGGCAATGCTGAGCATGTAGCTTTGCTTTTTTGTTGTATATATAATTAAAGAATAACATCACATTTTCCGTTTAAGTGTGTTTTTTTTATTCTGCTTTTCGTCTT
This sequence comes from Hippichthys cyanospilos, assembly GCF_059441005.1. Taxonomy (NCBI): domain Eukaryota; kingdom Metazoa; phylum Chordata; class Actinopteri; order Syngnathiformes; family Syngnathidae; genus Hippichthys; species Hippichthys cyanospilos. Next base: position 10,767,349 of record NC_142375.1, on the reverse strand, counting down.
GGAGGTCAATTGGCTTTATTTGTTTGTTTGTTTGTTTGTTTGTTTGTTTATAATTCAAATCATACAATTAACTACCAATAATTGTGATGCAGTATTCTCGTGTTTTTGGAACACATTTCTGACCGAATTGTCACCAGTTATGTTTTACTCAAGCTATATCTGTGTTGCTAATCTGCCAGTGAAATGTAGCACAGAGCATAATCAGGAAAAAGGGTACGCTATACCCCAATACATGCGAGAGGCAAAATGGCCCCTCTGAGACACTGCAATGCATTTTGAGATTATGCAGTATAAAATGTGTTTAGAATTCAAATGGTCAAAATTGTTATAAACTCATTTGAAATAAGAAGCAAAATGTGCCCATTTTTATCGACCTGTAGCTCGGGGAGGGGTACTTTGTCACCACAGTTCCGTCTTCTGAGTTTGGTTGTGGGATGTTTGTAAGATGAGCCATGATTGGCCGTTACATTGAAAAGATCCATTTTTACAGGGCTGACAGTCAGAGTGTTAATAATTCCACCCCTGACTATAAGTCCGATGTCAAAGATACATGTTCACAGGTCAGGCAGCGAATGAGTTAATGGAGTAGACATTACAAATTTTGGTTTGGCAGTTTGGGAGGTCATTATTAAGTCAATCAGCGAGAATCAATGTTAAGTTTGGTGATTCCTTATTATCTAACCGCAAACATTGCAAACAATTTCCATGAGAAACGTGTCAGAAAGTTGGAGATTAGAAATTCGACTGACACGCCACACTTCACGCTACAATTTGAAATGTAGAAAAACAAAAATTTATGTGGGTGCCATGAACGCACACCCCCTGAGTCCAATCCATTATGACCACTCAGATTCTGGTCTCTGCATGCTTGCCACTCGGCCAACTAGCGTGTGCACGTGGGTGTGTTGATGACGAGCAATGAATCTCAAGAAGGGCAGTCAGAGACACATTTCGGGTGACTTCTCATCCTCCCTCCTGAAAGGCTCTCACAGGCAAAGTGATTTTGTTTTTTATGTGTTATTTATTTTGAAACACCTCACTTCTGTACATGAGTGACAAATGTAGGAAAAAAATTAAACTGTGTTCACAAACGCATGTGTGAGAGAGAAAGTACAGTTTATCCCGAAAGAGGTCTCTGAAGACGTCTCATAAAATTCGACTCTTCTGTCCCATCCCTGAACTGCAGGAAAACATCATCACAATAACTTGACACAAAAAATATGCTTCTACATATTTGTGCATAAAGAAAGCAAATTTATTGATGAAACAATCTGGAACAGAGCGAAAGATGAATATAACAGACACGGGGGGGGGGGGGGGGGGGGGGCTGTCACAAATTGTCACAAATTTCACTGGGCCACATATCTCATCCGTCTCTTTGTCATGCTGCCTTTCATGTCTTCCCTTTGCAAGGACAACAGAGTCTTTCATGTGGACGTCTTTTCCTCAGCACCCTCGGGCCCTCTCTTTCCTCTTTCTTTCTCTTCATTTGGCTCAAACAGACTAATTAAATGTTCTCCTGCAAGTCGGCTCCAGTCCTTTTTTCCTCACTGATAAATAAATGACTTAGTAACAATCAAGATACAAAGGCATATCAGTTAACTCATTTAATCCCAAAGACATTTTTTTACATTTTCTTATAAAGACTCTGGACTTTCAATACCCAGTATCTATTTATTATTATTGTTTAAGTGTTTGCCTCAAGGAGGGACTAAAAATGCCTGGTAAATTAAGAATCAAGTGATTGATGAGTCAAGTATAAAGGTAATCTTTAGGTACGAAAGAGAAAGTTATTGATTACTTCAGTCCTTAATTACCTACTAAAGTACCTAAAATAATGATTTGTATAATTAATATATAAAGTAATCGATTAATTTAGCACTTAATTGCCTAAAATACAGTAGTTGACTACTTTAGTAGTTAATTCATTTAGTACCAGCTATTTTTTAACACTCATTAAGGCAAACAATTGAAAAAAAATGGAAAAAGAAAGATATCACATGGAATTTAATGTCTGGATAAAAATCTTCAACTCTTCCATGTCACAAATGGACCTTCCACCCTGTCTAAACATGTCAAAAATTATTAATTTTCCCAAAAAGACATTGATAGGAAATAACCAAAATATTAAAATGTGTCATGGGGATTGACTGAGTTAATCATTCAAATAGTTCCACATGCATTATGCGTGAAGTATACCTGTGAGAAAATATACAGTCCATTTAAGACAAAGAACATACACATTTAACTGATAATTGACAGTTATGAGAATATGCTGTGGAAGACGACATAACACTATGTTTAAAGATGGAATTGTATAAATATATAAATCATGGCCTGAGACCATAAAAAATTGAAATGTCTCATTTGGCAAAGTGACTTTACAGTGTAAATATTTAACAACTAATAATTATAGAAGCTTGTGTTTTTAGTACACAAGCAGCAGTAGTGATGTTGACGAAAAAAACCACACACAGCAGCAACTTAAACATCAGAGTAATTTTAGTAGACTTTTTAGTGCTGCCAGCTCTTCATATCTTGGCTCGTATTACCTGTAGCAGAATATTCACTGAAATTGACCAACTTAGCAAAGTATGTGTCTGTCTGCAGCCTCTCATATGCACAAGCCAGCTAATTGCTTAATTGGATGCTGATTGAAGTAAACCTGTTTCAAAGAGAATTGGTCTTGAGGGTTCACCAAGGTTCATTTGCTACGAAGCCTCGCTTACTCGTATTTACTTGCAAATCTTTGACAGCAGTAATGTAGAAGCACCATTCAAGCAAACAACAGCTTTCAGCAATGTCTAAATCACTGTTTTGCGTTGTTCCAAAAACACACACACTGATTTTGACATCTGAAGTTTCTACCAAGGCAGCTCTGTGGAGCAGTGGTTAGCATCTCACAGTTCAGGGATATGAGTTCAAATGCACCTCGGTCCGGCCTTCCTGTGTGGAGTTTGCATGTTCTAACCGAGCCTGCGTGGGTTCTCTCCGGGCACTGCGGCCTCCTCCCACACTCCAAAAACATGTACGGAAGGTGTATTGGACATACTAAATTGTCCTTAGGTGTGATACTGTATCATCTATACCAAATGTGGATTGGAAGTCCCACACTCAAGATGGCAGACATCTCCAAAGGTGGTGTGGGTCAACCAGGCCAAGATCCTAAGGGACTTCCAGATCCTGACCGACAAACTGATGAGAGCCCACTAGCCTGATACATAGTGATGGATAAACATCAAAAGACAACAATTGTTCCAGAAAAGGGCACACAAAAAGCTGGGAAAATACCCAGGGTTGAATGAAAAACTACAGAAAATGTGGAGGGTAAAGACAACAGTTGTCACGTTCTGTCTGGGGTTTTCGGGTTTCTGGATTTAGTTTAAGTAGTTCATGGTTCATTTCGTCATTCATTCGTGTTTTCCCCTGCATCTGCCTTTCTCAGTCTCGTTAGTTTTATCTCGTCCACCTGTTGTCCTTGTGCCCCTGCTCCTCTCGTGTTAGCCTATCCGGTTCCCCTGCCTCCTGTCCCCGTCCAGCTGTAGTGTGTTGTCAGTAATTAGTCTCCTTGTATTTAAACCACCGTCCCTCTGTTGCTCTTGTCGGATTATTGTACCTCGTCACTTCGTGTTCCCTGTGCCTCTCGTCCTCCAGTCTTCCCCCGTAGTCACATTTAGTCTCGTGAGTTATATTCCGTTCCTCATTTATTTTGCTACTTTGTCAAGTTTTTGTCTTCTGCTTTTCCTGCCCTGTTTTATTATTAAAAGAGCACTTTTGTTTGACCAAACCCTCTCCGTCCTCCTGCGTTTTTGAGCCCCTTTCCCTCCACCGCCTCACGTCGCCATGCCTAGACGTGACAACAGTGGTACCGGTTGTGATCGGTTCACCGCTGATGGCTACCCAGAGGGTGGATGGATGGCTCCAGCAGATTCCAGGAACAATATCATCTGTGCGACCTTATCTTTAGTTTCATGAAAAGTGAAAATTGTACTCTTCAATTCCAGTATTTCCTCCGGACAAAGTTAATTGTAGTAATTACCTATTACTCCTTAATGGAGCAATCAAAAATCATTGAAAAGATCCTTATTTGAATATATCACTGCAAACATTTTGAACTGACAAAAGAGAAAAGTGTGAGAACATCATTTCGCTAACGGGATGGGGTGGGGTCGTGGAGGGTAGGGGGTTGCTATTACTAAATCTCTATAAAGAGCTAATTAACTGCCAATGCACAAAACGCACACAAACCCTTTTTTGTAAAGCGATTCCTTGAGAAAATTTTATTGAAAGGGTTGAAAAATAATCAGCCTACATGCATGACTATTAAGCTTTCTGGCATGTGGCCGTAGGGCACAAACGTCATAAAGTTGCTATCAATGGTGCCATTGTGCGCATGTGTTGTTATCATCCCCATCATCACCACCATCGCATTCTGCATTCCAGCATCACTTTTGCATGTGAGTCACAGCAAAAGGGATGACCATATTTCGGATTTGACTGTGTTTGTCACTCCGTTTGATTCATTCCTTTCTGTTTCAGTTTTTAATCGGCTATCAAAACAATTGGGAAAAGTGTCATAAGAAATGTTTGATTTTAATATTTAATTGGTCATTTTTACATGCTCTGGATATTTAGTAACGGTTTTCAGTAGGAATATGTTAGCTGCCACAAGTCAGTCAATTGACACTTGCAAATACTTGCTCAGGTGTCATTGCACTATTACTGAAGGAAGAATGAAATCGACGGTGTTGGAGTGCTCTCGTTTGACTGCATCCCTGCGTCCCTGATGCATCATTTTTGCCAGGGACACATACTTTCAAATCAAAGTGTGTCCACCGGACGGGGTGTGCTAAGAAGTTGTTTCACATACGACAAACGCTGCCTGCAGCAGTAGTCTCCTCTCGATGTAACTCATCCTCTTTGTTATTTCGACAATTATTATTATTTATTTATTTATTACAAAGACTATGTCACAATTTTGGGTGGGCAGTGGTTAGCACATCTGCCGTAATTACATATTATACCTTAATAGCGCTATCAAAATAGTTGAAAATATCACAACAAGCATTTTGAACATACAAAATAGAAAAGTGTGAGAACACCATTTCTCTAATGAAATGGGGTGGGAATTTGTTGCTATTTCTGAGTCTTTATGAAGAGCTCATTAACAGCCAATGCACAAAACTCCCACAAACCCTTTTGTAACACCACAATGGGTCAATCAAAATAGATAAAAAGATCCTTATTTGAAAATATCACAACAAACATTTTGAGTTTGCGGTTAGCACATTCCCCTCACAGTTGAGGGGCTCGAGCTTCGTAAGTGGGAGGTAATGGATTGATGGATCATTGTAATCATCTTTCAAAATATAAATTAGTGTCACAAGTGATAATCGTTCATGTTGCAAGAAAGTATTGCGTCTCACTTTATTGTTTGCATAATTATTTATTAATTACAACCCATGTTTGTGCATTTCTCTGCCAGCATACTGACAATGAAAAAGTATAAATGCTCTCAAAATCGATGGCCACATTTTAGCTTAACCTGCTCACCTGCCACTATAATTAAGAACTAAAGAAAAAAAGAGTTACTTTTCCAGTTTTTGTTATTTGAATGCTATTTGAAACTGGAGCGAAGGCAGGGTACCATTCCCATACCCCCAAAACATTTCTAAATGCCGTCCTTCATCCGCTTGTTGTTCTGTTCCCCAGTCAGAATGAAGTTAGTAGCAAATAGATGCGGGCCTGTCCAAACAATAGTCCATTCATGATGCCCTTGCAATGCAATGATGATCCCGCTCTGGCCTGCACCAGCCTCCACAGCTGCACTGGAATGTAATCCAACAAGTTCTTCATCGCCCCCTCCTCTCTAACCCAACATCCACCGCTCCCTCCGGCTGCCTCCTCCATCGCTACCACGGCCACCACATCACCAGCGGTAACACCATTGCAACCCAAGTCCCCCCCCCCCTGCCCCCCAAAAGGAGGCAAGAAACGAGAAGGAGGGGATTGAAGGAGGGGAGCACAAAGAGAGGATTCATGGTGGGTCACATACACTAGCAGAAAAAAAAAGCGGCGCCCATTTAGGAGTGGTGCAGCTGCACTAATTCATTGGGTGAAACTGAGAGGAGGCAAAAAGGAGGGGCAGAGGTCAGAAAGCGGAATCATTTTTTATTCGTCTCGCTGCATCATCCGCAGACACCTGCATCCCTCGCTTCCTTGGTGGGTTCAGAAAAAAAAAGAGAAGCGAGATCCCGTGCCTGCTTTTTTATCCACGTGTCACCATCTCATGACCCGTTCCCAGTGTGACCCTTGTGTTTTTTTCCCAGCACTTTACAGCCCACGCATCCAGATGACATCAAGCCCTCCGGCCACACAGTCACGGCAACCCCACTGTGTCATCTTCAATCATACGAAGACCTCAAAAATCTTTTAAAACTTTCATTATGCACGAGGTGTACAGTTGTGTCTCGAAGTGGTCGTCCAAGTATTTTAATCACATGCTTTTTTTTTTCTTAATAGCTACAGTTTGGAATTCCCCCTGCACAGGATGACTTTTTCTGGTTTCACACAAGCCCTGAGAGGTTTTTTTTTGCAAGATGTCTGTAGCCTCAAAAAAGTTCATTCCACATTAGCAGCTCCCCTGCTAATGTGGAATCAACTTTTTTGAGTGGCAAACTTGTTCATACATATTTGAATGTATTTAAATATGTTCAAACATATTTGCAAATCCATTCAAACGTATTTGCAAGTATGTTTGAATGTAGTTAATTCTATTTGAACGTACTTGCAAATGTGCTTGGGTGTATTTAATTCTAATTGAACTTACTTGCAAATGTGCTTTCAATGTACTAAATTCTAAAAACAATGCATTTCCCCATAATATAATGGGATATTGGCTTGCTCGTTCATGAGTACTTTTTATTTTTTAACATTTAACATTTGTCATAGTTCCTTTCAAAATCAGGATGAGGCATAGGACAGAGATAGTTGCTGTTGCTTCTATCACTGTTTTCTATAACCATTTGGGGTTTAATGCGATTGGGTGGTTGGCCCAACGCACCTGAGGCTTGGGCCCCACAGACCAAAGTCCTAAGGTGGGCTCCATCTCAACATTTAGAGAACCTGGTGTTCCCATGAGGGCTCCCATCCAACTACTAACCAGGTCTGACCCTGCTTTGCTTTAAGGATTGGAACATCTCAGAGTAGTATGGCTTTAAGTGACGGTAAAACACTTAGTGTAAAGCAAATAGTGTAATATGTTCAATTATACTTATACTTAGTTATACTAAATGTGAAAACTGTTGTTTATATATATATATATATATATATATATATATATATATATATATATATATATATATATATATATATATATATATTTAAAAAGAGAGAGAGAGAGAGAGAGAGAGAGAGGGAGAGAGAAAGAGAGAGCATTTGAACAAAATTATACAAAAAATTCCAAATTTAAATTATGTTCATTTGGGATTTTTTTCCCATAATATTACGGGGCCTAATAAGAAATTCTCTGTTTTTGGTAGTTAGCCAACTGTATTTGCAACTGCATTCAAACATACTTAAATATGTTTGAAACCATTTGCAAGTACATTCCAAAAGCATTCAATACTCTGTGGTGTAATCAAAAAGAACGCTATGTTTTAAGCATTTAGCCTACATATACATTCAATTGTAGATGCAAGTGTGTTCATCCATATTAGCGATGTACAGTGGGCCCCCGGGTTATGATTTTAATCCGTCCCGCGGTTGGGGTCGTAAGGCGAATTTGTTGTATGACGGGCAATCCAAACCTATGTTAAAGAGCTAATGCGTTTAGAACCCCAGGTAAAAAAAATCAAAATTGTACATACATATTAAAAATTGGTACCAAAATAGCATAGAAAGTGCTACATGTATATAATATACATGTATACAATCAGAAAACGTCATAAATAAAAAATATATAAAGTATTTATTTACCATTGAGTGGCACTTGTTATGCCGATATTCCTTAATAAGGGTTATCTCCAGCAACATTTCCATATAAGTCATCTTCTTACTGCTCTCTTTAACATCACTAGCAATCTTGGGACCTGAGGCTAACCCATTCAAGTTTGAATTAAGCAGTAAAATTCACTATGAATATGGTTTTGTAACCACTCACAATCGAACAAAGCTTTACCATTCCACCATTTTGAAACGAGTGAGGCCGACCAATAGCAGACCAGCATCTCCGTGGGGAGACGCCAACCAATAGCAGACCAGCATTGTAGTCACGCGTTGCATGGAAGCAGTTAGACGAAAAGAGTAAATAAGTGCAACTACCTAAAAACGCCAGCAGATGGAGGCAAAACAACACAAATACAGCCAACCCCCTAGGGTCATGACTGTTGTTTTTGTCGCAAATCCGGGAAAATATCAAGAAGAGGGGATGAAAAAACTCAATATTACAGGTCACAACATGAAAATTACGTAAATCAGGGGCGTTGTAACATGGGGTCCACTGTATTTAAATAAGTTTAAATATAATTTTCAAGTGAAAAATTGCCGCATCAGAGACGTAACTTTAGACTGAATAGTATCCACCAGCTTTCTCTTGGACTTTTACGCAACCAAATCTAAAATAATTAATCTATACACATATGATATTGATTTCTGCATTTTCAATGTTATACCATATTGTGTCTAAACCTGCAGGCAGCACTGAGGTCTACTTTAAAAGATGTGGTGTAATTATACAGAAGTGGCATCAAAGTGTCCCCAACAGTGTAGCGGTCATTTGAAGGTTGATCATTACACTAACACTTGCGCTAATTTGAGCATGTTTTTATGTAGTTAAAATTCCAATAAATCATGCTATGTTGTTCCTCATCCAACAGTAAACCAGATGAGTATACCTCATTTTGCTTCTGTAGCTTCAAGACACAAATTAACAACTGTCAATCCCATACATTGAAACAAGCAGTTGATCAACGAATCAATTATTATGTCAGTCCCTCCGACAAGAATTTCGTATAAGTCGAGTCCAAATACATTCAGAATGCTGGAAAATCTGAATCATTTCGGCTTCTTTTGTCAGCGTTTGGAACAAATGTCAGCATTCTTTTCACAGCACGAGAAGGAGGAATTCCTCTCCACCAATTATACATCCATTTATTGCAGAATGTGACCCGCATGTGAATATTTGACTTCCCCTATCTACGTCCTTTGCTTGCTGTCTCCAATTGTCCATTTTCCCTCTTTTTTTTTTTAACCCCAGCTGTTTCTCTCGATCAAACGTCATACATGTCAGGAATTCCCCTCAGACAGTAGGACAGGGTGTTTTTGTTTTCAGTGCGCAACTAACAACTTGGTCTAAATGTCAATCAAGAAACACTTGCAGAGTTTACCTCATCTGGATATTTTGCCAACAATGATGACATCACATTATGGAAATCATGCAAAGAATATTTTACACTATTAATGAATAGAATAGAATGGAATAGAATAGAATAGAAAGGGCTTTTACATGTTTTGGTTGCTGCTAAGCACATTTGCTTCAAAATGCATTGATATCAGGATTGCGATAAATGCATTCTTTTCTATTCTACAGCTGTTTGTACCATTCCACAGGTGAGGAGGTTCATTGGAAAAGGGTGTCATGTCAGATGGTCACAAGAAAGTAGCGTGAGTAGCTAGTCCAACATCAGAACGTTTCTCAGTGTATAATTGTAAGGAATTTAGTGATTTCATCATCTGTAGTCCGTAATGTCATCAAAAAATTCTGAGAATCCGGAAAAATCTCTGCATGAAACCAGCACTGAATGTCCATGTCCTTTGAACTCTAAGGCTGCATTCCATTGAAACCTTTTAGCAAACCATTGTCAGGTTACATGTTCATCACTGTATCTGTAAATGGTCGCTGTTCGGCGGAATCCTCATATGGCCAAATATTATATATTGTGGTTTTTTTCTCCTCACAAATCAATACTAAATACAGAGACTAAACGTTGATATCCACAGTTAGTTTTTTTTGTTTGTTTTTTTTTGTCATGCATCACTAATGGCTTAAGTTTTTAAGATGACATTTGTGAAGAGGCTTTTTACACAATGGGGTCAGCTTTGTAGTCTTACAATCTTTGTCAATTCCTTCATGATAAATGTGTTGGGTTTTTTTGCATATTAAAGATGTGTTTGGGGGAAATTTCCTGGCGATTTTGATGAGCAATAACACTTTAAGCTATGAACAATTTGAGTAAAGCAATGGCTGGGCACTCAAACAAGCTGTCGTTTGATTGTTTTTTTTTTGTTTTTTTTATGTCCTGTCACATTGTCATTTTGTGAGAGTGAGAATTCCTTAAGACAGTAACAAAATGCAAGCTCAAAACTCAAAAGCCATATGCCAACAACACTGCAAGACACAGTCGGCTTCTTTAACTTGCTCCTCTGAGATGTGCTAACACAAAGTGGGAAAGTCTACCGTGGTCTGATGTTTCTAATAGAAATATGAATGTTATGAATGTTGTGCCCTATATTTGCAGAAAAAAAATTCAAATGGTTTATTCATTTCATATTTGTTCTCCATCATCTGATTGACAGCCAAATCAATTATGTTCTTCCTGGGCCCATGTCCAACCCTCAACTGTAGTTCTACCTCTGTGGTGATCATTTAACTCTGTATATTATTGTTCTTTTTAGGTGTTGCAGCTCTGCATATCTAATATTTTCTAAATTTACAATGATTTAAAGTACACCTGAAGAGGGGCCTTTTCACCTCTTTGCAGATCATGAGACCCTGTCATCAACCCCCCACCCCCCCAAACACCAGGAAGAGCTATGCCTCAGTCTCTTGTGACACTGTGGTTAGTGTGTGTGCGTGTGTGTGTGTGTGTGTGTGTGTGTGTGTGTGTGTGTGTGTGTGTGTGTGTGTGTGTGTGTGTGTGTGTGTGTGTTCGGAGATATGGAGAGGCCCATTACTGCAGTCACATGGCAGGTTAATACAGGCACTGATGCACCATGTGAGCTCTATTTTCCCTTTTTTTCTTATAGTTCCCCCTCAGGCCCTGTCCAACAGGCTCACACAGGAATTGTGGTAAAATGCATGTGGCTCCCCTTTCGAATTATATATTTACACCTAAATTAAAGGGCTTGCATGACAGGTGGACAATGCACTTAGTAACTTTTTATATATTTTGGTTTAAGTTAGAAGTTTTAGTTAATTGGGGTGAGTTACATTGACTTTTTCTGTTAAATTGTTTATTAAAGTGGAGTCACGCGGCTGCATTAGGTTAGTTGAGTCTAATTTAAATAGGTTAAGATGAGTTGTATTTTTTCAAGTTTAGTAAAACTTGGTAAGCCAAAATAACTCTATTTGTGTTAAGTGTTGTTTCACAAACTTTAACTACGATTCGTTAAGTAAGTTTTTATAATGGTATGCTACACAGAAAAAGAAAAAGATACAAAAAAATAAGTAGTCAATCACAACTATTATTTCGATTTCGAGCAATTTAAAAATTCAATTGGTGTCACACTAGTTGAATTGTATTTTTTCACCAATATGTTACACCAAGTGGATATTTTTAAATGGCCAAAGCATGATTTTTGACTATGAAAGATTACTTCAATATTTTTAAGTTAAGGTCAAGTTTTCTTTCTTCAGCGTTTAGAATTTTGCTCAGTTGGGATGAGATCAAATAAGTTGCGTTATGTTGCTGTATATTACCTTTGTTTACGTTTATAGACAATGTTGAGGAAATATGTTATGAATTGCATTATGTTTAAGTTTAACTGAGGTGAGCAAAGATTAGTAATTCATGTGTTGAAATTAGATCTGTTAAAATTTGTTTAAATAAGGTGATTCACGTTGTTTAATTCAACTGGGTTGAGTGAAATTGAGTTGTTACATACATGATGTTGCTATTTTTTTGGTTCAGTTAGGTTGAGCAAAGATTTTTTTTTTTATTTTGTGTCACATGACGTGACATACATGTTAGGATTTGTTGATTTGAGCTGCGCAATGATGAGTCGGATATCCATTCAGTACAACCAAATTTAACTGGGTTGAACTAATTAGTTGTTACATTTTTTGTTACGTCATGCTAAATATTACATTTCATTTTATTTTAGTTGTTTGTGTTAAATTGGTTTTGTAATGGTAATTGGTTTGAAATGTGCTGACCAGCTGAATCGGGTTGAAACTAAAATGAGTTAAGATTTTGTTATGTTGAATTTAGTTAAGAACTATTGTTTTAATCTCTGCTAATTGAGTGAACTTATACTTTCTCGAGTTGCACTATTAGGGTTAAATTTGTTAATGTGTTGAGCTGCTTTACATTAAGATCAATCCGTCGTGATAAAAACGCTATTATTTATTAAAATGCTCTTATTAATTTACAGAATGTGACTTTGAAAGCCAAAGCCACAAAAGAAGCCATCAGTATTGCGAATCTTATATCTAAAGGGCAGTAGTTCCAAGTAGATTTAAATGTGACATGAATGAATGAAGAAGGCCTGTGTTGTAGCTTGAGCATGAGAACAACCTGCAGGCGAGGAAAAACAAACCACAAAACATGTTATCAACGTCATTTTCCACGCACATCAATTTGCTCCTTTTAATGTTCCCGTGCTGTCAACCAGTTTGCGTCAAAAGAACGAAAATGCTTCAAGCCAATTAAAAATTGCCGCGGCCCATTCATGCCCGAATTGAGAAAAAAAACGTTTTTTTTAGATGTATATGTCCCAGGCCAGAAACGCATACTTTATTCTAAATATAAATTAAAAGGCATTGCAAGTAGGCCTACGGAGACTGACGCCTTAAATATTTTAATGCCCGTAATTATTTTTTGTCGGGGTTGCTTTTTAGAATTATTTTCACTTTGTGTGGCGTACGTAACAGTATATTGTATTTTCTAAAGTAAAATTCGAACGAGTATTTTAATTTGGGAGCCGTGCGGACACTTAACTTAATGCGAATCAATTCTCCTGATACTTTTACAAAAAGCTTACAAAAAGTTCTACTTGCATGGATTTGATAACGGCATGATTCCGACATTCAGTTCGTCCGGCAATCCCTTCACAATTGACATGTCAATATTTAATTAGGTTTGATTGGTATATTGCGACTATAGAGAGCTCTGTGAGAAACATATACTTGTCAGATCTAAAATGAAGACTAATTTAAATAAAGGAAATTATTGAACTTGTTTATTTTTTTTTATCTCTTAATGGTTTAGTCGATAAAAGGCACCTAAATAAATGACTTCCACTTGGTGACGAGTGTAATTACAGCGCGAGCAGACCCACAGCCTGCTCCCTGGGGGTCGTGCACATCCAAGTGCATTAAGTCAACTTCTCCGCGCAAAACCGCAGCTTCCTCCCTTGTGCGCTGCGCCAACCTAAAGAGCAAACACATTTCACACACACTCACACACAAGCAACAACAAAAATAATACAAACACTCACTTCCACGAAGGCCTGGTCCGGCGAGTTGGTCAGTGGGGTGCAGCCTGGTACCCCGCACCCCCCCCTTCCCCCTCTCCCTCACCTCTACCGCCAAGCACCTTCAACCCCATCCTCATCATCATAAATCCAGAATCGCGCGCGCAAAAAAAGGTGTCTCATGCAGAGAGCAGGCAGGCAGAGACATCCATTCTGCTGAGGAGGAATTTCTCTGTGTGCGCGACCAGTGTCAATGCTCGGACATAAGGGGAGAAAGGACGCACACATCGCTCTCTGTTATCATTTTTCCCCCTCCTTTCCTCTCTTCATGTTTGCAGCACAAAACTGCTTTTTGTTCCCCATTTTTTCATTTACGAGGGTTAATGGATAGAGGCTTGGGCGTTTGATCACATGGTTACAATTCACCTGAGATGCGGACAAAGAGAGCAAAGAGAGACGAGCGAGAGCCACCGCAGACACAAGCGTCATTGTTGCGCTTCCAGTGCTGGGGACTATGTGAGTGTGTGTGCGCGTGCTTGTGTGTGTCCTTTCTTGAGCTTATCTGCGCAAATCGCGGCCTTCCAGCGTGTACAGATCCTCCATATCAAGCACGGCGAAACACGCCTCATCAGTCTCACTCTGTGTCCAGCAAAACAGGAACGCTCGAATTAAATCGCAACGTCAAAAAATACAAATACCCATTTGACAAACATATGAATGTGGGCCTGTTCTTTCTCTACAGCGGTTGAGTCTTAACATCGACTCTCGCAAAAAAAAACAAAAAAAAACAACAACAACCGGCGAGTCTGTTTTCGAATGAACAACTGAGTCAATAGTTTGACCTGTTAAATCATCGATTGGCGCATTGAGGAATATTCTCGTGGGGTGGGGGATATTTTGATATTTTGTTATATTTATAAAACAGTGCCATGTACGTCAAATGATACATTGTAACAGATTTGTGTAAATTCACAATGAAATTATAATAACATCTTACTGTTTTTTGTTGTTTTTTTTTTTACTAATTGTAAAATAAACGGTTAAAGAATCCACTACATGTAAATGATCAGTTAGTACTACTGCCCGTTCAAAAATACAACCGTGATATAACAGTGTATTCTGGTGAGGTTTCAACAATATCTTCATAGTCATTTATAACGGACATTTTTTTTTTGAGACACTGGCATTGAATCACCACAATACCTGACAAAAATTATTTACAAACTCGTTTTGTAAAGCAAAATAAAGAATAAATAAACCACCAAACGTTTAGTAATGTCGAGTCTCGTTAAATTTTCGGACTTTTGCATTAAATTCGTTTGACATGACTTTCTTATCATTCGATTCAGAAATTCTATATCAATCCTGATTCTACATAGCAGATTCTTTGTTTACTTTTAGGGTTCTTTTGAAAGATGATATATTAAGCACACATAATTATGTTGCACTAGAATATCATTCAGAGTGTGTGTATGCATACATATACAGTATATATATATATATATATATATATATATATATATATATATATATATATATATATATATATATATATATATATATTTGTCTCATTTCAGATTGGTTATGCAGCACTTTGACCTGCAATTAGTGATATTTCATTAGGGTGAAACGACCATTTAATGCAGTTGACGACTTAATTAAAACGACTTGGGTAAACAATCAACGTTTATAGATGGATAATACCCGTTTGCTTAATATAAGGGGTTACTACTTATTGTGGCTCACCTTACCTTTAATAAAGCCACTCCTGTCCGTCTTTTTTTTTTTGTCTTTTTCACTATAATATTTGAATCCCAAGAGCTATAACTCGACATTTCCTGTATGACACCCAATCAAGCCGGAGAACTTGGCCAATGTGGGCTATTTAGATTTCCCCTCCCTTTCTGATTTAATGCGGCCGCAAGATGTAATAAGTCAGCGGATGATTGTTTATTTGTTTGATGTAGCATGTCAACACTCGCAACAAAGCTGGCCTTCTCCTTCCGCTAAATGGGCTCACTGTAGACTGGTTCAAGCGACTCTCATGTCACATCTCACCTCTTCTCCGTTGCAAACGTTGCAGCGACGTACAGACGGGTCTGAAGTTAACGCATTTCGCTTTCGTCCAATCGGCTCCTGGCGAGGTGGGGCGAGAGCCAATGGTAGCGGCGAGTTACGCGAGTTTGGGCGGGGCCGAGTGTGTGTACTGGAATGCTGCCTCTCCGGGAATGTTTTCCACTTTCAATCTCCCTTTTTTTTCTCCCTCTCGCAGTCCTTTTCACAAGGCGCTCTTTAAGCTCCGGTGTCGCCACACAGAGCAGCCATTCATCGGCTTCACCGACAGCCACACGCACTCCCATGTCGAACCACTGCGCGTTTCTACTGGTAAGTTATGTAATTTTTTTTCAAAAACAATTACATATTTTAAATCAATGAAACTATTAGTTCTAAGCAATATTTGATTTACTGGATTTTTTTTATTTTTGTTGTATTTTTTAATTGTGATGTGATGGAATTCTATATTTTTGTTCGATAACTTTAGAGAAGATTTACTTGATTGTACCTTTTTTAACCGACTGAGCAAAATCAATATTATGATGATTCAGTTTAAACCTTAAAGGCGCATAACTAGTTGATTGTATGATTTTCTACAGGTGTAGCGGATTTTGATGCGTAAAAAAAGGATCTGGCCACGTTTACGCACCACTATGGCTTCATATTAGAAGAGTCCCCGTAATTGACAACTTTGCTCACACCACATAGTTTACCAGAAACTCTTTTAAATCATTTTAAAGTTTTTGTTGGACCATTCAAACGTCAAATAAAATGTCCGGAGAGGAGCACAGCATGTCCGAAGCGGAGCTGAGCCCGGGAGGTTCAGACGACACTCACTCGCTCTCCCCGAGCCACGCCGGAGCTCCGCCCGGTCACGACTCACCTCTGACCGGGCCCCCGCCTCAACTGACTTCGCTGTGCGTGGCCGACGGCTCCGGGGACGACAGGTCCGCGGTCAAGTCGGAGGAGGATGACGATCGCTTCCCCATCGGCATCCGGGAGGCGGTCAGCCAGGTTCTGGACGGCTACGACTGGACCCTGGTGCCCATGCCGGTGCGCGTCAACAACGGAAATAAAGCCAAGCCTCACGTCAAGAGGCCCATGAACGCCTTCATGGTGTGGGCCCAGGCGGCCAGGAGGAAGCTGGCGGATCAGTACCCCCACCTGCACAACGCGGAGCTCAGCAAGACCCTGGGCAAATTGTGGAGGTTTGTATGAAAAAAAACAAAAAAAAAACAGCGCTCATGCAGTAACACTTTCCTTCCTATTCGCGCAATTTGCACCAAAAGTGAAAACGTTGGAAGCCCAGATTAGTGCACGCGAAAAGACAAACAGCAACTCAGCGTGTTGTTTGTCCATGCCTGTTGAATTTGCGCACGAAAGGTCATTTGAGCAAGCAATTACGCGCAGGTCTCCATTTACGCACGGCGCCAACGCGTGTATTTGCGCATATTTTAACTTCCACATTAACTTTGCAGAGTAAAAAACGCTCCTTGTTCTCTTTCCTGTAGGCTGCTCAACGAGAGCGACAAGAGGCCATTCATCGAGGAGGCGGAGAGGCTGAGGAAACAGCACAAGAAGGACTACCCGGAGTACAAGTACCAGCCCCGGAGACGCAAGAACGGCAAACTGACGCCCGCTAATGAGTCGGACAGCCCGGGCGAGGGCGAGGCCAGCCACTCCCAGTCTCACTACAAGAGTCTGCATTTGGAGCACAATGGGGGTGCTGGCTCACCTCTGGGCGACCTGCACCACCATCACCATCACCACCACCACCCCGCGAGTAGGTGGCACTTAGAGTACCGCTTTGGAGATGGGGGTTAGGCCAGTGCCCCCACCCCGCCCCACCAAAAATAATGTGGTAGAATCGGAGATTCGATGTGTTGGGGCAACCATTCATTTGGGGCAACCATTCATTTCTACATTAGTTTTAAAAAGAACAAAAAACACCGAGAAATTGTATTCAAGAATGTGAATTACTGGCATTCGTAACTGCAATGTTCACACAGCAAAGCAAGCGAAACGTTTGCTCAATAACAATTTGCTTTGTTGTGGGGACGATAGAGGGACAATGAGTTCTGTACTATCAATTTTGAAAATGCAGGAAAGCCACTTTTCGCTTTAGCAAAACTTGAAAGTTTTGTTGTGGCCCAACTCGCAATTACTGGAAATTTGTTACCTTAAAATGTCGAGATCTTACGGTATGAATTAATTTTTTTATCAGTGTGATAGAGATTGCTCTCTCGCTTTCGCGGTTTTAAACAAACAAGTACAATGGGCCCGAAGGGTCAAAATTGCTCATTTGCGGTCAGATCGTGATTTCCACCCAGTTGGCAACATAGTGTCATGAGAGTTCATTACCTTAGGTTTGCTGCAGAAAATTGATTCCGTTTTACTTTTTTTAAAATTTATATTTTTGTGTCTAACTGTCCATGATGGCGACAGATCGTGACAAGTATGCACCTGTAGGCGTTGTGAGATTTATTTTTCTACTCTAAACTTGTCTCAAAATCTGAGAAACACGGACAGGACTGAAATGTATTCCTCTAAAAAAGACAAAGCAAAAATAGAACAACCCATGACTCATCACGTAAAAAAAAAAAAGTGGAAGCACGGATAATGTACCTCCGCCACCTAGTGGACGAGGTATTTACTTGCTATGTTTGCCACTATTATTCGCGTGTACGGATCATTAACGAAAATACATTAGTCTAATACATATAACTCGATACACCAAAAATAGTACCCAATTTTGGAAGAGTTGTTCAAAATCAATAAAGCAAGCTGACTGGGACAAAGAATTTATATAGTATTTTTGCATTTAAATTAAATATCATGTCATGTCAACATGGCACATCTAAAAAGTCATCACGTTGTGGGAGATTTCTGCAGTTATGTATCAGAGATGTTATTTTCCCCCTGTATATTTTTCCCTAATATATTCTTGATTCATTATGAACCACCATCATGGCAATAAGAAAATACAGTAGCAAAACAAGCACGTGAAAGAGGGTTTTCCCTAAAAAAATGTAATTAACATCATAAACCAACATTGTGCAGTTTCAACTGTTGTACTGTAGTTAAAGTAATAAAACGAAGTCATGATACAATAATAAATGTATTTCACATTAAAGAGGCATTAGGAATTGCAGCAAAACACATGTTTGAAAAGTCACGCTTCCAGATTAAATAGAAACGTATTCTATTTCAAATCTAAATGCAATTGAACTCTACTTAACAAATTTACTGTAAGGGATTTACATAAAAGGTGATGCCGTCAGGGAATATTTAACGATAGTTTAATTCAGTAATTCTTTCACATACCAGCAGAGGGAACTCACACGCAACCAGTGGTGCTCATACCACACTTGGGAGAATTATTGATGACGTGTTTTGATGATTTCTTTATTGAGTGATGCACAGCACACTGTAATCCTGGTTCTGTTGCTCAATTAAGCATATACTTGTCTCTTCCAGGCCAGGGCCACAGCCCTCCCACACCCCCAACTACCCCAAAGACAGATCTCCAGTCAGGCAAGCTGTCAGACAGCAAGCGGGAAGGAGCAGCGGGAGGGGCTGGAGGATCGGGTGCTTCCAGGGGACCTCTCGGCGTAGGGGGCGAAGGGGCCTCTGGCGGTCCTTCGTCATCGGGCTCCAAGCCCCACATCGACTTTGGCACTATGGACATCGGCGAGATCAGCAACGAGGTGATGTCCAACATCGAGCCTTTCGACGTCAACGAGTTTGACCAGTACTTGCCCCCCAATGGGCACCCCCAGGGCGCCGCCGGAGCCCCCGCCGCAGGGACCTCGTCCTACGCCTACGCCCTGGCCGCGGCCAGCAGCCACTCGGCCTGGCTCTCCAAGCAGCAGCAGCAGCAGCTTCAGGACTCGCCCACATCCTCTGAGCACTCTAAGGCCCAGATCAAAAGCGAGTCGGGATCCGGGAGCCACTACGCCGAGGCCTCGTCCTCGCCCTCTTCGGGCGCGCACGTCACTTACACCCCGCTCAGCCTCCCTCACTACGGCTCCGCATTCCCCTCGCTGGCCTCCAGAGCTCAGTTTGAATATGGAGACCACCAGGCTCCCGGCGCCTACTACACCCACTCGAGTCAGGCCCCCGGGCTGTACTCAGCCTTCTCTTACATGGGCCCTACACAGAGGCCTCTGTACACCACCATAGGCGACCCTTCCAGTGTGGCCCCCTCCCACAGCCCCACACACTGGGAGCAGCCTGTTTACACCACACTCACAAGACCATGAGTGGGTGGAGGGGAGTCCAGGAATATATGGGAAGCGTGTGAGAGCAACCGTGTGTATGGGTTTGCTAATGGGAGTTCGCGTGATGTGTGAGTGTGTTTGTATGTCTATGCCATATTGATGTAATGTTAGAGGTTTTTACTTTTTTAGCTGATAAAATCCATCCAAGGGAGAGAGGCGGAGTTATTCATTGGGGCCAATCAGAAAGATACTTTTGGAAACACGGTGTGCCATTCGGACAGTAAAAAGTTTGGAAACGCTCTCTAATTCAATTTGTTTAGGAGAAAAAAAAATTCTCACTTGTACATTAATACTTAAGTCATTTACCATATAAGGAAATATTGAAGGATTTGTTTGGTGAACAAAAATCTTACTTAGAACAGATCATTTAGAATCTTCAAGATCATTTCGAAGCTCCAAAGTAGGTAATTTTTCCCAAGAATTTGCACGTTCGTATTTTCTCAGTCAGCATTATGATGTCGTGTGGCGGTTTTTGACCTAGAACAACTTTTTCAAGAGTTAACATGTTGAATTTCTTGGCTTTTTGATGTTTCTGACACCATGTGAATTTGATAGTGTTTCCAAATTTTCATTGGTTCTGCATAGGAGATGTACAGCAACTGGAAAGGAGCTATTAGAAGGTTTTATATACACAAATGGTAACCCAGGAAAGGTTGATAGACTGACATCATCCCATTTTATTAACCAAACTAAAGGACACTGTTGTTGTTATTGTTGTTGGGTTTTTTTGTATCATTTTATGTTATTTTATATGAGTAGTTTAATTCATGTTGATCTACTAGAGTAACTTTATTGTGACTGATATGATAATACACTGACACGGCTTCCCCGCTGCTTCCGGAGCATGTTTCGTTCAAACTTAGTGCCCAAATTAAGGGTTGTTTTCGCTAACGGCGGCCATTTTTCTTAGGTGATAATACTGTCTGTGTTTCTGTAGCTCTATCCTTTACTGCTTATTTGAGCTGAGGCATTTATGGGAAAAAAATAGGAAAAAGATTGGGAAAGAGAGCTTTTATTTCACATTTTTGCTCTATCTTGGACACTGTACCTCAACTCTCATTGTCATTTTGTGCCAATAGCAGAGAAAACTTTTCAGGTCTGCTCAGTTCAACGTCAAACTATGTCACTCTCCTGTCCTCCTTTTTAACTATTCGCTGAATCAAATCTGGTTGCTAACACGTTGTAATGAGCTGTAGTACAAAGTTTGATCCGGTACCTTGAGATAATTGGCCAGCTTTAGGTCCTGCTTACGGATTACTCGGAATCACATGTACAATTGTTAAGCTTTTTTTTTTTTTTTTTAAATTTTTCTTTTTTAATGTTCCTATAGGCCGGCCCAAACAGGCTACTGTCCTTCCTCTCTGGCAATGTGAATAATAGTCAATACCACGGGCTTTACTCTATATGTGATGCATACTTTCCTGTTTTATACTGACTATCTTTGCCATTCAGTTATTTGATGCTATAAGTATGCGACACTTTTCACTTCCTTCATTTTTTTTGTATAATTCTGAATAGTTTTGTAAAGTGTCTGCCAAGTATTTTGCTTCCTTACAAGAAATAGCAATGTTGAAATATTATTGTCACCTATTAAATCAATTTATTTATAAAAAAATAAACTTGTAAGATGAGTTTCTTTATCTATTCATGTCAGTATAAGTGTGTCAGTAGTAAATTCAATTCCAGCACACGTTGCAAGTGAAGGCTGAAAAAGTACATTATAAACACGCTGCTGACGTGTGAGTTGTAATAACACAATCAGCAGCCTAAGCTCTTTAGCGTGTTTGTATCCACAGTAGGCTAAAATGGACTACTAATTCCTAGCATTTAATCGGCTGGGGAAGGCGTTTTACTGCAAAAAGACAAAGAGCGCCATTGAGCGAGTGAGAGGGATAGAAAGTGAGAGAAGGGGAGGGTGTTAAGAAGCAGGGAGCAGGCCAATTTCAGCCTTCCAGTAATGGCCTTCCTTACACGCTGCCCTATCTTCTCCGTCAGAAAAAATGCATGTCTGACAAAATCAATTTCAAAACAGTTTCAGTAAGGGACTTCACTTTATATGTAGCTCTGTTTGTCATTTTCTCGATTTTATTTTTAAACTTTACTACAGATTTCCAAAAATTAAAATATTTAACCACTTTAGCGAGACACACAATTTGGATACTTTTTTTCTTTAGTGGGTCACATACACAGATATGGCAGATCAGCTCCAGCACCCAGGGCTTTGTTTGGCTTAAACACCTGTGTGAGACTCCATCAATGACCACAATACATGATTAAAAAAAAACATGTAGAAAAGGAGAAATTTGAGGGGGATAAACACAAAGAGAACAAGAAATATAGAAGGTAAAATGTCGGTTTAAATGATGAACAAAAGGGTGATATACCCAAAAAGATATAAGTACCACATACAGTAAGATTAATTGGAACATGATGATTTTATATGGTTTCGTTTCGTCTGCATATTTTTTTTTTTATTTCACATTAAAAACTAAGTAAAACATTTAAAAAGTCACCACATACATGCAATTAAATTCATACATATTGAAAGCTGTTTGGTCAACATACTGTGATAGAGATTACGTTTACTTCACTGTCAAGAAGTTATGAGCTTGAATCTCGGTTCGTCTATTGTTTACAGACTTGAATCAGAATGATGTACAAAAAAAAATCAATAAAAGATAGACTACCCTCACAACTCTTCTAATTTATTTTCAAGGTTTTATATTGTCCTCCGGACCATAGCGGGGCAGTATAAAATACATCGGTTAGTTGTGACGTCATTACCAGGCGCGAACTCTCCAGCTTCAAAGTTTGTTGTCTCTTTTTACAAACCTGCAATAGTGAATCTCCGAGTTGGAAGATTTCGTCACATCGTTTCATAAAGTCAGACTTCATAAAGGCAGGTGGGGTAACACGCGCGTAAAGTTGTGTCGTACTGGCTTAAATTAGTTGTTTTTTTCAACGCGTTTTACTTGCTATCAATATTAGCCGTTCAGCATTGCATCTCGCTAAGCTGTTGGTCATAGACAAGTCTCATGAAGGGTCACTAAATATTTTTTTGTGAAATGTCTTCACGGGCAGCGGTCATGGATACCAGCGCCTTCGACGCCGATAACTCTGTCAGCTGCCGCCTGTCCTCCATCATCCCAGATGTCTGTAAAACTGAAGACTGCTGCCTGGGCATCGACGAAGCGGGCAGGGGACCGGTGCTGGGTATGCCTTCGTCTACCTATCAAGGCTTTGCAACAACGAGTAGCATTGCTCAGTTTCGAACCCAGATGGTTTAGGAGCATAAAGCAAGGTACGCGATAGACTTCGTCAGTCAATCGCAGGGCACATCTCGACAAACAAACATTCAAACTCTTAGTTACACTTAAGGACATTTTTTTTAAAGTTTCGGTTTAACCTATGTTTTTGGAATGCTCTAAAAAAAATTGGAGTCCATAGAAAAAAAATCATAACATTTTCTTTGTTCCAGATACAGATGATCATTTTATTTCATTGTCACGCGTTGCATAAAAAAACTGTTAAATTATCCTTTTTTTTTGTTCTTTTTTTTTCAGGTCCAATGGTTTATGGTATATGCTTTTGTCCCATTTCCAAAAAGGAAGATCTAAAGAACTTGAAAGTGGCAGGTAACTTCTTCTGGTCCTGATGCTGTCTTTTTACTAGTGTAGTAAAGCGCTAATTCACAACAGAAGTTATCTCAGAGGCACTTAACATATGTTCTAGAATCATTCTCCTCACAAACCTATATGAGAAAGTACTAACTGATAGTCAAGTAAGGAATCATCATCATGTCTATCTCCTTTCCCTTTCTAGATTCAAAAACTCTGTCAGAGACAGAAAGAGAGACTCTGTTCCAAAAACTGGACGATGGCAAAACTTTTTTGGGCTGGGCCCTGCATATTCTCTCCCCCAACACCATTTCCACCAGTATGTTGCAGAGGTATTGCTGGTGATTGCAGTTCAAGGTCCATGTATTTGCTGTTTGTAAATAAATAAAACAACATCACATCTGCTTTTGTCAGGACTAAATGCAACCTGAACACCCTGTCACATGACACAGCAATTGGTTTGGTCCAGTTTGCACTGGACAGTGGTGTACAGCTCAAAGAGGTATGTGAAGAAGGTTCACAGTAATTGCAATTTGTAATATTTTCTGTTAAAATGTTTCAAAATTATTGTAATGAAAGTCACTCAGCATCCTGCAAATCTTCAGTTCCATTGTACACAAAAATGCTATGGGAATGGCTTGGATCGCTGCCCTTATTCTCCTCAGGTATTTGTGGACACAGTCGGCCCAGCCGACAAGTACGAGGAGAAGCTCTCTAAGCTGTTCCCCGGAATAGAGGTCACAGTAAGGCCTAAGGCTGACTCCCTTTTCCCCATTGTCAGTGCGGCCAGTATCTGTGCCAAGGTCAGTCCTCCTGTGATACACTCTTACACTGTTACCTTTCCTTGTATTCTACTTGGTTGACTGCAGGTTCCCTTCACTGATTTTATGATAATAGCCGGGTACTCTGCTCAAGTCAGATTTTTTTCTGACTGTTGGCCATTTTGGGGCTTTAATAATGTGCTGCTCTTTCAATTTATTGGAAAAAGCATATATTTGCATGCTACTCTTAGTTTTCCTTACAAAAAAAGGGGGACACATACACACACACACACAAACCAACATGCAGCTTGCCAGCAGATTTTTGAGTATTGCAATGTGAAAAGATTTTAAAAAAATGACAATATCTCAAAATTTTAAAACCTTTTAGAATAATCACTCCGATCTGAGTGCAGCAAACCATGATTTTTGAAAGTCAAATGAGGAGTTCAGAAAAAAATGAGTCTTTCATGTTGGGGGAAAAAAATCTTTTTTGTGTTTCAATTTTTGTGTGTTACTGCCTACAGAAAATCCCATCAGAAAGGTTTTTAGGATGAAAAGAAAACACTATTATCATTATTTCTCAAAGTACAATTGCTTTCAAATTTGTGTGAAACAGCATAACTGGGTTATTTCTCAACACAATTCCTTCCCCCTTCGACAAGTTTCAGTTAAAAATATTTACCATTAAACTTGTACTGGCTGAAATTCCAAGTGGTTTTACTAGTCAAAATTAAATTAATATCACTGTGATGTTTCAAACAACATCACTTGCCCTAAATTCATTATTTTAGAGGAGTTTGAAGGAATCCTTTTATGTTGATTTATTATTGTTTTTAATACAATTCTGTAGTGATGGCATCAACTTGTCACATTGCTAACATTATTCCCGATAAACACGGGTGGCTGGCCAGGTGGCCAGGGACCATGTTGTGAAGAACTGGAACTTTGCAGAAGACCTGGGAGATGTAGACTCTGATTATGGCTCGGGATATCCAAATGGTAATACTTGGTTTGCTTAATATTTTGTGTCAGCGGTTTCATGATTACTGATGCAATATTTGCAAAAATGCTTATAGACCCAAAGACTAAAGCGTGGCTCCTGAAGTACTTGGACCCAGTGTTTGGCTACGCCCAGTTTGTGCGCTTTAGCTGGAGCACGGCCCAAACCTTGATTGACAGCAAGGCTGTGACTGTCCATTGGTAAGTGTTTTAGATTTTTTTTTTTTTTGATTCAAGGAAACCCATTTATTTATATAAAAGAAATCAAAAAGTCACTTTTATGTGATTTGAGCCTCTGAATACAAAGGATAATTGAGAAATGTAAACACATCCATTTTCTATAGCTGCTTATCCTCACAAGGGTTGTAGGCTTGCTGGTGCCTATCCCAGTTGACTTCGGGCTGTAGGCCTGGGACATTCTGAACCAGTTGCCAGCCAATTGCATAGAAATGTAAACCATATTACATATTTATTTACCTGAATTAAGATGTGATTTGCTGTCTTTGCCCTTGGTGGTATACTGTAGTCCATAAATTGGGTAAAAATATGGATTAGCTCTCGAAAAACTCGTAGAGGTCATATAAGGGCTCTTCCCATTTCTATTGAGATAGTAAAAATAAAGAGACAAAAATGCTTTAAAAATTAGCTCTGCATTCAGACATATTGAGCCTTTAATGTGTAAAACCTGCAATAGCTTTTGTTTCTGGGGTACACGTAACCTTCCAAGCATTTCATCAGAGGAGATGAGCACTTACTGAGTGAAAATAATCACACTTGTCTTGATGAATCTTTCCTCAGGGATGATGACGAAGAGGATGGCGAGAAGGCAGCGCAGCGGCTGGCCAACAGATCCATGCTGTCCTACTTCAGTGCGCCAGGTGGCGCCCACGACCAAAGGCAGACACACCGTTTCTTCGCAGAGCGTAAGCTGAAAAGTCTGGACAAGCTCTAAGCTCTTTTTGACTCGAGGGCCGCAATGAGTTCTAAAATTTGACAGAGGGGCCGAGCCAAGAACAGATGGACGGAGTGTTATGTAAATTACATACAGGATTTGACCTATTAATGATTAATTTAATTACATTTCAGTTGAATAAACACAGCAGGAAAACTCACCATCAGTTTCAGTGGGAACAGTGTTGTTGATCTCCCTGTTTTGTCAGTGCATCAAAGTCTGGAGTAAGTTTTGTTGTAGCGATTCTCAGGATAGACCCGAGGTGTTGGTCAGTTATCCTGGATCTGTGACGGGATTTGTTCATGTTCATAACACTCAATGTGTGCTCACATACATAGGTCGAGCCAAACAAGGCCAGCATCTTCAGTGCCGTCCTCCGTAGGTTTGGAAAGGTGGCTTCGTTCAATGAAGCATAAAAGTCATTAAGTTTAAGAGTGTTGAACTTTTCCTTCAAGATGGCGTCAGACTGAAGATCAATCAGTTCCAATTGCACCTCATGTGGTTCTGTTTCAGGGTCTTGTGAGAAGTGATTCCTGATGAATGATACCTTGCAGTCTTTCAAAAACTCACCTTCAGAGAAAGGCTTGCTCGCTGCTGCTAATTTGAATGCCAGCAAAAAGCTTGCCTTGGTAGTTGACTCCTGGAGCGCAGTTTGTCCGTGATTTTTTTTTTTGCTGGGACGGTACATTGGCTGCCATCCTCTTACGTCGTAGCTGCCCGTTTTCTTTTCTTTTCTTTGATAAACTCATGTTTGTTTTTAGAAGGGGGAAAGCTTTACCGCGGAAACCGAGAAGGAGAGTGCTTCTTCTGGGAAAAGCTTAACCGCGTAGAAGAGGGGGCAAATGCTCAAGCGCGCCATCTATTGGGAAAATATGGGCATTACAGGGAAAAGTAAATGAACAAGGTTCGCCTGTATATTATGATATAACTGGAAGATGTTTGGCGGGCCGGATTAAAAAGAGAATTATTTGTCTTTTATTTTTATTATCTATTATACCATTATTATTATCTATTTGTTCATTTAGTTTTATATGGCCCGCGGGCCGTAGTATGCCCATGTCTGCTCCAAGGACTGGCCGACATAATTGTGAGTTGCTTGTAAGCACATGGAATCTTTATTTGTTCATTTAGTTTTACTCTATTGTATTTTCTATCTATTTTACTCATAAAATGTGTTTATAAAAAACTATATCTTTGTTTGGATGTGAAAAAATGAGAAGGTCTTGCAAAAGGTTTAATATCAACCGTGCTCTCTCAAATAAAAGACAACAAAAATCCCTTTAATCATTCGTGAAAAGGTATACTGTATAATGTTGCAGTTTTTATGAAACTTGTAACCAATGCGTGCAAAAATTGACTCTTGTTTTGCACAACAAGAACAACATTGCATCATTTAAACAGGGCCTTGAATAATATTCTCATTATATCCATAAGTAGGTTCATCATTCAAGAAAAGAAAATAAGCATTTAAAGCCAGCTTTAGGCTCTTGTGTGTTAGGCACACTTAATACAGTCAAGACATTTACATCTTTAACATCAGTCTTGTTTTTCTGACTAACATGCAAAACAGTCACATCTGTAGAGCTTCTGTATTTACATAACTCCAAACAAGTTCAAAAAATGAGGCATGAACATATAAAGACAGACGTTTTGCTTCTTTGGAAGGTGTTAAGGCGTTGCTCTGATTTTGAGATGGATACCAAATTTTGCAGCAGTCTCTGTTCTGAACTGGCACCGCTGCCTCTTCTTGCGTCCACACCAGCCGATGAAAACAGTATTATCATGTTTGACATGATACCATAAACAAAAAGCAAAAAAAAAAGCAAAGCACTGTCCACCTGCAGCTCGTCGTCAGTTGTTATTATGTTTGTGCCGAGATTCCTGGATTTTTTTCCCGCAGTTCATAGCTAGGGTGGACACGGCGAAGGAGGACAGTATGATAATAGAGCTCCCCACAAAATGAGACGACGCCCCTCTGGTGGTGGCTCTCAAGGCTTTCTTGGAGAAAGATTCTCGGTCGAAGGCTGCGGTGCCCATCGCGGTCTGGGCACTGGCTTCCATGGCTGCGTCAACTTCACAAGCTGGTTCTGCGCGTTAGATGTCTGCTGTGAGGCAGCGGGTCAGCACCTTGCTGGCTTTAATGTGTCGAGCCCCGTCTGATTCATCCGCTGATCCCTTCCTCAACGTTCATTTATAACCTCCCCTGCCCGGTGTCTCATCCCTCTTAAGAGGCCAGTTCTTCTCCTGCGTCAATGGAATTAAATATAGTAAGCTTGCTCACTGAGGACAAAGGTGGCGATCTATTTCAGATCTACTCTGGCTGTCCTAATGCCATTAGATCAGACTGTCATTGGCCTAAAATATTTACTGGCGTTCATTATACAGCAAACTGGGAAATGTCATAATCAGTATCTTATATAGTCAGTTGGAGGCCAGATGTTAGTTAGTCCGTGCGCACTAAGTACATGCTTTTGTAGAGGGCATATTCTCTTCCAGGATGGTAGTCCCTCTACAGTCATATCTGTACACAATTTTGCAACCGTTTTTCACGTGGGAAATATTACAAATTGAAATGGATTGTTTCGGTGCCTATTCGTGTTGGTAGCAAATGTGCAGTGGGACGACTGCCCCTGCGGGTGACACTATGGTGAGACTATGCGGTTTTCATTTTACTATCATGACCTAATGTTGTTTTAGTCCAGTGCTTCTTAATTATAATTTGCACCCCCCCCCCCCCCCCCCCCCGCCCAAGAAAGAGAAAACTTTCTGCCCTCACACCCACTTGACACACCCACTACAAATCAGATTATTATTTATAAAATTTGTAGAGGTATACATAAAACTAACCTTTTTCAAATAAACAAAAGAAAAAAATGACAATATAAATACATTTTCAGCAACGGAAGTACATCATCTGCGTCCATCCGGCATTGCCTCTTGCCTCTCCCCTAGAACCCACCCCATTATTTGAGAAGGACTGCCTTAGCCATACTGTATTGAGCAGCAGGGACAGATGGGTGTTTTCCTACCAATTATAGGACATACTTTGCCATCAAAGGTACTTATGCTGAAAAATCAAATTTTTTACAAGGACCAATTTCTCGTTGTGTAAATATATAAAATGGCTTAGAAAAGGAAAACCAAGTGCATTCCTCTCTACTAATATTAAAGTTGGAAACCAACAAGGGCAAAGGGGCACATGAGGTGGTTAGACAGTTAGACTTGCAAACTGGCAGCTTGTTTGTGTTGGCTTTGCTCAGCATGAGACAACTATTCACTCTGGATTATTATTACTGTAGTTCGTCAACACTTAATGTTTAAGTAACCTGTTGAATACTCACAATGCTCACTGAAATAACTTGCAACTACTGAGAGTGGAATATGCCAAGTAGCACACTGAAACACCTCAAGACTTCTTGGACAACACCATTTGAACAGAAGGCTTTGGTAACGCGTATCAGCGTTATGTATACACACTTGAAACATGTCTTGAATGTATGCAATGTACAACATAACCTCGAATCATCCTGGATTGAATTGTGCTGGCTGGTATTAAAAACAAGTATTCTTGACAGTAATATATGCTTGGCTTAACGAAGAAAACAAAAAAAAGCAAAAACATCTCATTAGTTAATTTTCTTCAAGATGAACTTAACCCTCAAATTTTCTTTACAATATGTTCTGTGGCCCCACTAGTCCAAACATCATTCTAATTAAGGGGTACTAACCTAATTAGCATTTTTTCAGCAATAAAAGGTTAGTATTATGTCATTTAATTTGACAATTATTTTTCATGTACAAAAACTATAGTAAAAAAATAAAATAAATAAAAATTCACCACTTGCTGTTGGTTTAAAATGAAATCATGTGCTCAGGACTAATGTAACAACCAATCACAGCTCAGAAAACAACAGCCATAACAGCCTTGAATAACTTTGACTCCATTTAAGTCAACAGGGGCAAAATTGCTGCCCACTCAGATGGGGAAACAGGTGATTTCAATTTATTTTTGTTGTTTTTGTGGATTTTTCTGTTTAATAAAATATTCACTGCAGAATTGTTGATAAGTTAATCAATTAACTCTGTATTTTATTGCATATTTAGTTATTTAAAATTCTTTTAATTTACATTTTTCCATTGTGGAAAATTGTGCTTCATTATGACAGTTCAATGTACTGTAAAGTCTAAGCTATGCAATAACAGCTGCAGCATTTTTTAAGCATTGGAAACTCATTGTACAAGTCTGCTTAGTAAACCACCAATTCAAGGATGCATTTACCGCTATTGTTTGTATATTTTCAATGTATGACTTAGAATTGATAGGCTGTACACATACACATACATATACTATACCCAACAAATACCAGATAGTTGAGGTCAGGCAGTGTCAGCAGGTCTGTAATCCTTCATCTTGTCACGCATAGTCCTAGTTTCTTTTCAGGGCGTCTCTTTAACTTTACTACTAATAGGATTGTGCCGGTTCTTCTTCTACAATTGACACAGAAAAGCCTCCATGAAAGACTGGCTGCATGACTGACTGTAAGTGACTTAGTCAAGGTTGTTATTTTTCACCTCAAGTTACATAACATTATTTCAAAACATTTCACAGGTAACATCATAATAAATGAATAATCAGAATGTGTGTGACATTGCGTTTTTCAGCATGGCGCAGTTTGACATGCTGTGTATGTTGTATTTTCTCACCACATGATGTCGCCATTCTACCAAGATGACATAGCCAGTGAAGTGACTCATGTTAAAGGGCCTACATCATGATATTCTTAGCTTTTAACAGTTAAACATATGGAATCTTTGGCGCATGGAAAATTCAATTGCTTCTGAAATATGTTTTTTTTTGGTGGATAGATCTCTAACCAGGAAATGAAACTGCTTGTTGACTGAAATCCCGTCTCTCACCGGGTGAATGCCACGCCCCTTTTATTACGTTCTTAAGCCCACCACCAAACAAAACAACAAATAAACAAAAAAAAAAAAAAAAAAACAATAAACGCTTATGTTGTAGCGATCAGTAATGGGTGTCAGAGCAGGAGTGAATGGAGAAGCCAAAAAAACAGGCGTTTTACGGACCTTGAAATGAACTCGGGTTGACAACAAAGCAAAAGACTACAGTTTTTCAAGGATTTCACTTTTCGCGGGGGGTCGGTCCCATTAACCGCGAAAAATGTGGGATTACTGTAATTAATTTGCTCTTGATTTGGTTTTGCGTGTAGAGACTGGATTCTGCTGTTTTTCCTGGTGGTGCCTCTGTTTTAGCTCAGTCAATCCAAAATAGTTTGACATTTTTCGAGACTCCATGCATTTAGGCCTAGGTAGGTGGTAACTTTCAATTTGTGAAAGTTTTCCTCCTTCACTTTCAGTGTGTGCGTGTGTGTGTGTTTGCTGGGTCTTTTGAAATTTTGCCATTTTCCTTTAGTTTTTCACAATAACTAATGTGTCAATAATATACAAATATTTGATTAACTGATTTTGTAGTGAAATGAAACTAAAAAATCAATTGGCCCTTGCAACTTTTGATTATTCTATAGGAAAGGGTTTGGGCCTCTTTGGTCCAAAGAGTCTGCAGTGCATTTACAAAGCACAATCATAAAATCGAGTAACATAGCAACACGGTGATATGTTCTTTGAAAGAAACTACGGTACTACTTGATCTAAAAAGTCTGCGGTGCATTTACAAAAGCACAATCCTAAAATCGAGTAACATAGCAACACGGTGATATGTTCTTTGAAAGAAACTACGATACTACTTGATCTAAAGAGTCTGCGGTGCATTTACAAAAGCACAATCATAAAATCGAGTAATATAGCAAGAGCGTGATATGTTCTTTGAAACAAACTACGATACTACTTGATGTCAGTTATGTAAGGAGCAAATCAATTTTTCAGCCATTTGAACCATGTATCACTACCCTAAGAATGATTATACAGGCACAACTATCTGTCCATGTCAAGTCACACAAGCAGTTTGAAAGCCACTTGACCTTTCACACTACTTATAGATCACTTGGCCCGTTGAAGTCACCTTAGCTCACCTCGACTCTCTTGACAGCTCTCTAGTCTGCATGTATGCCTGCTGATTGCGTGTTGTTTTATTTAGAGGAGCTTCACCGCAGAGAGCAGGCTTTTAGCACTGCTGCAGTCTGACCCACTTGTACGCAGACAGGAAGAAGGAGAAAGAAGGCAGAAACATCTGTGATGGGAGGCATTCGGGGGAGTTGGCAAATGAGAAAAGGGAGGTATTTAACTTGCAAATAAGAATATGTTACTTCCTTGTCACACAGAACAAATTGGCTACTTGAAAATGATGATAGCTAATGTATTTGTAGCATATTTGTTATATTTGGAGGGGGGATCATATTGTCATCTATTGGTTCTCTAACACTCTAAAATACCACTAGATGGCACCAATGCCTTGACTAATTGGAAAGTTGTAATTGGTTGTAAATGGTGTTGAGGAGGTACGGTGGAAAATTAGTTAGCGCTTGCCTCACAGTTCAGATATCCCAGGTTCAATTCCACCTTGATCCGGCCTTCCTGTGTGGAGTTTGCATGTTCTCCCCGTCTCTGCATAGATCTTCTCCAGGCACTCTGGTCTCCTCACATTACAAAAACAAGCATGCTAGGTATAATGGACATTCCAAATTGCCTTTGGGTGTGAATTTGAATGGTTGTTTATCTCTGTGTGCCCTGTGATTGGCTGGCAACCAGTCCAGGGTGTCCCCCGCCCGAAGACGACTGGGCTAGGCACCAGCAAGCCAGCGAAAGACAATGAAAGGACGGATTGTGTTGTGGAAGTAAGGTGAAGCGTGTTAGAGAGGGTAGGTGGGTATTAATGAAGCAATATAAAAATAAGTCCTAAAATTTTCATGCTGATAATCTTGATTTTAAATTCAAGGAAAGAGTAACATCAGACAGAGGTTCCACGATTTATTGTCCTTTTAGTAACCCAACACAAGAGCAAGCCAATTATGCTTTGTTCCAAAGATGTTAAACAAAGGTATGCTTTTTTTTTTTTTTTCCAATAAAGTCTCTGCTCGCTGGTCCGAATAAAGAAAGTATATCATGAACGTTTTTCAGACTGAATGGTCCTGATGGATGACTCGCATCTGAATGAGCCGACGGAGCTCTCAGCTTCAAGGGCACTGAGAGTGAATTATATTGTTTCCGTGTGATTTTACTATTAAACTAGGAAGCTTGTGAATAACAAGCGTCTCATGAGACAATAAAAACCCATGCCAGTTACAACAGAAACCCAATGGACTGATTCATTGATTTACACCAAATGTGAGATTGGTGATGCTTGCATTTAATGTACAAGCAAGGTGAACTAAAACAACCTCTGAAAATCACCAAAATAGTGTCTGCATGCTATTGCATGCTATATATATATATATATATATATATATATATATATATATATATACACACACACACACACACACACACATATATATTAAAATTAAATATGAGATATGCACACAGAATCTGAACGGAGGCACTTAGAGCACACCAAGAGATGTGAGCTGACGTAGCGTTTGCGAGACGGGCTTACCGTTTCGGGAAATGGGATCGTGCAAGCTGCAGACATATTCTGCATCCCAGCCCTCACGCTGGGCTTTTGCTCTGTAGTGCTGACCCCATGTGACCTCCCTCAGGGTGTCTTTTCAAACGGGCTGACATCATTCCTGAAAGCTTTTGTCTGTGCCTGCTTTTGCCAACAGCGAGTGCCACGCTGCCCTTCCCGAATCACACAATTAATGAATGAGGGAAGAAAAATGCAAAATTCATGTGCTTTCATCAATTATTTATTGCTAATAACAAAAAGCGGCATAATAGAGTAGTCCGACAAGCTACTAACTGGGTCATGCTCTCAAACAGAATATTTCACCTGCTGCTACTGGTTTCACACTTAGGACTATTGAGCAATATTTGTATTCCACATATTGCCATGTGCTTAGCCCTTTGTAGTTTGCAACATGAACAAAATAAAGAACAAAGAATTTTGAATTAAAAAAAAAATACAGTCCATGCAGATAGAATATGTACTGCACTGGGAATGTAGAGTTATAAATCTTGGAAAGTTGCATTAAGGGCTACATAATAGAGCTAAACGAGGATTTGGAGTAAACAAATTTGATTGGTAAACACTTTAAGTATTAACTAAGTATTTGCAAAAACCCCTGGAATCGATTTGCAAGAAGAGTCAAGCCAATTCAAATACAATTATATGTATTTGTAAATATACTCTTTATTGGTCACCCTGTGGCATTATATTAAAAATATTCATATTTATATAAGTTTTTAGCATTTAGTCTACATTTACATACAAACATGTTTGCAAATACATTTAAGACCAATGGTGTCTTATGTTGTGTCTTAAAATATAAACTATAATACCTTACATTTATATAGCACCTAAACTACATTGTGTTGCCACGGAGGGAATCGAACAGCAACTGCTCGGATATGAATATGTACTGTGCAATACTATACTGTGTAATCCCTATGTCAGTTTACCAAAAATTCAAATTACAAACAACTGGCCCTTGATCCGTTGTAGAAGATAGACAGAAAATGGATATAAAATTAAAATAGGTTATTTAAATTGTAACAATTAAAATTGGAAAATATAAAATGGGTTTATCTCGAATATTTAATGGTTCAGGACATAGGTGTCAAACTCAAGGCCCGGGGGCCAGATGAGGCCCGCCTCATCATTTTATGTGACCTGTGAAATGCTGATTCGACTTCAAGGTTCTGGTTAAAATACTAAACTTGCCAATTGTCCTCAATTTAAAAGAAAAATGTGGGGGGAAAACAAACAGTGCTATTCCCTTTCTCTTTTTTTGAACAGATTTTGTCAGCCTCTGATTTCAAAACTAGGTAAGTGTGTGATAAACACACATGAAAATCAGTCATAGCAGTCATATACGACAGAAACTATAGCTTCAATGTGGCCCACGATAAAAATGAGTTTGACACTCTTGGTTAAGGACATATTTGACAGACCAAAAAAGTCATCAGGTTATCAGTTTGATAATGAACCTAAATGGCAAAATGCCTTAGAATTCAAAAATTTAAAATCATTGAACGTTCAATGAGTCATGTATTTCATTTATTGTCTATCATGCTTCAATTGGGCTTCAAGTGCATCATCCACTTACTAATAGACGCTTCCTCCCCACCGCTCAAGACAAAAAGGGTTAGAACTAATTACCCCGGGTCAGAGACACAAATGTTCAAACATGAATCATGGACATCAGTTGCTGACAGCATTTGAACTTGGTCTTGTTCACTCTTACCGCAGTGCCTCTAGATGCATGTCAGCAGTCATTCCAATTAATTGAAGTGTGAAGTCTTAACATGATGACGGCAATACGTGGAAACTTCACCTTTAAAGATGAATATTAGCATTCCAGTAGATTAAAGTGATTGTGCTGCCATAATACACAGTATCTTAAGGATCATGTTTTACCTATCTTTTCACAGTCCTTGCCATTTTCTCTCAATAAAATCTTAGATCTTATTTAAGGTGTGTGTGAGTGTGTTTTTTTGTTGTCAGCTTTCATCAAATTGTGGGATACGCCTAAATTGGGAGGGGACTGGTTGATTCCAGACATTAATGAAGGGAAAAGCCACATTGGTGGTATGTGAATGCAGGATGTGCACTATGGTGTCTCAGAGAGACAATTCTTTGTACGTCCACGTCAAGCAAGGGGGAGCAAACCACTATGAATACAATTTGTCATTGATTTCAGTGCACAATAGAATGGAATCTACAAAATTTGGGCGCAATATATGTCAACAGTGGTTAGATACCCCGGGCTTCCGTGGACATAAGGAACACACACAACATAACACAAGCGCTGCGCATTAGCTACGGACTCCTTCGCAAAAATCGACCACTTTGCACACTTTTTCAAAATGCAAACACAAAGGCACTCTTATCAGTCAGGTCGAATGCTGGACAGTGATCCAAGCACACAAGATTTCACATTTAACAATTGGCAACAACACAATGTACGCAGCTGGCCATCCACGACACAAGGAAGCCACAATACCTTTTCTTTCCAGGCCGATTTATCCAAGGTAACTGTTTGTATTGCAGTGTTTTTGCTGGTGTTTTCTGTTGTGTTTGGTGGGTGAATTCAAACGCTTAGAATAACTGTCATCATCCTAACTCCCAAACTGATCCGGATTCTTTTCGTCTCTTCTCTTCCCTTTTGTTTTATTTACAATTGGCATGCAAACTTTCCTCTTCACCCATTTTCCTTTTTATTTGCAATTGGCATACAAACCAAAAACTCTTGGCTGCACACAAGCAGCAAACCGACATCCAAAAAGGTGATTTGAATTACATTTGCAAAAGTTTTCCCCCTTCTCTTTCAGTAGCTGAAAGAAACATGACGGCCCCCATCTGAGCGGCGCTCCCCATTTAATAGGAATAGTGATTACTAGACCTATGATCATACCTAAAACAATAGTTGGTGTCATACACATTTATGTACATCTTATTGAAAGTCATAGTGGGTCTTTAAAATGAGTAACGGTCTAAATATTACACACTGGGGCTTTAAGGCAAATATTATAATGTTTCCCGTCTTGATTTGTCACGTTCAGAAAATGAAGAACAGTTGCCAGCACATGCACTTTCTTTTTCTTACCCACTTCAAACTGTGAGGACTATCAAAACAATCAGCACATCGTTATGTATTTGATTGAAAGTAAATGTGAGCTCCAGAGAGAAAAAAAAAACGTATCAGGTGCCATTATCAAAAAATATTCTGATGATTGTTTTTATGTCTTTACAGGTTGAACAGTCCTCATTGATGACTTACATCTGTAGGAACGTGAGGGTTGAATTTTGGTAGATAACGGTCATAGTTTTCAGACTTTTGGAGATACTAACATTTTTATTACAGACAGGCAGCAGCTTGTTGGCCTACAGTACATGCTCCTTTCCAAAGATAACTGGCTAGCGTAGCGGACTAGCTAACCGGTGCCTGCCGCACTTGCTCTCAGCATCGTTTGAGTTCTGACAGAGCCAAAGTTAGTATGAGTAAAATGTCTTCTTAATGAGGAGTTATGAAGCGTGGGCGGCTGCTGCTAATTGGAGCCATAGTGGCGCAAACACTGGCTTGTGTCCGCCAAAGAGTGGAGCTGCATGATGCAAAGAGATTTGTGCTCTCTGAGGCCGTTTGAGTAAATCCATGTCTGGATAGCAAGATTATATCTGCGAAATGTTTTATAGATAAATAGACGATAAATATAGACCATTCAGCGATGTAATCACCTTTACAGCTGAGTATGGCCTGTGTCGACATGTTATTTTTGGAGTGGTGTGAGGCATACCCACTGTAGGTGGACCTGGGAAAAAAGTAAGTGAAACTCTCTCTTGTAAATCCAATGGAAAACATCATGTGAACAATTAGGCTTGCATAAGGCTCTCGGAATGCATACTCTTTGCCTATACTGGTGACTTATTAAAGAAAAAGATCTGCTGTACGAACACAACACCGGCATTATAGATTTGTACACACTGCTCATGTACTCATGGCTCTCATTAAGTGCCATGGAGTGCCTAATTATTGTGATATTTTGAATAAATTGGGCAGTGGTAGAGATATCCGCATACAATTTTGGGGCCAATCGAGCCCCGTTTTTCGGGAATAGCAGAACTGCAAACCCTCACTATATTTACCCCTCGCTCACCTTTGGCAAGCACTTGTGTATTTTCGGCGTGCGCTCTAATGACACAAAGTGTTGAAAAAAAAATATGTGCCTGAGCATCAATTGAAGTGGGTTTGCATCCATCGATCCGGGTCAATACTGATGTTCCTTTCTGAGTCAATGCATTTTTATGAGCTTTACATCATTAAGTTCAGCAAAGGTGGGTGTTCCGTCAATGATGGTTTGATATAACGACAGTTTGCAAATCTGTCAATATTAGTGATGTATTGACAATGATTTTGAAAAGGTAGATTTTGTCCAGTTGCTTCTGACATGTTATGTGAAGCGGGATGGGAGCATGGTGATAATGCTCATTTTGAGGGTGCGTTTTCAAAGTTATCTACACATTTTCCAAAACAAATTGATGAAACTGAAAATGCAAGCAAATATATTTCTTCAGAGGATGGGAGTCCATCCTGAGATGAACAATTTGCCAGTACGCCATTGACAGACATCTATTTTTCCAATACACCAATTAATGAGAAACCTTTGAAAAAAGCTGAACTAAGAAGTGATGTAAATTTTCATCTGTCACTGTATCTGTGAATCACTGGCAGGTGGACATTCCATCTGTCTGCCACTGACACCCGTTTTGCTGACGAATGACGGAACCGCAAAAATTGTAAGATGGCCATCTTGTGGTGACAAAAGGATGAAGGAAGTTTGGTAAAATAAAACAATGTCCGTCGAATAGATGACAACAATTTGGTTGGGCTTGAAATAAATGGTTGACTGACAATGATGAAAGGGGGTCCAGGTCCCGACGAATGATGAATGATGAACTAACAAAATTTGTAAAATGCCCACCTCTGTATTCCTGA
The DNA here is from genome assembly GCF_059441005.1 of Hippichthys cyanospilos. Classification (NCBI taxonomy): domain Eukaryota; kingdom Metazoa; phylum Chordata; class Actinopteri; order Syngnathiformes; family Syngnathidae; genus Hippichthys; species Hippichthys cyanospilos. Next base: position 10,728,703 of record NC_142375.1, on the reverse strand, counting down.
ATAATAAAAAAAAAAAAGACGAATACCATTGAACGTGTTAGTAAACAATGAACTATTTAATATTTGATCCGTAAAACATCCAGATTTAAGGAATCTTAAACCACACAGTAGAAAGCTATGTCATTTATGTAGTTATTTGGACACAATATCAAAAAGAGACACGTACAGTCATGGACTTTGTCCTACCATGTTCCTTCAGTGTACAAAGCAGTAGGCAGTGTTGTTCTTTTAAGAGTTGATTGGATCATTCCCTCACTTGTCAATACAACCACATTGTGTGAGCGGGAAGTTTGCTTGACCCCTTCCCCAGAGGATCTTCTTGCGTAATATGTCTGGAGAATATGTTGCTCTATAAATCGCCATGGTGGCACAATGATTCAAAGCTACAGCTTGGTCATTAACCATAGGGTACTGACTCAAAGAAAATGTAATACTGTACTTCCTGCAAAATGATCCTTTGTGACAGTGGATGAGATTGGAGTAAAGCGGGATTATTGTCTATGCTGATTTGTTGGTTTATTCAGATAAAAATTGTGCATATATCGTGGGTATAAAAAGAATGCATGCCCAGTTTAAAGGCCTGGATATAAAAATGAGACCAAAGTAAATTCCTTCAAACACCCAAGTCTGCAGCTTTTCTTTTAATTAATTTTTTTAACTTTGGGAGTGGCTGTGTTCAGAATTAATCAATAGTACAAAAGGGTATAATGTACAACGGCATCGGGAGCACTGTTCTAATTGGTGCATATTAAATAAATAGGAACAATAAATAGAATGGAAAAGGGTCACAGTGAAATCCTTATCATATTCAAATTTGGAACGAGCACACACATGTTAACTTTTTAAGTGCCTCTAACTCCAAAAAAAGTTTATATGTTGATATGATTTTCCTGAGATTTTGTACTCAAATTTTAACACAATTTGCAGAGAGGTTCCTCTTTTAGATCTGAGGTCCTGAAAAAAAAGTCCCAAAGTGTATGTTCTAACCCCTTAATCTCAACGATCATTGTGTTGGAGGAATATGGATTAAGCATCAACATCCATCTGTTTATCCATGTCCGGAGACAGTCATTTTGCCTCTTCCTGTTCAGTTTGCAAAATAAAAAAAATAAAAAAAGATTTTTAATTGTTTGTTTGTTTCTTTGTCCGTGGCAAAAAAAGGACAACAAAAAAAGCAGGTAAGTACTTCCGGTGTGGGTTTTGTTGCTCTGCGGGCTCCATTAGACTTCACTTCACTTCTTTTATAGATCGATGCCTCGTGCTCAGAAATACTGCATCACATCGATCCATGTAATCATAATCTTTGCACAGCCACTTTGCAGTGGAGGGGCGGGGAGCGAGGCGGTCCCATGTGTGAAGTCCATCGGATTCCACCCCTCCCTTACGGATCCTCAGTGCGGAGCGTCTGGTCTCTGGGGGGGTGAAACGTCACAGGTTAGTAGGAAGCGGTTGTTGTGGCGGAGCTGAGGATGGAGTAAGAGGCTGTGGAAGCAGGAACACAATGGCACGAAGCCGCGTGCGTTTGCGGGGCGCTCGGACCCACCCCTTCTGCTTGGACGGTGTTTTGACGAGGATGTGAAAGCTAGCGCAACGTCGTTGCCTTTTTGCGCGAGATTCCTGCGATGTAACGGTGATCGGGCGTGATGACGGGGATGCGTTCACGGAACTCTTGCACGGTCTCTCTCCGGTGGATTTCTGGACTCAAACTGAAGGGGCTTTTTTCACGAGAATGCCACTTCCTCGCTGCTTAACGTTTCTCTTGTAGCGAATTGACTCACGCACGAGATACAAGATACTCTTTGTCCTTGTGATGTACACTACATTGCTGGTCAATTATGTCTCTTCAGGCTTCGGTTTTTAGCTAAAGTGACTCGCGGCGCGTGCGGGGGGGAAGTCACGTGACACCCTGGCGTAGTCTGGTTGCTCTACTAAACTCATTTAAGGAACGAAACTCCAGGGGGCCGAGAAAACCTCCAAGAGGGATCACCATGGACGACTCCGGCATCATTCGAAGACGAAGACTCCAGGTAGGAACGGGATTCTTTTAGTTCGTCTCCACCCTCCATGTCCTGTACAAAATGGTGTTTGTTGTGTGTGTTTTTAATAAACCATCCAGTTAGTGTCGGCTAACAACCAATAACACCAGCAATTGTTATATTTTGTCTAAAATTACAGGGAAAATATAAAATACATATCCAACTTGGTCCATTTTTTTTTTTTTTGCATTGGCATATTTCAACAATTTGGGTTTTCTATGCATTTAATATGTATTTGGTTTCATGTAAATCGGGGTAGCCTACATGCCTATTGAGAGAATCCCCATGTTTACTACTTTTATAATGCACACAAAACCAAATCTTCATTGACAATCACCAGCCTTGATGGAAAGTAGCTTATACGAGTTAGACATCGCCTACAGTGGCTTGTAAAATTATTTTGAAACATTTGTTGAACTCACTTCCAACTACCTGTCAAGTATACTACTGTGCTCTTTTAGTGTAGTTCGATTGACCAATAAAGGCAAACTGAACACGAATTTATGATAAAAAAGGAAGTTAAAATGTATCACATGATTAATGTGGAATTGAGCCTGTTGTATAGTTTTAGCAAACCAAATAAGCATCTCTTAATGCAGCTCATTTCACTTGTTAGCCACAATGCCCTCAGTGGGCTATTAAATGCGTTCTCCTTTTTTGTTCTCCAAATTACCTTAACCGCTATGCTTGTTGATAACTCATTGCCATGCACATCTAATGTGTTTGCAGGACTCAAGTCAATTCAAGCCAACTCAAGTTTATTTATATCCCTTATTAACAAAAACGTCTCAAAGGGCTTCACGGGCCCACAATTCACAAAAATCAACAACATCTAATTGGTCTAGTCTCCCTTATGCAGGGAAGTGAAAAACTCATAGCTAAAGGGATCACTCTTAAAAGATGCCCATGCTATAATGAAGGCTGAGTGCGCAATATTTGGTGGATGATGCTGTACAATGTTAGCATGAAACCATTGTGACTCTTAACATTACATTCAATCAGATTTGTGTCAAAAGTGTGAAATCAATAAATTGTATCATAATGTAATGCATTTTGTGGGAATAACAATACTTGAGTTTTTCATTGATTACGTGTCAGGAATGTCACATTCTATGATTTGCTTTCTTGTTCAAGCTAAAACACAATCAGACTACTGGGGAAAAAAGCAACTACACTTACATCTTGTCAAGTCGGGTCACATGTAATATTGTAATCGATTCATCGATGGTTCCTTCAATAGTGTGGTGTGCAGATTTTTGAATAAGACAAAAGAACATCAAGCTATTTAAGGCCGACATGCTCATACGGTAGACCTCTGTTGTTGCTCAGTACAACTGGCATCAAAACAAGCTCGGAACATTCACAGAAAAGTTATCCTATTCCATTAAAATATGTTTACTAAAACCAATATGAAAAACAGTTCTATAAGTAAAAACAAAATAAAATGTAACACATTATTTAAGGGGTTAACTGTTAGTACCAGTACTGCACATTCTTACAATCCTGCATAATACATTGCTGCATGCTGTTGGTAACATTCAAAACGTCATTTTTCAGTAATTTCGCAAACTGAGGGCGTCCTGTGTTCAATTAACCCACGGTAATTTCTCTCTTTCCAAATCGAGTTCTCATCCTTAGCAACATGATAGTTGACTGTTTTGGGGGTAAATTGTGATAGTATGTGATGTAGTTTTAGCTCACTGCCTTTTAACATTTAGGGCTGCAATTAACGATTATATAAATAATTAGGTAATCAGTTTGTTATTTGTCGATTAATTGATAATCAGACAAAAAACACACAAGTCTTGAATTCAATTCCTTTATTAAAAAACTGTACATTAATTCAAATGGACAACAAGTAACCAAGTAACAACAAGTAAACATGACTGGTTTGGTTTGTTGTGTCAAAAAAATAGGGCAAAAATATTCTTAATATTTTTCTAAAGTGAAAGTAAATTTTTGCAATTTTTTTATTTTGATTCAACATAAAGTTAGAAAGTCTGCGCACATACATTGACTACAGAAACAGAAGAATATTTACTGGCGAGAGATTGAAATTGTGAGGCTTTGCATAATTTTAAATTAAAGTGATTAAATAATTGTCAGAATGGTTATCAATTAATTTGATAATCATTTGTCGATTAATTGGTGCAGTATTTATCAGACATTGCCATAATTAATGGTTGGAACCAGCTGGCTAGTGCCACACAACAAAATGGCCATGGGCCCTCCTTGTTTACAATTAAGATCAATTATACTAACACATCCATTTCCCCAATTTTGACCAAAGGCAGCGCTTCGGAAACCCTAGCTCCCAAGCTCTAGTACGAGTTTCAGATGTACATTAAGCCGACTTGAGCCTCGAGCACTAAAAGCAGATTAGCCCACATCTTGTGAATGAAGGAAGCTAGTCGATATCTTGTACGCTGGTGACTGGCAGCAAACGCTGCGTTGAGATTCCTTCAAGGTTTTCCGCCGCCGTGAAATTAATGTAGTAAAGCAGCGCAAGCCCACGGTGCACAATGTCTGACTGCCACTTAGCCGCCTCAACATGTATTAATTTACAATCAAAGTACTCGGCTGTGCATCGTGCCATCTGCCGCACAAGACTGCTCATCTTTTATTAAATACAGTATAGACATGCCGAATTGGACGACTTCCTGTGCAAATGTTGCTCAATTGGCAGTTACTGGGTCTGACTAGAGGTTGAATGAAAGAACACTAAATCAAAAATGTACTAATAAATCTTAGGACTTGTTATTGCACATTGCCTTTTTGAAATTTGCTTGAAATGCATATTTCTCATATGCAATAAAATGTTAGACAAGCCATCATTCAACCAAAGAATCGTTACTGCAGGAACATGGTAGTCCAGTTTTTAATGCATCTCAAGCATGTGGGCAGGCACAAACCACTGTCAGATGCTTATATGCAATAGCTCAAGCACTCACAACGTCATGGTATGAAGCACACTGTGTTCCACTTCGTGAGTAATGTCATAGCATTACAATAGGATGTTGATATATGCATCTATCCATCCATTTTCTATAGCTGCTTATCCTCACAAGGCTTGCTGGTGCCTATCCCAGTTGACTTCAACACTCTGAACTGGTTGCCAGCCAATTGTAGGGCAAACCCAATCACACTTAAGGACAAATTAATTATGTCCAATACACCAGTCGTGCATGACTTTGGAGTGTGGGAGGAAGCCATAATGCCCGGTGAGAACCCACGTGTGCTCGGGGAGAACATGCGAACCCTACACAGGAAGGTCGGAGCGAGGTGGATTTGAACGGGTCCCTGAACTGTGAGGCGGATGTGCTAACCACTGCAAGGTCAGGGTATATCCTGCCCACTGCCCGTAGACAGCTGGGATAGGCACCAGCAAGCCAGCGACCCTAGTGAGGATAAGCGGCTCTAAAAAATGGATTGGTGAACATTTCTGACGGTATTACTCATAAATCAGTCATTTCCAAACTCTGGACACCACTACTCATAATTGAATAATTCATTTATGTTTTTTTTGAATAAAAAATTGTCATAAAAACCTGTCTGAAATCCGTTGGATGATTGAACAAAAAGTTGACAATCACTAATCGAAATCATCATTATTTGGCATCCTTATTAAAAGCACATTTAAACACCTTTTTTTTTTTTGTTTTTTAAATATTTTCCCAGCAACCCAATAATTTTCTTCTGGAATTTTCCTTTTCATATTGGCCCTGCTTCTATTACTGTCTATATACTGAGTCAAGTGTTTTTTTTTAATTTTTTTAAGTTTAATGAGCTTGTGCACCTGCTCATTCAGTCTTATAATACCGTGACACTAAATACTGTATGAGTGCGTTGATACCCTAATGTACGATATGAAATCGACCCAGACCCCACCCCCTCTGCACACTCTCCCTTTCCCACTGAAGTGGTCGATATCAATATCTGAGACAGAGGAGGTCTGAATGTTGAGGATGTGGCACAGTTGTCAGGCCCATTAGCAGGACTAATGGTGGCCTAAGAGTGCCGTGTACCCTCAGGGAGGAAGCAGAAGGGCGGCCTAAAAAGCCCAGAGGCCTAGATGAAGGGGGGAGCTGTGGGCTCCGGTAGACCCCATTTAAGCGGCTGTTATAAAATCAGGATCCCTTCTGAGAATGCTTGAATGTTAAAGTAAGGAAATGTGGGGCATACTTTATCTGTGGAGCCTAAACATTTCACAGAGCGGGAAAAAAAAATATTTAAAGTGTTACGTTTCACATAAAGGATCCATAACAGAGTCAGTATGGGGGTCTCGGTTTACAACGATCCTGACTTAGTGGTGTCGAGGAAAACTCGCTTGTTACCCACCCCACATGCAGGATAATCGATCAGGATAATATTTCAGACATTCAAGAATCGGGCTTTTCCTGACTTTCATGGCGAGGAAGGATAAACAATCAAATTTGGCTATATTGTAAGTATGTGTACTCCCTGCTCAAGACTAACTTGCTTTTACATCTTAAGTCACTGTTTCCTCTACATTCATTGAGGAATGGCAGCCTGCTGCTGCCAAATCTTTATTTTTTATATATATATATATATATATATATATATATATATATATATATATATATATATATATATATATATGTATACATATTTTATTTATTTATTTTTTTATGTGATACGCACTGCAAAAAAAATCACCGACCAAGGCTACAACAACATCACCAACAACCACGCCCCTCCACGCGAAGTCCGCACGGACAAACTATTGCCTATGGAAGTTGCCGGTACAAACATCTTTATGATTCGGCTGAAAAGGACTACTGTGCACTAAATACCATAAGCAACTCCTGGCGAGCACGCATGCTGGGGAGAGATGAGGAGTCTGTTAAAAAAAAAAGCTTGGAAGAATTTCGATACTACTAGAATTCTTGACCTCTGTTATAGTGTTGTTTGTATGCTGTAGACTTTTTTTTATGTCACCTATAGAATTGGAGAAAATTGGCTGACTGCAGGGAAAAGGTGCACAGAGTATAAAGTGCTGCAAAACGTGTGCCTAATCAAATAACTAGGCTTCAGTCCTCCATTCCAGTTGTTTGTATGTTAATGAATAAAAAAAGACTTCTTGTTGCTGAAATTGATTTTGCAGTCATATTTTTATTCACTGTCAATCTTCATTTCATATTAAATTGAGAACGCAATTTGCAACCAAATCATGAGTGGTGCGACCAACAAAAAAATTGGGAGCACTAGTGCAACTGTTACAAAAATGAGATTCGATCCCTGTCATGAGTATCTTGCTCAGCATGGAAATAAACTTGCGCGCGTTCATTTGGTGTCATCAAGCACATCAAATCCTTGGAACGCCTGCCCCCACAGTTGAAAAATATTCCAGGGGAAACTCTGTTACAGTTGTACTTTCTTCCTTTGAGATGTTCGAGCTGTTTGGTATTGAGATGAGACATTTTCATCTCATCTACTGAAGTGAAGGTTATTGTGCCATCAGTTATGGTAGGTGTCAGGAGCCGACTTAATACACTGCTCTCAAGCTCACACACACAAACCGCTGTGTGCCTCGTCATTGTCAGGGAGATGGAGGGCACTACACACACACACGCACACACACACACACACACACACACACACACACACACAGAATAATTTGTCCAATATTTTGTTCTCGGCACTGTGCCCATTTCCAATATGCTAAGCACATGGGGATAAGAGTCACTCCAGAAGCGGCAACTCACTTGTTTCATTTACTGCTTTGTTTCGCGTCTTCAAGTCAGCCTGTAAACAACATTTGGATATCATCTGTTTGTTTGGAGCCATCATTTCTGGTGGTCGCAAAGGACTTTTTCACACAGTCCAGAACATGTATGTCAGGTTAATTTACAGTACTAGTCTGACTGACTTGGAATAAAAAAAAGAAAAAAATAACACGGATCTGGTCAAACCCTAAACGTTTGGTGAGCCTGTGTCGGTCGGCGGTGGATCCTCGGCTGTGGAGGTCAAGACAGCCAGCTCATCGTGTCAATTCATGAGGACACGCCCCACTTGGCTATCCTTGACTGCAGATACAGTTACATGTTTTGGCCGATCAATGCAGTGGGATGTTGAGTGCTCTCGATAATCAACATGGGACTCATGTGATTGTACATCGTGTAATTTCTTTCTTAATATTTTAATTCATACTATGTCGAGCAAAGAAAGTCAAGTGGCTGACCCTGAAAATGGTGATACCATTTGTTACAACCTGCTGTTGTCAGCAATCCTTTTCAAGGATGCAGGACATAAAAGCGACAAGGAACAGACTTTATTGTGAATGACATGAGAATGGTACTTTCCAAGGTCAAGACCCACATGTCTGAACTAGGGTATTAAAAGCAAGAGAGCTGAAGTCACACTGATTTGCAGCTATGACATTTGTTGTGGGCTCATGCATCGTGTTGTTTTTTTTCTTTTTAAACAACAATCAGTGAATTTTGTGCACCAATAAAAACATATACTGTATTTAAGTCTTGAATTAAAAAAATAATAATACATTTTTCACTTAAGAAGGGGTCAGTAAATGCACATATGAAACTGCTTGGATTTAGTCCCGACAAAAGCGTTAAGAATCATATACAGTTTATAAAACAAACTAAAACTATGTTTGCGCTCCTATGTGAGCTTTTGGGTTCCTTTTTAGATCCATGTTGTGCAACTGGAATGAACTCTTGAAGAGTTTCTGATTTTTCTGGAATTTTTTTCCCCACATTTGCCACTGTCCCACTTTCCATGGAGAGCATACAATTAATGTTTAACAGCAAATTTTGATGAATATTTGGGGGGGATTTGTATGTAAGTATGTATGCATGAAATCCCCATGCAGAGTTCATTTTACTTTTGGAAACTGTTTGGTCCCCGGGACTCGTAACAGAAATGTTTGGAGTCCCCAAAGTTGTGCAATAAAAAGGACAAAGTCCAACCACTGATATAACTTTGTCCATTTAGATAGAAAAGTCCGCTTTTTACTTTGTGTGTTCATTTGTTTAGTTTCGGACGACGTTGTAAAAAAATATAAGTGGTCAAGTTTTGCTGACTAAAAGAGTAAATGGATGATAATTTATATTTTGATGTAAAAAAAAAAAAAAAAAACTAGGGCTGGGAATCTTGGACTGTCTCACAATTCAATTTGATTCAGATTTTGGGATCTAAGACTCAATCCTGAATCGATTTTAAATTTTAAATGATTCAATTCGTTTAATTCAAAAATGATTTCTCTTTCAATCTATAGATGTGCAAAGAATCATCATACAACTTCAGTCTGCTTTGCAAGACAGAATAACAAAGGGTGTGTCATATTTTTTTAAAATGTTTTAACATTTTCTAAGTTTTGATACATAACCAACATGCCTTTTTCCCCAAAATAACATGTGGACAACTGCTACTCAGGAGCTGTAAACTGTATAACTTAGATGAAACAAATGATGATGTCATTGCAGAGCACATCTCTGATAGTATGTAAACGGCGAGCAAAAAAAACCCAAAAAGTATAAAAGCTGACATGAAACATTTCCATATGGTGATGTTTTAAATCGATATTTAATCACAGTAAATGAAAATCCGAATTCAATATGTAAACAAGCCAGCTTCAAGTTCACCTGTTGAAACTTGACTGAACCGTTCGTTCTGCTAGGTCTCAGTTCAAGAAAATCCCAACAACAAGCCAGAACATGGTAAGATAACATCATGGGTTTTATTTAAAAACAAATCCAACAGAGAGAGGTGGAATATCCTCTGAAGACTGAGAAGAATCAAAGCTACAAAGTAAATCCTGAAGTCTGGTGGACCATTCAAGTGAAGACGACACAGTGTGACATTTGCCTTGCAATCGCCTGTCACTTTTTTGGCAGCAAGGAAAGAACAGAAGCTTTCATTCCGCCCAGAGCGCTGGCACAATAACCTTTTTTCTTCTCTCCAGATTCCAGTTAATGTTCATTAGTGTTCGCGGGTTAATATAAACTAAGCAGAAAAAAATCGCTTCAACCCTGATCTATGAAATCTGTCATCTATGAAGCAGAAAGAGTTGTTAAATATTTGAACGTTTTTGAAGGGTTTTCTCGTAACATCACAAGGTGACTGAAGAGCAAATTAATTATTTGTAGTTGTTGCACGGATGCTCTGCATAATGTATTAATTTTCCCAAAGATGTCTGTGTGCATGCATCGGTGACTGCGAAACCACACACAAAATGTCTTTTTTCTTCATTATTTTTGTCTAAACTGTAACAAAAGATTTTTTCTTCATGTTCATAACCAAACTTCTGTATGTAAACCTTTTTTTTCCAAGCCTGCCTTCTATCAGTAATATGTCCTCAAATTATTCCTCCCCACTCTAATGGTTACCATGCCTAATTAAATTGTCCAATACTCGGTCCACCAAAACAGATAAATACCTCATTCCTTTTTTAATACTCCCAGGAAATGAAAACACATGCCTGGAGATGTAATTTTCTAAAAGGAGTGGCACAAGTCGACAAGCCCAATGCCCCAAAATATAATAAAGTATTAAACTGTATCTTAAAACTAAAGGAAATATATCTATTTTAAGTAAAAAAAAAAAAAAAATACCCATATCATAAAAAAGGCCATACAAAATATTTGAAAGAAATATAAAAGTGCGAAAGAAAATACAGAAATAATATAAAATAAAAACATTAGACAAAACCAAATATAGAAACAGAAGAAGTAAAATACAAACACTTCAATATAAAAAAACTGTGAAGTATAAAAAACAACTAGACAAAAAATATTTGGAAATACTACAGATACTACAAATATCACGTTTTTCTCCTCAACAGTTCATAATTGTTTCTTCTCTATTTGTTTCCTGCTACAGCACATTTACAGGAGGCCAGCTGCAAAATAACTACCACTCTAAAAGATGCTAAATACTGCAGTAAATTTTATGGTGGCTTAAACGCTAATACTATTAACATTTGGAATGTTCCAGTGTACCAGAAATCTGCAAACATTTCCAGCTTTTTAGCCCCATGAATCCTGAAACTATAATACAGTAAGATGATAGCAGAGGGAGATTGTCTCACCTGCAAATTCAAGTAATATTAAAAACATGACACACTTGACACATGTCAATGTGAAAAAAAAAGAAGAAGCATACTTTATTACTATTGTAAGAGACGTAACAACTCAGTAAATAAACCCTTCTGGCTGCTAAATGTCTTATGTCCCAGTTTTTCTTATGACTAGTCTGAAAGAGTGATACAAACAAGTCAGGTTGGAATTTTTGCATCGTTCCCAATGCTAGTTGGGCTGATTGCGAAATAAGTGTGCATGTCCATCTCAGACCCCAAAGAAATATTTTGTGTTCATGTGTTCATCCTCATCACTGAAAGACATGAAACATATTCTGACAAGCTAACTTTTGCATAATACCACCGTATAACGCAAAGCAAATGCTTGTCCTGTATTTCTGACTGTCATGCTTTGAGGTACAAGTGACCTGACTTAAGGGTTTTTTGAGATGTGAGCCATCACTCAGCCGTTTTGTAGAAGTGACTTTTTTTTTTTTAACTCAATTGTGGAGCAACACGGACATGTACTGTCTCAATACTCATGGCAGGCATACATTCTTTATCGTTATTGAGTCCAAGTAAGTGTAGAAGTCTGTTCATTTTTGTTTGCATGACCTCATTTTCTTCTTCCTGGTAGCCAAGGCGGGCACACAATCAGAAACGGCACAATTAAATAAATTGCATTATTAAATCAGATTTAAATGACTCTTTATTTACATTCTTTTTATTATATCATAACTATACGTTTTTTCAAAGTACAAGATTGTTTATATATATATATATATATATATATATATATATATATATATATATATATATATATATATATATATATATAATATTTTACAAAAAGCAAAATTTTAATCATCCCGTGAACTGAAATGAAATCAAACATGGCAACATCATAAGCAGTAGCTCCCTATTGGGCGCACATAAAGTGGGAGCAGGTGTTGGGGTTTTGTCCATTAGCTACCCCTGACACCCCATAACTAAACAAAATGCGCACACATACACACACACATGCACACGCACACACAATGCACACACACACATTAGCACAGACTGTCTGACTCACTTTGGCCAAGCGTACTTCCTGTTGATGTAATTCATTAGCCATCCAAAGAAAAGTGCCCCATGACGGCTGAAGTCATTCTCATTGTAAACATATAAAGTGATCGCAATATCACAAAAGTTCACAAAAGAACTTGTTCAAAAAAAAAAAAAGCAACTGACATGTATATATTCATGGACAAAAGGGAAGGCAAGTTTTATTTTTTGTGATGTACACAGCGAAAACAAAGATGTTAAAATAATATGAGGGATGTCATTGCTTTTCTGCCTCTGTTATAGAAAATAGGCACTTCTAGGTTCTCATGGTTATACCTGTGATATTAGTCATCCAACTATAACTGATTGAAGCTGTGCTCTAAAGAGGTGGTCCCCAACCCCCGGTCTGCGGACCGGTACCGGTCCATGGATCAACTGGTACCGGGCCGCGTGGGCTGCACCCAAAATAATGTTTTGGAGATGATTTAGTTTAACGGTTCATACATTTGTGCTTGATCTTTGTTTTTTTGATATTACATACAAAGTGAGAAGGATGATGTTAGTTGACTGGTCCGTGATGATCAAAAGGTTGGGGACACCTGACCTGTAAAAGATATTGTGACTTTTGAATCTATCTTTTTTTGTGTCTTCACTTGAAGATATTCACACATATAGGTCTTCATTTGGGAACTTGTTGACAGAGCTGTTATTCTTATTTCAAGATTGTGCCATACAGATAACGTTGAAGGTCTACATATTGATCTGCTAACGTCAACATTATCCACTGATGTTTATGACATTTTTTGTTTTATTGAACTATAAACAGAACTGAATAGCTGCTAAAATGATATATATATATATATATATATATATATATATATATATATATATATATATATATATATATATATATATATATAAAATGATTTGTCCCATACAACAATGAATGATGTATTATTTCGAGGTAAACATTTGACTTTTGTTTACAATACTTTGTCATTTAGTATTTGCTTATCTTTACAAAAGAAAAGAAAAACAGCAAAAAATCTGCAAATTTTGTCAAAAAATGTTTTTGAGGCAGGAATGTTTTACATTCGTGCAATTGGTTTCGTTTCCTACTTAGCAAATTGTGGAAAGTTGTATGACGCGGTGCAAACGAAGCTCCCCACAAATAAAATTTGGGAAGAGAACGTGAAGTCACTTTTTTGTGCTTTCTTCTTTCGGCTTTCAGTCTGTGCAAAGTATTTCTGGTCGCGATGTTTATTCATGATCCCTTCATACTGCTGGTATTTAAGATCAAGGAGTAGACGGAGGCGTGGATGCTGTCTGGTGGTGCCGAACTCAAACTGGTTGGGTTTGGTTTTGCAGGCGCGTGATGAGATTGTTTTGATGTGAGAGCTCAAGCTGTCAAGTCACGTTTCATCAGTCCGCCTTTGTTGCTGTTTTTGGGACGCTTATGTTTGCTTTACAAAGACAAAGGGTTTGCCACACAGGAGGGAAATGAATTGAGGACAGGCCAAATGATTAGACAAAAGACTATTTACGTTAGGGAGGTCATTAGTTGTCTCACAGTTGTTGATTTTCTACATTTGACCTTAATGTTGTTAGTGTGAGCAGACTTATGGGATAATCTGACAAGAGATATGGAAACCAATCTCTCCAACACTGAGTCTAATAGACTCAAATTGGCAACGGATGGTGCAACAAGCACAGTGGAGAGGGTGCGTCCCACTTGATGGTAATCACATCAGTGTCCTCGCTGCTGTGTCCCGTTGTCATAAAATAAGCAGAAAACCGTTTTAAAATTGACTTTTGCTTCACTGGACCTGCCGTTTCCTGTCATTCAGAAAGCCCCCGAGCATTGACGAGATCGGCTGTTGCGCCCTTCATTGGATTAGCTGTGAATCGCAAACCTGGCCACGGCTGATTCATATCCAACATTACAATTATCAACTGAGATGAGATGACTTTTATTTGATATGGTATTCTGTTTAGAGGGACAGTAGTCCTGTCTAAAAAGATCTAGTAGATCCGTTTTATGAAAAGATTTGCTAAGAAGAAATTAAATATAAGCACCGATATCAAATATAGTTATCAGGCCAATACCTGACTTTATTTCAAGGTATTGATACTTGTGAGGACAGTATCGGCCACTCTCTTGGAACAGGTTTACGATCACAGACTAGAAATTACAAACGAGAAGAATATGTAATGAAATGATTGCCATTCATTTCATTAAATTTGAAAGAAAATGCTATGAACTATAAAGGCTTTTCTTTAGAATTATGTCAGTTTTTTTTTTTTTGGGGGGGGGGATTTTATGTCAAACGGATTAGTGATATCAGTACTTGGTATAATACTTGTATCGCTTTACTGTTGGACAGCTGGGATAGGCTCCAGCATGCCGGTAACCAGCCGCTGATACTGGCTGCTCTAAAAACCACATCATCCTTCTCACTATGTATGTAATATCAACAGCAGCCAGAGGCGGTGCCAAAAAAACAACGATCAAGCACAAACGTATGAACTGTTAAACTAAATCATCTCCAAAACATTATTTCGGGTGCAGCCCACACGGCCCGGTGTCAGTTGCTCCACGGACCGGTACCGATCCGCGGACCGGTGGTTGGGGACCACTGTTTTAGCTAATCTTCAGATAGTACAAAACTTTGACAGGTGGATAAAGATGGAGGAACATACACGTTTCTCCCGCTTTTGCATCCTAAATTAATTTTGAATTTGTTTGCGTTATTAAGCTAATTTGGTGTTATTTTTGTCTTGATGCAAACACATGAGTATGAACACTTTCATGTAAAAGTAGCTCATTAGAAACACCCTCATTTCCCAAAAAGTTAAATATTAGACTAAAAGGTATGGTAATTATGTCAGTATAATTGCCTGAACCCACTTCAGTCAGTAAATGAGTTGCTGCGCTATTTGAATTAATGAGTGCAGTATTTTTTATGGACTCATTAGCACACTTTAAGTCTCAATCATGCCATGTTGCTCGTAGCATTTTATCGATGGTAAGATACTGTATTTGAAAAAATCTAATGTGCATCTTTTTTATCTCTTTCTTGCCAGAAGGATCTTCCACTGCCACGAAAAAGTAGCAGGTATGTTCTTTTGTTATTTCTACACTTGACATGATACCAGATGATTCTTTATTTAGATGTCATTGACTGAAGGACCACAAGGACCCTTAGCCACTTGGGGTCCTTAATTTCAGTCTCTGAAGGTGCTCATTAGTTTATGTGTTAGTCAATTTGGACACGTATAATAGTTTAACTTGCAAATATCTCAGTTTAATTTAATATTTGTGTTTATGGGCTTGATAGTCAAATAGGATATATGTTGACAATCCCCATGATTTTGCTTCAAAACTACTAATCAGCATTCCTAATATTTTTAAACATTTCAATTATTTAAACTCTAAACACCTAATCTTCATGACAACTAATCTTTATTAGAATTAAAGAGTGAAAAGGAGCCAACATGATGAAATTTGTAAAGCAGTAAGGAAGGCTCATTTTTATTGCAGTGCATGCTGTTTTTTTAATCAAAAGAATTAAAAAACTTTCTCTCTAAATGCCACATTTTAAGACCGAGATTAACCTTTTACGACAGCTTCGCAAAGCGGGATAATGGTTGGGGAAAAAATGTTGGGCAAACCTGCAATAGTGGCTCTAAAAGACTGAATGCTAGGTGTTTGTGATATCATAAAATTAAAACGAGATGGATCTCTTCAACCAATTTTCCATTGTTTATGTATATACGTTTTACTTTAAACATTTTGTAATGGTTATTATTTTATATTACACATTTTGTCAAAATCTCGTCTCGTGAGATTTGTGTTTCATTCCCATTTAAACATACCGTATTTTTGGATTTTAGGGTGCTCTGCATTATAAGCCGCAGCAACAAAAATTGCTCAAGAAATCTATTTTTTGTCATATATGACAAAACCACAAGTGGTAATGTCATATATTTACGCAGAAAGATAGTACATGAGATTTTTAAAATGTTTGTTTTTATTTCAAACTTTTTTTGTGTCAAACGTGTCTGGTTACAGCAACATCATGTCTTCAACGCAGACTGAACATGCCTGCACGCTTAGAAATAAGAGCAGCGCTAACACAACTACAACACAGATTTAAATAAAATATTACAATATTTTCAACATAACACTAACAAACTGGATTGTTAGAATACTGCACCAACACAATAGTACCATGCATGATTCTGTTTAATAATAGAGACTTGTAGTGGTGCGTAATCTTGCAGTTAAAACTTATAATCAATACTTTGAATGCATCTTCTTCTGTCTCCCTTTGTTTATTGCGATTGTTCCCCTAGTGGCTCAGAAAAGAACTGCAAATGCGCTGCACTAAACTATAAGCCACAGGATTCAAAGCTTGAGAAAAAAAGTAGCAGCTCATAGCCCGAAATATATGTTATATATGCCACGAGACGAGATGTCTCACAAGATACCCAAATTGAGATGAGATTTCTCAAAATCACCTAAAATATGCCAAAGATAAATTTTCCAGTTTTCAAAATATTTTCTTTTCTACAAAATTAATGATGTAGTGGAGAAATGTAAACATAAGAGCCAGGGACATTTTTCAGCTACGGCTGAGATTTTTCTCAAACTGAATAGTTCAACACAATACATAGAGCTCCTGTTAGTTGCTGTGTATGATCAAAGCAGTAAAAAGCACGCAGGAACGACAAATCTCATCGCGTCCTAATCCCGAGAGGTTTCCTCGCACATGATCCCTTCCCATCCCTAATTTATATGATGAAAAATAGTAATAAAATCCGTTCGGTCACAGATCCTGTTCGCCCCAACTGTAATTGTCTTTAACTTGTGCATGTGTCTCTGTCCATGGTACTGAAATCCATTGTGTAGCCGTCACGCCTTTTTGTACTGCTAGCTGAGAGCTGGAATTGAGTTCCCTGCTGCTAGATTGCAGCCTCAAAAATTGAAAGCAAATTGACTGCATGTCTTTTGTCTACTAACAAAAAAGAAAATGAAAAGAAAAGCCCATTTGAAAAACAAAGCCAGATATGGAGCGTGGTGGTTTGGGGGAGGTGCATAAATCCCCTGAACATGCTTATCATTTGGGGTATGGAAATCAATTAAATCTTTCTTGAAGTTGTTGTAGCCCACAGCCATGAATACATTTGATTACAACTCCCTTGTTATCTGTCTGCTTATCATATAAACTGGAGAAGCAATTAAGGTTGTGTGACGTTAATGCATGACTAAACCTGTGCCTTTGTGTGTATGGGTTTGTCCATGCTTCTGGTCCTTATTTAGTTGTCTTAGTATTCGCTATACACCTTGAGGGCAGAGGTGCTGTCGGGCAACAAGAGAGCCTGTTGATGCACACGCCGTGCATCTCAATGCAAGAGTAATTACTAGCGCACACTTCACTTTTACTGCTTGATTGTTGCGAGTCTCTGTGTGTGCGTCCTTGGCCTGCTGTGTTTTGTCCGCGGCCTTTGACTTCCGGCATATGTCGCAGCGGGAGGTAGGGAAGAATGAGCTTACTTGGGTCATTCGACGGATGGAACTCTAGTGTCACTTTATTCGAGAGTGAGCTACAGATATGCAATTATTGAACTATAAAAAGCAAAACTGTCTTGTTTTCATCATATCATGACACCCACCCCTCTCTATGACCACCTTCCGCCTCTATCTTTTCTCCACCATGTATATTTTATCCATCCCTACTCCTACATTAGGGACGGCATCCATTATTCAATTAGTCCACCCGGCACAACTGTGTAACTGTCGCCCCGTGTCAGCTTTAACGTCTGCCGTTTTTTTTTTTAAGCTCAAAATGAAGGGGGGTTGATGCTAAGCCAATCCTGTGACCTCTATGCCAGAAAGCAGGTGTAAGAAAAACATATTTTATGTTTGTAGTTTTTTTTTTCACCCAGGCTCCTCCCATAATTATAGGGTCTGATTTACACTGCATATATATTTATATATATATATATATATATATATATATATATATATATATATATAATTCACAACAACTATTAGGTCAACAGTAGTGCTGGGTATTGTGTCTTAAAAGCGTATTGCAATATATTGCGATACAGCAAAGGTGTATTGTGATACGTACTGCGATATATTGTCCAGTGTTTGTAAAAAAAAAAACACCTATGGCACATACGTACAGTAAAACCCTGAGATAAGGTCGCTTCTGTACAGTTTTTTCTCTTCATATTACGAAAATGACAAAACTTGAATTCTCAAATTTTCCAATTGAAATGAATGTTGCTATCATTTACTGTAGTGTTTTTGAAGCATTTGGAATGACTTACATGTAAAACACGATTCATAATATGACAAAAATCATGATACAAAAGCTACTCGAGAGTGGATTGATTAAAAAAAACAAAACAAAAATGAAATATGTTGAAAATAAGGCATTTTATAACCAATACGTAATATATTGGAAACTGAACGTCGTATTGCTATGCGTGTATTGCGTCTCTTCGTATCCCAATAAATCACTATTATCATCCAGCACAAGTAAACAGCAAAGATTTTAACATTAATGCTGATGCTATTGCTAAAGCATTAATTGATTAACAATTGAAATATTTTGCCAAACTTTTGACTGGGCCTGTAAAGACCGAATGTTGATTCTGGGAGGGCCGTCACTCAAAAAGGCTTCATGCTTCTGATAGTCTTTATCTTCTATGAAGAACATCATATATTACTGTCCTCAGGAGAATCTGAGAGGGAAACTGAGCCTCATGTACAGTATAATTGTCTGATACTGCCCCCACAAAGGCATGGCATCTGATTAAACAGCACAATTAAAGGGAGAAAGCTGAATTCCATTTATTTGTATATACCAGCAATTATATTAGTACTGTTTGTTTTATGAAATTGACTTTTTTCTTGTTAAATAGGCTACACATTTTATTTTATTTTATTTTTTTTGCGGATGAGGGAAGGGGCCTTGAAAGTTATTATTGGAATTTCCATTCATTTAAATGGAGCATCTATTTCAGATCTCAGTGTTCTGTCACAAGCAAATGTGATGCATTTTTTTCATTGCGGAAATGAAAGGCTACAAATGAAATATGTAGACTCATACAATTTATTTATCTTGACAAATCTGACTACAACTGCATTATAATGGTGGTTATAAATCAGGATACATTGGAAGTTTAATTCGTGTCCAATTCATCCTGTCCCAAATATGTATTGACTCCCACCATCATTCATGAAAAAAATGCCACCCTGCATTCCTTGTGCCAGCAAGTCAAATTGTGCACAATAACACATGCACCCCCCCACTCAACCCCCTCGTCGCCTCAGTACCCCTCCCGCCTCGCGCTGTCGCTCCTCAAATTAGTCTCTGCTCGGCTGCTCCGTCATGTCTCCACCGCCTCCCTCTCTCCCTCCCGCATCCTCACGTCTTGCTCTCTCATCTTTTCGATAGAGGCGCCCCCCTCCCTCACCCCCTTCCCGCTTCCTCTTCTCCTTCTGTCTATCTGCACCCTCCCCCTCCCCCCCTCCATCCCCAGGGTCTGCAGTCCTCCTGCTCTTTACTCTTGTCTCCAAATCTCCCACTTTCGATGCGTGTGCGTGTGTGTGTTGCACTGACATGTGGGGTTGTAGCGGTTGCCTCTTGACTGCCTCTGTGTAAGTGTGCGTGTGTGTGTGTGTGTGTGAGAGAGAGAGAGAGAGAGAGAGAGAGAGAGAGAGAGAGCGAGAGAGAGAGCGAGAGATTGTGGCAGCTCAGCTGCGCTCATGTTTACCTGCCAACACATCCTCTACTGCTAGCGACATGTTTCGACGCACAAAAAGGTAACGACGTGTCTGCTGCCTCACTCTTGTTAGCGTTTAGCTTGCTGCGTGAACTCCGTTGGCGTATGTGAGTGTATGAATGTGTGTTTTATTTTCGGCTGATATTTCCATTGTCCCTGCCAGCTATCGTGCTGTCTCACAGTTGTCTCCATTTAGCTCCAGCAATATGGTGTGTGTACGTGTGTGTTTGATTTTGTTGCTTTAACATGCCCAGTTGCACATGTCTCTGTGTGATAAATGTAACACGGATATAATAAGGAATGGAAGGACAACAACAACTCAGTTGCATCACAGTCAAGCTGTGCATATGTGTGTTTGTGTGTGTGTATGTGTGTTCTTGCTTGCTTGTGGGTTCTAAAGAAAGTAGGGCTGAACAATGTATCCCATTGAAATTGACGCCATCATGTAGTGAATGTAATTGGCAAATCTCAAATTGCTAATTTCTGTTCAGTAGACTTCATCAGTTTTACTTCATCAGTTGGGTCGATGGGACTCATACTAAAAAACTATGGGTCCCAACAGAAATTTTCAGAGTCCCAAAAACTTACATGTAGCATCCATCATCATCTTCTTCTTATCGCAACTACTTGAATGATATAACAGTCCATCTTTGTAGAAAAGTCAATTTTTTACTTTGAGTGTTTGTGTCGTTTCAACATGTCAGTTTTGTTCCTCTTCTCGAGCTTCTGAAGTCTTTGATTTTCGCCTCTTAACTTTCTGGCTCATTCTGACCTGACTGTGTATTTTTTGACACGTCAATGATACAAAAAAATGGCAGTTTACTTTGTTTTGGGCCTAAAGATAGCACTTTTTAGAAGGCATTTCAGAAGTGGGTAATTACAAAAAGCAACACACACAAAAAAAAAAAAAAACAGATCCCAGATTCTTTGCAAAGTCATACAAGTCCACTGTGTATTTTTTTTCTGTGTAATACATGTGTATGGTTTAAGTTTTTTATGTATAAGTATAGTTAATTTATTGATATCCTGTTTAAATAAGTTCAATACTTAAGTGCAGTCCAGATGTTTGCATGTCATTATTGCAACAAATATTTTATGTCTGTGATAATGGCAGGGATTTGTTTGCATTGTTGTGAATGGATTTATGACTTAGTGACCTATGTTTAGGCTGCACTAACTTGTTAGACCTTTGTTGAGTTGCTGTAGTGAATTACCATGCAAGGTCAAGGTCAATGACTAACTATCATTCAGTTTACACATACTTAAATACTGTTAAATGTACATTTATCCATAAAAATGGTATAAGTATACCTAAAATGTAGTCTTTTTAACGTTGACAAAAAGAAAGCAATATAAATCTACGTTCAACAACTGTTTTTTTGGTTTTTTTTGCAATAGTAATAATACAGGATAGCCTAAAACAGAAAAAAAAATATATATTTTGCTCAGGGTTTTCACACTGTCAGATTCTGATATCGAACCATGCCTAGTGACAGGTTATATTTCCAAGTAATACAGGCCTAGTGCTTTTTGGGAAGTTCTTTCTCCTATTAATGCACGCCCGCTAACTACAAAGTCATTAAGTGTTATTCAGCACACAAATAGCGACAGTCATTCGGCCACTGGGTAGTGTACCAAGATGAGCAAAAGAACCTTATGGCAAAATAGTCCCTTTTTTTTTTTTAACCGAAGTATTGCTATGGTGTGCCTTTTTGACTTTGGAATTGTTGAACTTTATTTTTGTCATTCTTATTTTAATTAGAAATAATTCCAAACTTTTGATATCCCCTTTTATTTGGGGAAAGCTCTCTTCCATGTTGCTTTTGCAACACTGCATACATTTGCAAGATGTGTCTAACGTGTCTAGATGTGTGTAGGAAACGGTGGCACAAACATGGTGCCATCGGAGCTTCAAGGTGGATGTTTTTAGTCGACCTATTTTTAAAGTAGACTTGCCCGACTTGGTTGACAACCTACAAACATACTGCATTTGTTGTATTTCTCATTAATGCAAAATATAAAAAAATTCAAAACATGTGAACTGCCATTTGAAGAAAGAAGACATGTCAGACAAAGGAGAACATGTATTTTAGGTTCAAGGTCAAAGCTCACTTCTTGCTTACAGTTGTGATGGTCAAAAGGAGTGGCCATCGTAAATGTTTTAAGAAGGTGGGGTACACCGTATGTTAGTATCGGATATTTTTAACGCTCTTCATGAGTTGTATATGGCCAAAGATATGCTTATCTCTGCGTGTGCGTCCGTGATTGAGAAAGCATTATGAAGTAAAGGCATTATTGGCAGCGTCCAGGGAGTGCTTGCGTAGCTTGTGAGAGGCAACAGTGGGCAGTGCAATGCTGAGAGTGCTGTCTGCCTGGCACCAATCCTGGCTTTTTCCTTTCCCTCAACGCCACTCGCTATTTTCTTCCCCCTTCTCCCTGCACCTCTATTGTTGTTGCTTCTCCTTTGCTCCAGACTTTCATTTCTGTCCCTCAAGTCCACCATCTGTCACCTATCTTTCAATTTCCTCGCCTCTATAATGGATTATGTGTTTACTGGAAAAGGGCTACTTTGTGTGTTTGTTGTGGAATGGTAAACATCTCAAAGGGGATGTTTTTCTTTTTGACAGGAACTGACCTGTTCATTAGGAACACCTGCATATTTTTTTAAACATCTTCACTGATTTTTTTAAGATTTGGGCACCCCTAAACATGATGGGAGTTTACCCAAAAACAGGAGGTCTGCTCTAAATGAAAAACACAACACACTACATACCTTAAATTCTGTGGTCCCAAAATACTCGTATCTCAAATCATCTTTCTCCATTGAAATGAATGGAAAATCCATTAATCCGTCACTGCTTCCCAAAGAAAATGCAAGTTTTGTTTTTGTTTGTTTTTTTAATGAGAAAAATCACACTCTAATATATTATACTTTATAAACAATATACAGTAATGAAATTTTTTTTTTTTTTTTAAACTTCCTGGTGTGCCCAACTGTATCACCTGCAGCTGTCTGACAGGCATACAGATATACTGTACTGCCAGTACAGTATTCTAGTACAATGGAAACTGTTCTTTTGAGCTTCCCAGTATGGCAATTATATTAGTTGTTCTTCGTTGAGGATAATGAATACATGCCTGCTTGTACTGGAATATAGTCTGTGTATTTTTCAGCATTTTTGCATTTACATCCATTCTTCAAGGTTAACAATCCCTGCATAACCTGTATAACTGTAGTGGTAATAACACATGATCATGAACACAGATCATGAAATAGATTAGTTATTTCTTGAAAATATGCATTTGAGAATAACACTTGACAAAGTAACAAGTTACTAGCATCAGTGATCATACTGTATAATATTTACTGGAACCAGGCTATTTACCAGGCTGATTTGGTGAACAATTTCTGTGATAAATATACGCATATGGTAACAACAAACAAAAGATGAACCAAATTTTTATAATATGTTGTTTTTACTCTGCATTTGAGTTATGACCCTTTTCACTGCTTGTGGTTTTTATTTTTATGCAATGCTTAGGTGTACCTAAAATTGTACTGTAGCTCCTAAGTGTAGAAAGAGAAATGTTTCCTGTGAGCTGCTTAAGCGTTTCTAGTAAACACATGAAGAAGAGAGGTAATGAAAAGATGGGCACCAGATGGTGGACTTCAGGGACAGAAATATGGAGAAGAGGAAATGACAATGAAGTGTAGGGAGCAGTCTAAAGAAGAGGGCAAAAAATAATGAGATCCATTAAGGTAGAGGAAAAATGACGAACAGCGCATCTCATGTTGCCGAATAAAGGGTTTTATTAGCATCTTCAAATGTTCACTTGCTGACAAAAATGTTGAATAAGATGAAATGATCACTAAGTTATTGCAAATCATCTTGTGTGTGAGGGTGTGTGTGTGGTGTGCATTAAATTCCAGACTAGTCTCATAGCTGCCAAGATGTTGCAGAGCTAGACCAAATTGTCTTGTCACCGTGCTTGAAGGGGGATTAACACAGTCAATACGGTTCACCGCCAGGCCACTGCCAATGTCTGCGGAAAAAAAAAATTCTCATCTGAATCCATTTTATGGTTGCTCAGTTATTTCAGATCAGGCTAACTGTGCCGTTCCTAAAGACCGTAATAAGGATGTTTTCCTGGCTGGCAGTGGTATACCGTTGTGTACACACTGTCAAATTGGGATTAGCTAAAAGGCAGACAAAAGAGAAAAGAACAGTGAAGGAGAACTACCAAAAGGCAAGATTGAGCTGGGATAAAAGTCAGTGCCGCAGGTGATGTCTCAGCCTGCATTGAAGGGAGGCCCGCCGAGGTTAACTGTACCCAGGACGCTAGCCTTTAAAATATTCCATCTGTCTGCTCATTTGGCTGAATCCTTCCTGCATCCATCTTCTCTTAATTTGGAAGGGGCTTTGCATGGCTTGGTGACAACATCTCAAAGGCGATGTGCTGTATACCAGCTGGTGTAGAAGGAGATTCATGGCCGCCGTTGGCAGCACCAATGCTCAGGTTGCCTATGAAAGGATAGGCTCGTGATTATAGGTTGCTCGGAACAAGGTCAACATATTTTGATGTTGTCATCCTAAATTCAAACATTTATTTTTAAAAAGTGTAAAATACAGGTTAAAATCCTTAGTCATTTGTGTTGCTTTGTGTAATTGTTCACATCTGGCAAATGTTGGTACTGCTTGTGGAATAACTTGCATGCAATAGCGGCATCCACAATTGGATTTTGTTTCATTCGTTTCATCATTGTTAACGCAGCCCTACTGGACTGATGTCACTTTAAGTTATGTTCACGCAGCAGATGTATTCTTGAAAGGGCAAATATCATGTTACTTTAAGCTTTCCGTAGTTAAATATAAGCATATAAATGATATGCTTCCCATGCTGAGTATCCAATCACAGAGTGCATACGTGTCATATTCAACGTTAGGCTTTCTTGCTGGCCTTACTGTCACCACCTCGTGATCTGATTGGCCATTGCAACTGTCCATTAACTCTATGTTCCCGTTACTCACAGTGCACATACGCCCACAGCTGTGGATTGTGAAGACCTTGGGCAGAGTCATACAGCCTGAGGACACAAGATAGCTGAATTCTTACTGGATAAAAAGTCTAACCTAAAACTACAACAACTGGAACGAGTGTAACCAAATGGATATGACACAAAGAGAGGAGAATATGGAGAATAATTTTACATATATATATATATATATATATATATATATATATATATATATATATATATATATATATATATATATATATATATATATATATGAGAATATGGAGAATAATTTTACATATATATATATATATATATATATATATATATATATATATATATATATATATATATATATATATATATATATATATATATTTAGGAAAAGTATATAAAACATGAAATTGACTTAATAATTATGATTATGATGTCGGGTTATGTTAGGTCAGCAGAGAAGGCCTTGCTGGCTTTGATGGCTCACCACTGGTATATCGCATTGCTAAATAAAGCAGCTGCACTGATGAAGCCAAACACAGCATTAAACATGGAAACTTCTTTCCGTCTTCCGCTCCTGTTGTTTGTACCATGGCAGCACCATCTGTTGTTGACTAGTGTTCAGGCTGACCCCGACCATCACACACACTGTTTCTCTTTTGATTGTTTCACACACAGACACATGCAATGCAGATGCTGCTGTCAGTCGGGACACCTAAGTATTCGTTAACATGGAATTTTGCCAGCTTCCTGTTTATCACTTTGTGTTTGATTATTGCACATCAGTTCTTTATTTATTTATTTTTATACTTAGCAAGTAAACAAACTGGAATTCACTTTAGAATGACATACAGTCACATTATTTAGTGCACAAGCCCTAAGCTAATGTCAGACATAAAAAAAAAAAAATCCTTACACAAATAGTACATAAATAATTAGACAATAATTATAATTACACAATAATTCAAGGCTTTGTTTTGTTTGTATCTCTTTTTTCATTAGGGAAAAAATACTTTGATTTTCTTTCAAAGATAGAGATTTTTCTGAGTGATCCCAAACTTTGAGCCGGTAGTATAATACTGATTTCAATTATTGTTCATGATGTTGGCTTTCATGATTTCTTTTTTTGTAGCATCACTACAATACTGGAGGCTCTTTCTAATGTTTTGTAACTATTTAGAAAATATTGCTAGAATATATATATTTTTTTGGCAGTTTAACATGCTCCTATCTAAAAAGAAAAATGGACCACAGAATTTCATGAGTAAATTGGAACAAAAATTATGGTCACAATTGTAGCTTTTGCTGATTAGGGAGCATAAAGACAGGAGACCAGGAAGATGGTCTAGAGAGCTTCTGTTTTCATTCCCGCCCCATTTTCCAAACCTGTAAGCATACACTCACCTTTAAAAAGGTCCGAAGGGACTCACAGGCAGCAAGAGAGAAAAAAGCGAGATACAAAGAGAAAGGGAGAGAGATAGAAAGAGAAAGGGAGAGACATCACCTGACAGGAAGTGTGTCTGGGCAGATCGATGGCTGAACTGTCAGGAAGTGCGTAGTGTCCTCTGTGCCCGGTGAGTCAGCAGGCGATCATCTTAGTGACTTGACGCTTTCCATTTCCTTTCAGTGTCCTGTGTTCATCTACTTTTCACTTCAAGATTAGTCCAGTCACAATTCACATTTTAGTTCCCCTTTTACAGCGGTTTCACATTGCTTTCCGCTTGCTAAGGTGCAAACACATTGTCAGGAATTGACCAGTGATGTGCAAATTGCATTCACTTGCAGACTCCCTTAAAATACTTATGTTGAACAGGGGTGGGGGGTTGGTGGGCTCAATGTAAACGTAAGATATTTAATTTTTGTTCACCAAAAGCAGATGCCCCTTCTGCAGGACAAAGCTGTCGATCATTTAAATAAGCAGAAATAAGAGTACAAATCATGTCTTCAGATATGACTGGCCTGACCGAGTTTTTAATATCTCCCTCACATCCCTGAGCTTTACCGCTTATTATCATGAGGGTCGTGAGCATTCTTTTGCCGTTCCCAGCTGTCTCACTGCAGTTGACAGGGTACACCCTGAACTGATTTCCAGCTAGAGCTGTGCTGGCATACGTATTCCGATATATTGGGCAACATTTGTAAAAATAAATAAATAAATAAAACTTGGCACACAGGGCAACACAGCTAACTTACTTGCTGAGTGCAAACCGATGAAAAAAATGAAGCCTACTTCGAACCAAGCACATTATTTACTTTTAAGAACATTTTTATCAATTCGCAGTAAAAATGTAATTTTCAGTCATCTCAAATTGAGTTTATTTCAATCTTTTGCCAATCGGATTCTTCAGAATGGGTCTCTATTGACAGCTAGCACGGTATATAGGAGTAAGGTGAGAAACTCAATGCCATTTCACGCTGATAAATAATATATTAGTTTGATTAAAAAGCGGAGGCTTTTGTCATGAAAAAATGTGGGAAACATTGCCATCTAAAGGGTTTTAAGCTGTAAAGCTGAAATCTTGGGAGGGCGCCGTGAAGCCAACTTCAGTGTCTTCCAAGGTTTTTTTTTTTTTTTTTTTTTTTTTTTTTAGCAGACTCTTCATCTCTCCCCTGTGTGTGTTCTTGCCAGAAGTTGTTTACTGTATTAAGGTCATGATTGTCTTTTTCAGCTGAATTAGGTGTTTGTTCCGGCAAACTTCCACATGCAATAGTTCGTCCTTCATGTTTTCCGCATGGGAAAGAAATTCCGGAAGGTACCTGTTCTATCACGCTGAATGTTACATGTTAATATTGCAGAGGATCATCTTAATTAATCGTGGCAGGTCGCAGATGACCCCAGGGAAAAAGGCTTTGTTTTATCATGTGAAGTTTAATTGCAATAAAATAAGAATGTTCATCTTTTTTTTTTCAGGCACTTTGTTGCACTTGGTTATTTTTTTCTGTTTTAGACTAAGCTGTAACCCGTATAAACACTGTAAAAAATAATTAAGAGTTGTTGAAAGTTGATTTATATTGCTTTTTTCTTTTATTAATGTTAAAAAAGAGACGGATTAACGTATATTTATACTATTTTTTTTATTGATGATGATCTTATTTAGAGTCAGCATGATGATTGGGGGGGGGGGGGGGGGGGCACACGAAAAGTTTTCTCTTTCCTCTGGGGGGCTTGTCAAAATATAACTGAGAAGCATTGCACTAAATCAATTTTGCCAAGCCATATTGCCAACTATTTGCAGGGCACGGAGAGGCATACAACGAGTCACGCTCACAAACACACCATTTAGAGTGTCCAGTTTTATTGATACTTTCAGTCAGAGTAGCAAACTAAAGATGAAACTGACGGCATGTTATATATTTCAAACAATCACATATCTTAACCTTTTTTCTGCGACTTTAAGCCCCAATACAAACACATAATCGGAAACACAAATAACCAACTGGCATTTGAACACAAACAGTGCAGCAACACATTTTGGCTTTCACTGTAACGAGTCAGTTAAATTATATTTATCATCTGCATGAGAAGAGCTGAGATAAACAATCAACTCTACAATCAAATTGATCACTTGAGTTAATGCAAAGAGTGACAAAAAACAATTCATTATTTTGAATTGTCATTACGGTTTTCCTCTTCACTTTGCTGTTACAAGATAAATATTCTCTATCAATGCGATTTCATGTATTCATTTTATTAAAGCTGCATTTATAATATGTAGATCACACTGACACCTATTTAATTTGAGCACAGCATCTAGGAGGCCTCTGGTTGAAGAAATTGAGTATATTGGAATCATTTTGACACAGTTCATACGAGTGTGAGATTTTTTTCATCTCCCAATTTACATTCACGGTCACGTCTGTAGAAGACACCAGTGGGCCCGTGCCAGCTCAGTGCCTGCTGGGAGGATAATTGGTCGTCAAAGCTTCTGCACGAATCATTACCGCGGACTTAATCGTTGACCTTCCTGCCGCACGTTAGCCAAAGCATTAACCTGGTCGCTGATGGCCATGGATTGGGGGCAGTGACTCACAATTAAGGTTGTCACAGCTTTGTGTGTTTGTTTGTGTTACTTTTGCTGTTATTCATTCATCTTGCTGTGGGGAGGGGGGGGGGCATTCACACCCATATTCCTTGTTACTGGTTCCCCATTCATTTAGAAAAAAACAAAAAAAAAAAAAAAAAAACACACACACTCATGAACATATTAATGTATTCTTGTACAAGTTCTGCTGTCCCAGAGCGAGTTTTCTTCAAAGAAAGGGATTTATCAATTTTGGCTTTCACTGATTGAATCACGTTGTCGATTAGGCATTGGGTGCAATGCACATTTCCTCTCAAAAAAGTGGATATCATTGAATATCAATCATAAAATTTGTAAGTAAGTGACTTTACATAGATGTATTACACACATCAGAAAATTCCAATCTCTACCTAACTTCTGATTTTTTTTTTCTTTGCTCATGTAATTCAAATTTCTTGT
Source organism: Hippichthys cyanospilos (assembly GCF_059441005.1). Classification (NCBI taxonomy): domain Eukaryota; kingdom Metazoa; phylum Chordata; class Actinopteri; order Syngnathiformes; family Syngnathidae; genus Hippichthys; species Hippichthys cyanospilos. Next base: position 10,699,270 of record NC_142375.1, on the reverse strand, counting down.
GGAGGTGTGGAGATTTGGGGTTCCATTTTCTGAATACTAGCCTAATCATCAAATTCACATGCACAAAAAAAATCATAAAATATTTCTCTCTGTAGTGAGTCTATATGGTATGTCTTAAATTGTTTTAATTTAATTTTTTTAATTTATATCAAATGTATGTGTGCATTTTTAGCTGCAACCTTTGTCTGTTAGTCATTTCCCACTCAAAACTCAATCACTATTCATGCATTTGTGTAATTATTGCTCAATTCCCTTTAAAATTATATATAATATATAGAGGTAGCTAAAAAAATCAATGAAGTGACAGCAATTTGAATGTTGCCACGTTTAAATCCCTAGTTTTGAGAAAAACACATTTACATTTTTGCCACATTCATATTTTGCGCATCATATACTAATCCCTTATTTTCATACTCGGATCACAATTTGAAACTTTGGGCTGCTGGGAAGTGAAAATCAAGACCTTCATGACATTGCCTTTATGTTTGACATATAATGTGGTATGCTTTGGATCAGGTGCTGTTCCATTCTCTACCTTTTCTATTTTTATAATTGTAGTACCAGTAATCCTGTTTTTTATGTAATGCTTCTATTAGGACCTGCTTTCAAGTCTGATATGGTGTAACGCAGACTCAATGACACCTTGTTATTGCCACACACAATGACTGCATGCGTAGTTGGCCACGATCAATCGCACTCCATCTACCTGACAGTACCAGTGGCCGCAGCACTAGTTCTCTGTCACACAAACACACTGAGCCCACATGATGGATTACACAAAGGATTATGACGGATTGTCCAACTCGCAACCACATAAAACAAACATGCACAGACTTTGTTGTCGCAGCACACTCGCAGAATCTTTATGGGATGAGATCACGTTCTGAAATTCAGGATGATGATTTCTATATCTCATTGTGTGAACTGAAGACGTAGGAGAGAGTTTTCAGCCCCGGATTTCAACTTGAAATTCGACGCCACCATTTCACGCCTCCCCTCCCGTCACCTCCTTTTCCGTCCTCCGGCATTGTTGCTCATCTTTTATTTTGGTCAATTAATTGGACAAAAAGAAAATGTGTTCTTGAATCACCTAATTGGGGCTGAATTTGTTTGAATTATGTAAAGGCTTAAGGTCTTTTGTTTTCCACTCAACACTGTTTTCAAGTTGAGGTTTGATTATGCACGTTGTTCCCCACATTGTTAAAACACACTGCCAATTCACTTTGGGTTTACATTCATGTCTACTGTATCTTCTAGACTTTGCGTATTAAATGGATTGTTTGTCGTAAACCTTTTACAGTCATTCAAAGCTGCTTTTGTGTCACCTTCGCTGGGCTGCTTCTACTGCGGCTCCAATTAATGTTGGAGTTAAGGGTGAGACTCAGCACCACAAAAAGATGCAATGTCTAAACATTTCTTTTCCTTATTCAGTTATACTGAATGTGTACTCATTCCAGTCAAAGTCAAGATGTAAAGGATACGGCAGGGAGAATTGCCGGCGTGATCACGGGAATGGTGGACCCAGACGCAGGGAAGCTTTGAGACAGGGAATGCATGTAGTGATCCATATTTATTGTTCGATAAAAAATAGAACGTCAAAAACCCAAGCGGGCTGGCGAAACAGAAAAAAACAGTAAGGGGCAGACTGGCACTGGGACAAGACGAGATGTGAGTGACATAAGACCAGGACAATGATCCGACAACTGACTTTAACTTGCCGGGACTAAAATAGACAGGAAAATAATTAGGCAAAGACGGGGAACGCTGATTGGCTGACACACTGGGCTGGAACACACGGGCAACAGGTGGAACAAATCATGCAAGAAAAGAAGACATGAGAACTAAAGAAACCCCCAAAACAGAAAAACCACAATAGAAACACGACATGTATCTCAAAGTTTTGATTGTGAATGATGAAAAACTTTTGAGTCCCAATGACACCGTTACTCACTATGAAGTTAGACAAAACTTATTCTAAACATGGTAACATAAACGTGTCCATATTGTGACGAGTTCAAACTACTTGTTGATTCTTGTGTGGGTCTCTTGTAGACAAGATGATTGACTGATGAATCAGCAGTAAGGAATGCACAAGAGAGTCAAGCCTGACTGGTGTGCGCTCAAGCGATTCAGACTTTCAGTGTCAGCAAATGTAAATGTGCATTTATGAGATGTGAAGGCGAGGTATGGAGTGAAATGAAAAATAATTGTTTGTTTGGACAGCAATGAGGGGAAGGTGCTTGTTGCTGTCTTTGCCGAATGCGGCCCCCTACCCGGATTGCACTCCTCAGTATTCAGCCACCTTGGGCTCATATGTTTTCTGTAAATATTTCAATGTGCCTTTGCTTTATCCTGCGAGCCCCAACATGTGCTCCTTGGTCAGAGCCACACAGGCGTAGTACCACGGATAAAAATCAAGCTTTGGTTTTGATATGTTGCTTTGTTATAGCAAATAAGATTCAGAAAGAAGAAAAGATATTGGTGGAGAACTTGTCAGAGGGCTTCCAGATAGTGGGATACAGATTATATTGATAAAGAATTTGTGACTTATTTGAGCTATATGAAGAAATGTCTGGTTTCTTTTCTTCCCAAAAAACTAGGCTGATGCAAAATTGTTTCAATTCAGTCACTAAACAAATGAGATTTTAAAGCAAACTTTCCCCATCGTGCAGTTATAGATGAGAGAGCATGTCTAACTAAAAAAATTCATAAGTCATTGATGCAATTGGGAGTCTTTATTTCCTCATTACACCATTTGTTAAACATGATAAGGACAAAGACGTCGGGCCTCAATTGATTAATCAATAAAGTTTAGAAGAAATAACGTCAGTCCATAGCAGTATGATAATAGTTTTGGATTTTTCATTTTAGGTTAAATTCAGTTAGTTTTAATCAAATTTTAGAGTACCGGTAGTTCTATATATACTCACACACATACATACAAACAGTCGTACCTCTACTTTGGAATTTCTCATTACCAAAAAATCCGGGTTACAAAATGCTTCTAAGGTAAATATTGTCTCAAAAGGCAAAAATTCTTCTTCTTCCTCTTCTTCTTCTTCTTCTTCTTCTTCCTCTTGTCGTCGTCCCTTGTGTCTTCCTTGGCTTCCCCAGTCTCCCCAGTTCCAGATGGCTCAAGCAGCCACACCTGTTGGTGTTGTGATGCATGTTGGGTGATGTAGTGTGCATATACGTGTGTGTATATACTCCTGAGTGGTCGTCGATGCCAAGTCTCAATACCACTTTTACCGTGATACACAAAATTTTTGAAATAAAATTACAGATCATTTTTTAAAAAGTGTGATCAAATCCACTAGGGTATTCTATTTTACATGTCATTGTTATTTTTTACTTTTTGATCATAAAGCTGCTTCAATAGAGCAGCAGATACTAGTATCAACCGCCATCGTGAGGACCGACACCTTGAAATTGTGTTATAAATAAGCCTGATATGAAAAAAAAGGTCACAAGTGGTAGTTTAATACATGAAACTACAAATCAAACAACAATTCCCATACAACTGTTCGACATTTTCAAAATGGCCGAACATAAATAGTATCAGTCTACAGTCAGCACTGTAGCCCATGACTAAATCACAGCGTTTGCAATGAATGCAACAATGATGAGTACAGAAGATTTATCCCCATGTAATTTTATGAAGTGCATGCCAGACTGGTAGTTATTTGCATTCATCAGGGTCTCAGAATTTTTGTTGCTTAGTAAAAGTGTGTTTTTTTTCTCCTGCTGAAGTAAGTACAGTGGATACTGGACATCACAGCTTGTACTGTAGTTGGATGAATCCAGCAAATAACACAACACACAAAGCACAATTTTTTCTTACCCATGCGTCAAAATAAAAAGGTGTGAAATAAGTGTGAATGTTGTTAGTCTTTATTTGCCCCATAAGTGTGAATCACTCTCAACATCCTAATAAGTGCTATCGAAAATGAATGGATTAGTCGGATTATTACAGAGGAAATGTGGTTCGGTTGTCAATAACTTCATGTTATGTTTTATGTGTGCACGCATGTAAGTGTGCTCACGCTAGTCGATTTGTACAGAAAAATGAGTCAATTAAATGATTTGTGATTGTGCTCCAGTTGCAGAACGAGTAACCGCAAAAGCCTCATCCTGACCAGTACGTCTCCCACCCTGCCCAGGCCACACTCTCCACTGCCTGGACACATAGGTCAGTGAAGAAGATCTTACGACAACATGTGCAACATTTTTTAGGTTTCATGGAATCAGTGAAGTAGACGATCTTAGTACTCACTAGGTCGCCATGGCAACAACACTAATACTGTTTTCCTCATTACAAGCCATCACATTGACTCTAAAGTCATAATTTTTGTAAGGCTGTATTACTGAATTCTACAGTGTCTTCCAAATCAGCACAAAACGTGATACTTACGACACCATCTTTACATAAAATCTGTCATTTTTTAAATCAGGCTTTTTTTTTTCTCAGGTTCAACCTGATATGAGCCTTGATAGATTCCCTCACTTGCTATAAGACTTTTATATTTGATGAGAGCGTGTCAGACAAGCTCCCTTGGTGCTGCAGGGTGGCTCAAACTTAAAAAAAAGGAAGACAGGTGCAAGTCAATTCCTGAAACCAATATCTGCTTTTTTTTGCTTTTGCCGAAAACTAACAGTGACTATTATGCACAAACTGTACTCAAATGAGAAGCTTAGTTATGTTTTGTATGACAATATTTGGTTGTTATACCCTCCAGAAGTGCTCAAAGCCGCTTTTATTTCACTAGGAAGCAGCCCATTGGACAGCCCACGCAACTTCTCACCAAGTGGTCCCGCCCACTTTTCTTTTGCCTCTTCAAGAAGGTTTGCTTTTTTTTTTTTTTATTGTGACATTCTAACTGTGAAATTTTTGATGGGATTCATTTCACATGCACTGTGAGATAGGAGGTGATAATACACACGCACACATGCAAAATGTGGGCTAGTCTTCTCTTATCAAGTCTGTGTGTGTGTGTGTGTGTGTGTGTGTGTGTGCGTGTGTTTGTTTGTGTGTACTGTAGTAGAATGTTATACTATTTAAAATGCTAACAAATATAATGTTCCAGTGCCTGCTGTGATTTTTACCACTTCTTGTTCATTGTCTGTCTCAGGCCTGATGGTCGTAGATGGTCGCTGGCTTCTCTCCCTTCCTCGGGATATGGAACCAATACACCCAGTTCGACGGTAAGAGTTAGTCAGAAGGGTTTAGAAATGCATATTTTTATACTCATTTTTCAAATAATGCGAGGCAGAAAACACAGGTGTTCCAATGGTTTGCACATCTGCTTCAGTTTTTTTCGGCGTTCAAGTCTTTTCTGGCTTCCCAATGTGGACTTCCCAATGTGGACTTAGTTCATTGAAAACTAAATTGTCCATGGGTGTGTGTACATGAGGGTAGATTAGACTCCTCAGATCGGATAGACAGATATTTGTTGATCGATCTTTGATGTCACTGATCATCGTGATTGGATATGCAACAATCAGACATGAAAGCAAGCACAATCTTGTCATCCCACCTGCCATCATTTCAGAGTCCAAGGTCTTTCAGGATTTTCAATAGAAAAAGACCAGTATGTTTTTTCAGGGCCAATATACATCCATCCTCCCATCTTCTATACTCACTTGTCCTTACAAGCGTCGCCTATCACAATCGTCTTCGGGCAGTAAGCGGGGAACACCCTGAACTGGCTGTCAGCCAATCACAGGTCACACAAACAACCATTTATACTCACACTCACTCCTAAGGACAATTTAGAGTGTCCTATACATCTTCCATGCTTGTTTTTGAAATGTGGGAGTAAGCCGAAGTGCCCAGAGGAAACCCACGTGGGCACAAGGAGAACAAGCAAACTCTACACAGTAGAGGCCGGGGCGAGATGGAGTTGGAGCCGATAACTAAACTTAGTTATCAAGGAGACACATAACTGATATTTGGAAGTAATATTTTTTTTCGGGCTGTGCCTGGCTCACAGACCATACTTTGCCAACCCATACCTTGGAGTGTGCTTGTGGCTACAGTATTTCCAGCCACCAAAACTGTATGTTTCATTATCTTCTAAAAAGATCTTGTGTTCCGTGCATGAATATTTATGTCCTTCATAGACGTTTGTGTGTTTACATCACTATGTGTGAAATCAGTTGACACAGTTATGCTCTGGAAGTTGCCTGTTCCGCTTGTTTCTTTTTGCTTTGAAAGGATTTCACGGCCCGCGAGCCACTAAGTGGCACGCATGAACAAAAAAAAACACCAAAAAAACATGCAAAACTTAAAAATACCTCATCAGTTGCCACAAAATGATTGACCTGATTTGTCTGCGCACCATCACTCGGTTGTCTTGGAAAAGGAAAAGGAAAAAAAAAGTGGAGCAGAGATAATTGAAATGAATTGTGCCTTGAAGTCACAACGTGTTCCAATAAATTTCCGCACACCTCGCTGTGTTCCCTCTGGCGTGGATAGTTAATGAGGAGGGGTGGGTGGCACAGAGGTGATTACAAGATCGTTTTGACAGAATGGTCTTGAACTCCTCTGTAGCTTTATGTTTGTGAGCTAAAAATAAGTGGATTTATCAGCACCAGGTTTTGTGTGTCCTCACAGCAACGACGCTGCAAAAACTCCTTCTCATACAGAAGATTCTATTTCACTAATCATACAGTCTACACGTTCCCCTCCGCTTCCTGCTTCATTCCTTCTTGCCCGTTGGAACCATTACTCACCTGGTTAGCCGCAGCCTCAGCCCTGCATATTGATCAGCGCAGATGAAAGGTGTGAGCATGTGTGTGGAAAAGTCATACATCCGCTTTAAAGGCATGCATAAAATCTTCCGAAAGGGGAAGCAGCGGTGCATAGCATAAATAAGAACCTTTTTGAAAATTGCTACTTTTAACCTCGCCTTGGTTTGTATCAGAAAGCTCGGCTTTATATTTTGCACATTTATTAGATTAACATTAATTGCTAGCAGAGTAGCAAAGTGGGCTAATGGGTCATCTGCATCACAGCTCTCAAATTCAGTGTTCTTATAACTGTTATTTTGGAATATATACTGTATGTTTCTCCTGTACCCTTGAGGGGTTCTCAGGGTACTTAGGCTCCCTCGACCTTCACGTTAGTTTAATCTAAAAGTCCACCTTGTTCTTGGTTGTGAACGTAAGTGTTAATGCTGTTTATTAGTGTCTCAGCTGACTGGGCAAAAGGCAGGGTACAAACTGGACTGGTTGCATTATAAAACCTTTGGTACTTGCATTCACTCGCAGTTTAGAGCAGGGGTTAACCAACGTGGTGCCCGCAGGCACTGGGTAGGCGTCGATGATCACATGAGTAGCTCCCAGACCTGTTCTGCAAATAGTTTACAAGTGATAGAACATTGTGAATTTTCTAGGAATTTTACTCACTATTACGTATATAATACATATACATTACATTGTACACTTGATTCACATATTTACTACAGCTGTTTGTGAATTATTGTGAGAAATCAATGGCATGATCAGGATCTTCGCATAAACTGATACTACTCAGAACCAAAGAAGTAGCTCTCAGTTTCAAAAAGGTTAGTGATCACTGGTTTAGAGGCTTCAAGGAATCCAACACATATTTTTAGAATGTAGAGGAAACGAATGAGCCCATGCAAGAAGTAGATTTGAACCGAGGATCGAGCGACTTCGATGTAGTGTAGTAAAGCCCCTACAGAATGAAGACTGGGGTGAGGTCGACATAAAGAGAGTTCTTCAGTGATGTTAAAAAATTAAATGAGTTGATGTTTGTGAAAAGATGTACAAAATGGGTTGGATTACTGTCCAGCAGTTTTGTGAGGTTTTTTTTGTCATGGGAAAAAAACTCATGACAGTATGCCATTACTTCGCTGTTTCAATCCCTTTGATGCTGGGTTATCTTTTATGCATGCATTGAAAAATGATTAAGATAATTATTATGAAAAATATAGTAGGAACACATATTTTTCATGATTATATTTATTTTGTCCATATTTAAAAAAAAATTGTGGTCATTAATGTGGTTGGAAAGCAACACCTAAATCGAGGCCCCTTTCAGCATTTAAGTGGTCAATTTAGAGGTTCGAACATGTTTCTATGACTGGACTTCCTGCATTCCTGGTCATTATTCCACTTTTCATCTTGTAAGTGGCTGAGAGCTCCTTCCATAGAGAAGAAATGATTGCGTGGTCAATGCCAAGCATGACATCCCATTGGGAGGTGTATTCATTCGCTCGCCTATTGATCCAGCTTGGCGTTTTCCCCGCTGAGCTGGCAAAAAAGCCACTATCAACCCCCTTAAGACAGCAGGCCACTTTTATTCCGTTAGACTGTTTCATTCCTTGCAGAGTTTAACCTTTTGTTCCATTAGTCTTTTGTCCTTCTTGATATTTTCTCTGTTCCTTCTCCTCGCTTTTCTACCTTGTGTTGTTCATGCTTTTTCGCACCCACTCACATGATGATACACTGTGCCCTTTCCTTTCCTCCTCCTCGCTTCTTTGCTCCTTTCATTTACATCAATTATTAGCTACTTCACAAGTATCAAAATAGTGAAGAAATTCAAAAGCTAAAACAACATGATCATCTCTCTTCTTGGTGCCGCTGGTTCTTTTCCAGTCGTCCAGCTCGTCCCAGGAACGTCTGCACCAGCTGCCCTTCCAGCCCACCATGGACGAGCTGCACTTCCTGTCCAAGCACTTTGGCAGCACGGAAAGCATCACGGACGATGACGGGGGCCGCCGCTCACCACATGTCCGTCCTCGCTCTCGGAGCCTCAGGTGAGACCTCCCCCGAGCAAAAAAATGCCCAAGTTTCACTGAAAAGTCATAGCTGCTGATGTTTTCTTTTCCACACCTTTAGATCATGTCAGTTATTCTCATATATACTGTATTTTTCAGACTATAAGCCGCGACTTTTTCCTCATGTTTTGAGCCCTGCGGTTTATAGTCCAGTGCAGGTTATCTGTGGGGTGTTTTTGTTTATTTGTTTGTTTGTTTGTTTTTGTTTTTTTGCGAGCCACCAGCAAGCAAAGGTGTGTATCTGTTCGAGGTGTCTATGGAACAACTATCAAATACAACTGAAAAGATGTGAATCAATGGCTGTGCTCAAAAAGAGTTAAAACAATATATTAATAAAAATATACATATGTCTAAATTTAATAAGAGAATGTATACAATTTGGGGTATGTATGTGATGTGTAAATTTTAGATACAGTACACAGTATATGTGATTTTATTTCTGTATTTATGATTGTATATGAATTATTTAGAATGTGTTATTATGTTCACTAAAATAAACTATCAAACAAAGGGAGACAAAAAAGATTTTGATTTTGAACTGCTATTTAACTAACAAATATCCATCCATCCATCCATCCATTTTCTATAAATATGTTGGGACTAAACATGCAGGCATGTTAAGTCTGTTAAAGAGAGGATGATGCTGTTGGTAGACAATTACAAAAAATTAAATAACTAAAAAAAAGTATAAACTCCATATACCATCTTTTTGCATAAAGATCTGATGTTATTACCTGCAGTTTATAGTCCAGTGCGGCTTATCTGTGAAAAAAATCATTTTTTTTGCTCATATTTTGCTACTGCGTTTTATATACCAATGCACTTTATAGTCAGGAAAATACGATATTTTTTCAAATTACAAAATAATGTTAATATCCAAAATTAGACCAAAATTATACTGTACATTCAATTACTCTTAGCTCACGTCCTGTTTGTTTTAGCATATGGCTACCGAAGTGGTTTTATGTCTTGGGCTGCTACACATGCCTCCCAATTTAGCCCTAGGTCAAACATACTGTGACAGGGCTGCATTAAACCTCTGTAGGAGGTGCTACTCACCCATTTTTATTCGTACTTGTGTATGACAGCTGTTAAAGATAAAGGTTTTTCACTATGTTCATGTCTAGGCCATCAAAGCTGAGATTCACTACGGAGAAGAATAACATATTGTACACAAATAGTGGGGAATCTTGTTGGTCAAAAGTTATTGTGACGTTTAATTCATCAGAGCATTTAGCAAAGGGTATGTCCCGTAATGGATTTGCACAGCCATGGCAATTATTATTCATTCATTGCCAATTATGACCAAACATAATGAATTAGAACAGTTCTATCGCACAGTTTGCATGCCTGTGCTTTTTAGAGTCTCTATTCATCAGCAGGTACTGTCCCATTTCTTAAATGTGGGATATGTGCATATATACGATGACTTCATGCTATGTATTAGCTTATGATATTATCTACATTAGATGCTCTGCTGTCATAGCTACAGCACTGAGTGGCAGACTGTAATTTGGGATTAATCAAAGTTTCATAATCACGGTGGTTAAATTACCACAGAATGTCAACATGTCCAAGCCAATCCCCTCAAATTGATCCTGATGGATTTGTGAGCGTCATATACCGTATGCACGGGAGGCTGCATGAAAACATGCTAAATTTGACTAGGTTATGTTCATAATCCATTTTATATGCACCACTGAAAAATGTGACACGGAGACTACCAATTTCCTGTGTCTTAATCTGCCTGCAGATTCATTTTACTAAACCGTAGAAAGGTGAAATAGAAGCTCGGTATATTTGAAGGCACTTGTGAACAATATTAAAAGGCAGCACCTTTATTGCAACATTCTCGATGGAAGTACAAAGTCTGCGGGTGCTGTCAAAGAGCCCACAAAACTACCCGGCCTATTTCAGAGGCATAATAGAGGGAAAAAACTTCTTATCCTTATGGTGTTTGTATCTTAATACCCTGTGGTTTTGGATGCCTCCAGAGAGCAGCATCTCTTTTCTTTCCACGGGTACGAGATGTACACTCCCAGCTAGCTCACCCCAGCATCCTCTCTGGGTACCTAAACAACATACGATGCATCACTACTTATCAGCTCTGAGCTGGCGTATTAATCCGCTCAGCAGATCCTGTCCTAGATAATACTCCGGCATGTGTCCCGGCTTTTCCACAGCGCCCCCATTGTGTACCTTGACATGCCTTATTGTTGCTATTCACCTCATGTCTGTCTGTCTGTCAGGCTTGTCTGTAGTGTTTGCCCACAAGACATCTTTTCATCATCATATGCTCACTCATGCCACTGAATGTGCCATTGTAGTGTGCATATAGTAGTTGAAAAGAAGGGATTATATTAATAGTTTGAGCACCCTTTGAGTGCCTATGTCTCTTGAAGCCAGTGATGGAGTAGAGTGTTTTGCGCAAGAAATCACCATTAATTAAAGAGACTATAGCAAATTTCTAAAGCGCATTAGCATAAAATGTGGACAGGATAGACATGATGGGAAGCGCTGAATGTTTTTTACTCCCTCAAGTGGGAAAAAACGGAGTTCCATTATGCTTTTGCCTGCATATTTTACTCGCTCTTTGATTTTCTCATCAAGTGATGTGTCTTACCCTCCTGCTCGTTTTGCCTTTGTCTCTCCTCAGCCCCGGGCGCTCGCCATCCTGCTACGACAATGAAATAGTGATGATGAACCATGTATACAAGGAGCGCTTCCCCAAGGTCAGATGCACACAAAGCCGTGGCGCGCTAGTCACATTTAGTGTTATTTGCCATGAGGTGAATGGAGTAAATCAACTACTGGCTCTGTATGGTGGATGTACCTATACTATAAAGTATGCGCACCCCTGTTCAAATCCCTGGATTTTTGTGATTTAAAAAAAAAGGTCAAGATAAATCATTCACCGAACCTCTAGGTAAAAAGAAGCACCTGATATGGTTGCAAAAGAATGCACATCCCCTTACAACTGGGGATTTGTTTCAACCTCATGCTTTATGGAAGCCAGCACATCCCCTGCCATCATTTAAAGGCCTTCTGATTAAGTCCAAATAGATTTCAGCTGTTCTACTCGGCTTTTCCCGTAATTATTGCTGCATTTCTGGCATAACCCTGAATGTTTTGTGTTAATGCAATAACATCGGACCAGAAAATATTTCCCCATTTTTATGAGATTTTCTGATGGCTCATAACCAAAAGTACACCATAACTAAAGTTAAAAATGATGGTAGCAACATCATGCTTTGAGGCATTGTTTTTCTTCAGCTGAAACTCAGCCCTCAGACAACATTGAAGACATTTTTAACTGTTAAAAAATAGCAGTGATTGTTAGCAGAAAACCTTCAGGTTATTCTCAAAAAAAGAAAGAAAAAAAGACACAGGGCAGCCTAAAATAATATCTGAAATTTATTTGAGCTTTTGGGGTTATGGCAAGAGTTGGGATTGGGTTAATTTTGAACACAGTTACATCCCAGTTATAAGTGGGTGTGCACATTTGTACAATCACAATGTCTTGATTGTTTCTTTTTGCTTCCCATCTGAGATATTTTCCTCCGATTTAGTAGTGTCGGTGGTCATATTGTTTTTAATTGATCACAATCTTTTTTTTTTCAAATGTACCATAGAAAATAACGACAGATTTTAACATTAGTGGGCCAATTTCATATCCACTGCATGCTGTGCCCTCAGCGGTCTTGTACACTTGCACCATTTCATGTCAATGCTTTGTTTTGAGTTGACTAACACTTAATAACATAGCAATGATATTTTATTTGGCATTTGCAGTGGTGTAAAACTGACTGGTGTAAAACTGTGTGATACAGAAAGTTCAAATATTATCACCTTCTCAAAAAGCAGAATTGTTGACATGCATTCAATGTGCAAGTGTACATATTTGTTCGAATCAGAATATCTTCCAAAGATATACATTTGAATAGAAATAATGGGTTCTGCATTTCAAACAAATGCAATTACCATATTTTCCGCACTATAAGGGCCACCTAAAAGCCTTAATTTTTTTAAAAAGCTGAAGGTGCGCCTTATAATCTGGTGCGCCTTATATATGGATCAATATTGAGATTGGGATTCGTAGATGGGGAATGAAGTGATAGAGTAAGCTTTTACCTGTTTCTTTTGTGTGTTTACAGTTGAACAAGGTGTTCATATTGACATTGAGTTATTATGCTATTGAGAGTTTAGAGTTATTATTTCAGTTATTATTGTTATTACTTTGAGTATTACCATATTGTGATTGAAAAAGTTTTAAAATATGTCATTAATTGAGGATGCGCCTTATCATCCGGTGCGCCTTATAGTGCTGAAAATGCGGTACTAAATCATTCATTTTTATTCCTTTACGTGAATATTTAGTGCTTTTAGATCAGATTATGTATAATATGACATTGAGATGTAAATCTATTGTTCAACAAATCTGAGATGGCATTCAATTGGCCCATTCTAATGTCACTTCTTCAAATGAAAAATAATTCCTGTTTAGTATGTTCGAATACATTGAATGACATTCAAAGGGACACATCCTTACCGGGGATCAACACAAATTAGTATTCTGGATGCAAGAAGTCTAGTTCCTGTTTGTGACCAAACAAATTCACTGTGTCGCGTTGATGTCCTGAGGGTTGAAGCTGCAGAAAACAAAACAAAACAAATCAAATCTGCAGAGGGAACAGATGCACAAATGGTTTTAAAAGCAAACAATAAAAACAGTAAACTGAGCATTGAGTTCCCTCAGTCAGTTTTTACGAATATTAGTGTTTGTGGTTGACTTTGTTTCCATCCAACTTCTGCATAGTTTTCCCACCTGTGTGCATGTGGTTAAATATAGGATGAATTATTCATGTTCATTTATTTCAGTGGGTCAGTTAAAGAATGAAAACCCCTATTTATTATAAAACCTCCTCATCTTGAATTTTCTGCCAGTGCAAGCCAGTGGCACTTTCTGGGTATCATCTCTTTGTTATGTTGGACATTTCATTGTAAAGAGGCTGGATCCTTTATCGAGGCCATAACATGAAAAGTCAACATTTTGGAGCTTTTAACCATGTTCCAATGTTTACTTCTCACCCTAAACACCCCAAAGTGTTATTTTTGTTATTTTTATGCATTTATAAGCATTCCCTTCTTATTCTGTACCCTCACACAGGCTCCGCATGTGCAGACGAAAATGGCTTGAATTGCGCTTATGACGACAGGAGCAATTTATACGTCCCCGTACCGCCTGTGCAAGAGAAAATACACCCCAACCATATCCACGTCTCCATAGACATACAGTGTGCCAGAAATTAGTGAGCGGCCGCTAACTCTCCCAAGCCCGACCCCCTCAGCCACCATACTGAAACAATTAATTAGTTTGCTGCTTCAACACATGCGTACCACTTACTTCTCTTTCTACTTCTGCATGTACACCTTATGCACGTTTTAAGCAAACTTACCTTTATTTCTGGCTGAACAAGACCGAATATCAACAGCCTGTTAGACTGGTTCAGACATCACGTGAGACCAAGTGTGGAAATGTTATTACTGTACATCTGGGAGGCGCTGCCATAAAGCAGTCTGCATCTATGATATTATCAATACATGACTGTCCACATATATTTAAAAGTATATTTAAAAGAAAAAGTGAAGCATAGAAGTGGAAAAAAGTGAATCGCGAAATGGCAAGGGAACACTGCAGTTACTTTTTGAGGTTTATTATCCCCATCCCACGATGATGAATAATCGTTGTATTGTCCTCCGTTAGGCCACAGCTCAGATGGAAGAGAGGCTTGCAGAGTTCATCCACAACTACTCCCCAGAGAGCGTTCTGCCTCTGGCTGACGGCGTCCTCAGCTTCATCCATCACCAAATAGCCGAGCTGTCTCGAGACTGCCTGACCAAATCGCGAGAGGGCCTCATTACGAGTGTTTACTTCTGCGAACTTCAGGAAAACTTGGAGAAACTCATGCATGATGTAAGTATCAAAGCCTAGCGTTACCCTTTGGCTAAACGGACAAAGCAGACTGACTCTTGGATCATTTCTATTTGCCTTCAGGCGTACGAGCGCTCAGAGAGTTCAGAGCTCACCTTTGTCATTGAGCTGGTTAAGAAGCTCTTTATCATCATATCTCGACCGGCCAGGCTGCTGGAGTGCTTGGTGAGACTTTTCCACAGTTTTTTTTTTCAAGTTTTACAGAGAATGCTTGGGTCAATAAACAATTTGGAAGTGGGAGAGTCCAGAAGTAATGAGAATCTTTATATCACAGCGGGCAGCCGCAAGGTTGCTATTTGTAGAGTCAGTCGTATTTATAGACTGAAATAAATCAATGTGCTTCCATGGCCCTCTCACCTGGAGACTGTACAAATGTGTAACTCAACATGCAAGCCTTTCAGAATCACTCTTGGGCCACGTCTGAAATAATGAACTATTTCCGTTGTATGTATTATCTGAGTTTGAAAGATAATTTCTTTTGAAAAACCTTTTATTTTGAAAACTGGTCAGATTTTCTTGGCTTTCTTTCGCTCATTCGAGCGCCAAAATTTCAGCCACGAAGAAGTAAAATGAGTAAGAAACAGATGTCTTTGCTAAAAGGAAAAGGCCCAGTCAAGAGACAGGCGACGAGCCTACAACTTCAAAGAAAAGAAAGTTTTAAACAGACAATACCAGGAGTTCTCCTTGAAATTATTTATTGTTTTCTCGCGGTAAGGACAAATTGACAAGAAATTGATTTTCGACCTATTTGTTACCAAACTACATGAACATGTAGTTGACGGCAGCCTTAAAACTATGTTTGAGACCCCCGACATCTCAACTGTGTGAAGAGAGAAATAAGCTAGGGGTTCCCATTACTTTGCCGTAAATGGTGAGTTCATATATTATGTGCCTGTCGTCGATAAAATTGTCAAGCGTTGAATGCCCCAGGTCCACAATAAAATTCTCAAGCGTGGTGATAAAAAGGTTAGGGATTGGTGGATTACATAATTGGAATTTTGCATGAAATTAGATTTTTGTGACACAAGTGAGATTTTATTCAAACCCTTATTTCCCAGCCTCAGGAAGAGATATTATAGCTGTTAGATGCTTTGTACAAGCACAGTACAGGCAGATCACAAGTCATGACCTTGGCATGTTGCATATAGTCAATCAAGGCCTGAATACACACAACACTTAGCGAACGCATGGCCTCGCACATTTGTCACCGATGACGACGCTCCACCCACTATTCCTTCATCATTCTGTTGCCTAGACGACCGTCGAGAAAGGGTCGATGGGGTCAGACAAGAATTTTCTGTCATGGCCATAAAAGAATACCTTAGCGAAAAAAAGACAAATGTTGTTTTTGTATTTAAGTCAGCGCTGAGGTCTGCTGTGGTAGGAATGCCAGCTAGTCAGGGGGCAGTTAGCTGCAAAAATAGGATCCTTGAGAGAGCAAGCCTTCAGAGTGGGAGGTTAATCCTTCCTTGCTCGTTCTTTTCTTTCTGGTCAAGAAGGAGTAGATGTGGGGGGGTGGCAGATACGTGAGAACATGGGAGGAAATGATGTTGGCAGCCCCCCGGCCCTGCCTTGTAATCAAAATCGCTATGTGATCCCAGAGGACACCAAAACAGGAAAAAGGGATCTCTTTTAGAAAAGTAATTTAAAGTTGGCTGTTGTACAAGACCGCGTTGTTATTTTCTGTTTGTGTTGTGACTATGATTTGTGTGGCACTTTTGCAATTGCTTGTTACGTTAAATGACGAATGAAGAGGAACACTCACTGACCGCAGCTGTCGTCCAATATACAATAATATTCTTTATGGCCACAAAGTAAAAAGATAAAATCTCATCTACGATAATCTGTGCTTTATATGTTTCAACAAGGTTCATGTGAAAAATAAGTTATAGCTTATGTAAGAACATAATCCTAAATTATGTTGTTACAGTACATGTACACATGTTAATATTTGACATTACATTTGGGGCATTTTTGATCAATAAATGGTTTTGTTATTGTTTCCTCACAAGCCAATCTACTGACAAAATGATTTGATTTGAAAGGTCCGTGAGCCATTTTAATCCATCAAAATGATTTGTTGTGCATTTAGTCTTGACCTTGTCCCTAGTCACCATTGAATTTTGGCGTGAATACTGAAGGTCAAAGTCAAAAGCAACCAACAATTAAGTAAGTTTAATTACATTATGGAAATTAAGTTGACACTAGAAGTGAACTCTATGAATATCAATTCTTTTTCCCGTTTGTTAGCATTTGTTCATGAAAGATATTTCCAGCCCTGACATTTTTGTTTGAAACCTTTTTGAAAATATTAACACTTGTGTCTCGTGTAAGTTCTCTTTCACACCTATATAAATGTGTTAGAAGACATTGTTTGGGCTTGAACACACACACACACAAGGTAGCGTTTCAAAACGTTGCACAGAAACCCAATCTGCTTTTATTTCTCCGCATCCGTTTCATTACCATGAGGCATTCTGCCCCTATTTCAGGCTTTTTGCTCTTTGTGCTCACGCAACAGGAATTTAATCCAGAAGAGTTTTACCATCTGTTGGAGGCAGCAGAGGACCACGCCAAGGAGGGCCAGTTGATGAAGGCGGACATCCCTCGATACATCATCAGCCAGCTAGGGCTCACCAGGGACCCCCTTGAAGGTAAGCGAGAGGAAATAGAAAAGGAGAAGAAACTTTATTTTTCCATCAAAAAGTTTTTGTTTAAATTATAGCCTGTAGTTTTTGGCCAGTTTCAAAATATAAACTCATCTACCATAATCAAACTTGCAAAAACGAAATAAAAAATACACTGTATGTAGGTTGGGCGCAAATAGTCATGTTCTTGAGTGGTATTTGTTACTTTCTTGGGAGGTATTGGTGTTTTCTATTCCTTTCATGTTCTGGGTATGTTTTGTTTCTAATTGTTGATGTTTTATGTCCGCTTTTGTCAGGGTCTTGTTAATTTGATTGTAACTATCCTCGACAACCTGTTCCTATGTGTCAGCCAATCATCTCCCAGTACCACTTGTGTCTTGCCCAGGTGTTCATTGTTGTCGTGTCAGTTTGGCATGTACAGTATATAGTTTCCTGTTTCCTTTCATTTCTTGTTGTGTTATTGTCTTCTGCCTAGTCTGTCGCTGTTATATAATTGTTGTTCCATTCCTGTTTTTCATAGTCTTGAGTCTGAGGTTTTTTGTTTTTTTTTGGTGTGTAGATTCTTAATTTTTGGTTGTTACTTTATTTTGTTTGGACTTAGATAATCAGTCATTCTTGTTCTTCCGGTTGATTAATTTACGTGTGTTGAGTTTACACCTGCCTCACCTCATTGATTCTCTACGTTTGGCGTTGTCCCCCACACAATAGACACCATTGGCTCTTTACCGAGGCATTGAGCCATCGCGTTTGTTCTGACTGTTGCAATGATCACGTGTTTGGGATCACGTGACATTCAAAATGACACTTTTGTTCATTTTTTATCATAAACATTAATACCAAATCATTGGCAATACTAGAATGATTCACTGGAAAAGGTAAAAACAGCTATTGATTTATAGTAGACCATTATTGTAGATATCGCCAGATGGCAGAATTTAGACTGAGAAGAAAGTCTATTCTAACATAAGCACATCGACCATCGTTAACTAGACTCTGAACAAGACTGAAAATTTGACTTGGAAATGGAAGGAGTTTAGACTTTGAAAAAGCTAGGATAACTATTTGTTGTTTCAGTCACTGCTCGAAAGAGATAAACATGGAAAATCTGACAAATACGTTATATGACCATACTAAGCAACTGCAGAGCAATTAATATAGTGGCAAAAGATTTCAAAACATATATTCCATTTTGACCTTTTGTCAAAGGAAATTAAATGCATTTGGTCACCTGAACGTGTAGCGGCCCCCATGACTTGTGCCCTTATGACCTGCTATGCTCTCTTTTCTCAGTAACCTTTCACCTAGTTATTGGGAATGAATGGACAACAATTCCCCCTGACACACTGCAATACCTTGTAGAAAACTCTGACAACTGCATGCCAATTTGCCTGTTGTTTTTGGACCAAACCTTTTGTCGTATAGCATATTAATGAGATATTTGTCGACATTCTAGATGAGACGATATGTGACATCTGGAATTTAAGCTGCTGGAAGGTAGACGTGTGGCAGCATCAGCATCTCTAATTAATCATTGAAACTCTAGCGCCTCCATCACCGCCTCCAAACCTTCAATTAGCACCAGTCAGATGGGATAAATGGCCTGGAATGACTCTTTTATAAATCATGAGAATGATTTGGCAGCTTTTTGATCATTTCTGCTGAAGATAAGACCTTTTTTTCTGCTACTTTACACGTGGGCACATGTTCTCCAACCACATCTCTTCTCCCATTTTATTTTTCTTGGCACACAATAGAGACTGTGTGTGCCACATCAAACCCAAATTGACACAATTGATGGTCTTCTGTTTCATCAAGCGCTTTGCGAAATCTTTTTTTTATTTTTTTTTGCTTTAACGAAGCATTTAAATAATAATCAGTGTTCTGCAGCAGCTGTCATGCACGGTAATTGTGGTACAAGAACAGTGGAAATTAGCAGCTTTCTGCTGGCAGAGAACAGGATGAGTGGGCGGCAGTGCTGAAGGAAACATGGGAAATTAATAGGCGCATTCTTCTTTATGCTGTGTGACACATTTTGCTGTGGTGCTCTGACACGGACTCGCTTTTTATCCGCGACGTGCGCGTTGTGAGATGAGACACCTGCCGCTGTAGCTAAAATAAGCAATTCTTTTTGTGTGGAAGCACGGTTTGCTTGTTAACTATTACGTTTGTCCCCCAGATATTGTGAGTCTTGACAGCTACGACAGCGAAGGTCCACACACGCCAGAGACCGATGACTCAACAGAGGTAGCCTTCAAAATGAAATACAGTAGCACACAATCGATCTGACAAATGTGCTTGTACACATGTCCTTCACTGTGTATGATCCAGCACATAAAGGCTGAATAATAAATATTCAGTTTGTAGTTTTTAAATGTTTATAAATGGATTCATTTACTAAGAAGGTACAAGTCCAATGCAAATAAATGTATTGGCTGTTATTCTTTTTGATTTTTGAAATTTTGGATTTACCTGTTTTTACAAATGTGGAAAAAAATATAAACCAGCTCTAACTAAAATTAGAAACCAGCTCTGAACTATACGGTTTGGCACCAAAATCTTATTGGTCCTTCTTTGGCACATTTCTCACCTTTCTACAACGTTCCCTGTAAATATGTGAACATTTTTGGATAATCCAAGTCAACAATAATGCAAAAAAAATCCTCCCCTCAACAGAAGTAAAATAGAGGGGAAAAAACACTCACCTAAACTGAGTCTCCTTTTTTACGTGCATAATATCTTAACTTTGTTTCCAGGGTAAGGGGCGAGCCATCAAGCCACCAAGCGAAGAAGATTTTCAGAGCATCAAACTAATCAGCAATGGCGCTTACGGGTAAGACACTTTACGACGTTGCACAATTATGTAACATGTAATTTAACATATCTGTTTCTTTGACTTTAGAAGAGCCTATTATTGAACACTTTGTGTATGTTTTAATCGATTTACTGATAAAGCAACAAAAATAGTATTTTCAGAAGTAGGATATCAATTCCCATTTTGCGTCAGGTGTCAATCTTGCTGTCTTGTCTTTCCAGGGCCGTGTATCTGGTGCGCCACAGGGAGACCCGGCAGCGCTTTGCCATGAAGAAAATCAACAAACAGAATCTGATCTTAAGGAACCAAATCCAGCAGGCCTTTGTCGAGAGAGACATTCTCACCTTTGCGGAGAACCCCTTCGTTGTTTCCATGTTCTGTTCCTTTGAAACACGCAGACACTTGTGCATGGTGCTGGAGTACGTCGAAGGTAAGACTAAGACACGGCTGTTTTGTTTCCTGGATGTTACTTCCAATGACTTCACAAAATAATAGGAATGACCTGGCACTGTATTCATATTGGGCTTCGGCCTCCCATGTGTGGCGTATGCATGTCCTCAGCATGCTTGTGCAAATTGATAGCGCAGAAATGAAAATGGCTAATTCTTTATAATGGACAGCAATAAGTCGTCATCAGATGTTTCCTGACATCTATACTGCACGCTGAATTATTTCCATGCACTTTAGAGCTACAGCTTTGAGTAATTACTCGTCATGTGTTTGCAGCGTCAAATTGAGCAAGGATGTACAATGAGTCGTGCATGGTGTTAACACACATGAGTGCAGGTGGTGACTGTGCAACCCTGTTGAAAAACATTGGAGCTCTTCCTTTGGAGCTGGCCAGGATGTACTTCGCTGAGACCGTTTTGGCCCTGGAGTACTTGCACAACTATGGCATCGTTCACAGAGACCTGAAACCAGACAAGTCAGTCCTCACTGATCTGTATGCTTGCTATGTTTACAATGTGATTGTGAAATAGTATGAACAGAAGGGGATCCACAAGATGCTTGTTCTTTCATGGTTTTTTCAAGAAAGCTAAAATTGCCTGACTTTTTTATTGTGGGTTACAGACAGCTAATTTTATGACAAAGCAAAATATTTCATTAACTTTCTGTGTTTTACATTTTCATTAAGAAAGTATGAAATCTGCGCTGTAGCACTGTTTATTGAATTGACTACAATGTTGTGTTACTTCAAAGGTAAAATAATGAACCAAAAATATAGCTCAGGAAACTTTTTAAAAAAATATTTAGGATTAAAAGTTAGGTGGAAGCATTTCATTTTGTCTGTCACTTTACCTTTATTCACTTTTACACAAGTTATGCCTTGAAGGGGAGGTTGTACAACATTTTATGTTTTATATTTTCCAAATTAAAGTGCCTCTGTTAAATATATTTGGCAGTTAATGAACATGGGACTGCAGCAAGGCCAGTGTAGAGCCCCTTTTTTTAATCTAAATGAAGTTACCAGGACCTATCTTCATTGAAGTAGCACAGTGGCTTCACACACCCATATCGTTTTTTTCTAGTTAATAAGACCTCAATGGCTAGCAAAAAAAAAAAAAAAAACACCAAAAGGACAAGGCTGGATACTTGACAAACTCAAATGGCATTCCGTACAGCACAGACCTCCGCCAAGGCCAAACAATCCAATTTGGATCAGCTGCGCTCCACCTGCTACATCAACCTTCAGAAGACTATTCACAAAAGTGAAAAATCATCCATGGCTCTTCTACTATAGAGTTGTGCCAACATTTGAAAGTAATTTCGATTTTCTGCTAACTAATATACAACCATGAAAATATTGACTTGTATCTGGCCCCCGGGCCTTGTTTTTTTTTTTTTTTAGTTCCTTGTCCACCATCGGTGGTGGGAATGATCTTTTAGTGGCCTAAAACCGTATAAAGAACATACCTTGTTTCATGTGTGCAAATGTTGCACGTGTGAGTTCATCTTAAGTGTGCAACATGACTTTTTTAATTTTGTGGAATTTTCGCAACATTTCAAGTTCAAATCAAAGTGAGAATAAAATTTGACACAAATAAATGTTCTTAATTCGGAACACCTACAGACCGTTTATTGTAACAGAAATGTTGATATTTTATATTTTATTTTATATGTTTCAGCAAGCATTTCATATTGCGTTTGAGACCATGATTTGATTAAAAACAAAGTGGACAGCCATCCATTATTCTTCTGCAGATCTAAAAGGGATTAGCATTCATGTTTTTTTCGTTGTTTACGTTTTTGGATGAATTTTGTACAAAATTGGGACACTGAACATATGTTCACTCTCATTTCATGATGATTCAAAAAAGAAAAACAGACATTATTGAATAAAGGAAACATAGGGTTTCACAAATTGTTATGTTTTTAATATTTACTTAATTAACACTTTGACTACACAGGAAGATGTCCAGGCAGGACTCTCATAATTGATGTCTGTAGAATTATCCAGTCTACCCATAATTAAAAATATTGTAAAATGATGAAGGGGGGCATAAACCATTTCAACTAAGCATACCTGTACTGTCAACAGTTATACAGTATTATATATAGTTATATATAGATTTGACTGCCACCTCTTTACTGGGTCATCAAATGACACCATAATAGACCTCTGACTATTTATTGTGCAATAGGTCTGGTCAAAACCCATATGCAAATATACTGCAATGTATGGCTGTTGTGTGATGCCAGCTTTTGTCTCTTCCGTTGTAGTCTATTGATCACCTCTATGGGCCACATCAAGCTGACAGACTTTGGCTTGTCTAAAATGGGCCTGATGAGCCTCACCACCAATCTGTACGAAGGACACATTGAGAAGGACGCCAGAGAGTTCCTGGATAAGCAGGTGCTTTTCTCCGGGTCTCCTAAACAAGCGGAACAATGACTCCAAATAAAGATATTTGATAAATGCTTGAACAAATGGCAATCAAAAAATCATTCCATCTTTTACGCTCAAGCGTCCAACTCTAGCCGAGCCTTACTGCCAAGTTGTTCATCTTCGCAAAATCACGCTTCCCGAACCAGTGAGGCGTGCCGCTTTCCATCTTTGTGGCAATCCCATTATAGCTATTGTTTATGCGCTTTATAAATGATCGTAGTCGTAATCAGTCAGTGTGATGCATGAGTCCCCTTGGCAACTCTTTTTGCCTTCTGCACGGGAATCTAACAAGCCAAGCTTTGTACTCACACAATCCAACCCTGTTGTTTCCCCATCTTTTTTACCCCCTTCTTCATTCCTCAGGTATGCGGTACCCCAGAGTACATCGCCCCAGAGGTAATTCTCCGTCAGGGCTATGGAAAGCCGGTAGATTGGTGGGCAATGGGAATCATCCTCTATGAGTTCCTAGTGGGCTGTGTGCCATTCTTTGGAGACACTCCTGAGGAGCTCTTTGGACAGGTCATCACAGGTGAGAACACGTTGTTAATGGCAGTGATCATCGGACAGAGTGAACTTTTTTTGTTCATCTTTTGGTAGGCAAAAAGGAAAATATTTCGATTTACATTTCAATGACATGATTTCATGCAGTCCTTGGTCCAAGGTGTTTCAGTAATTCTCAATCAATTTGCCATCAGCGGTTAATGATTAACATGATTATTAATTAGTTGCCGATTAATCATTCTACCTGTACAAATGTGTTTGCAATGTGTTTAAAATATGTGTTTTAATAAGCTAAATCATGTAAACTATGTAAAAAAAAAAAGGTTTTCGTTGTTTGTTTGTTTTTTTATTTTAATATTTTCATGGTTTTTCCATATCACAGATTTTTACGTATTGGTGACTGGAATGTATCCATCGCATAAACGCGGGTTGATCGTGATATACAAAACCCTCACAGTATTATTCATGTATACCAACTATTTGACGATGAGCCTTTTTTACGGTAATGTTTGTATTTAATGCAGAGTATCTGTCGGGCATGTCCGTTCTTGTTCCATCAGATAATATGGTTTGGCCTGATGGCGACGACGCCTTACCTGAGGAGGCACAAGGCCTCATTTCGGCCCTGCTCCAGACCAATCCTCTCGTCAGGCTGGGCACAGGTGTTGACTCATGCGCTAACTCCTTCACCTATAGCCTTTTTCCAGAAGCACATTAACTCACAGAGTTGTGTGTGTGTGTGTGTCAGGCGGAGCGTTTGAAGTAAAGGAACACCCGTTCTTCACCGAGCTCGACTGGAACAGTTTGCTGAGGCAGAAAGCGGAGTTCGTCCCTCACCTGGAGTCGGAGGAAGACACCAGCTACTTTGATAGTACGCTATATCTCTATTAGGGTGTGCAGTGATTCTGTCACACATTCAAGTGGCACCTCATATATTTTTTACGACCTCTGCCAGCACGCTCCGATCGTTACCACCACATCAACACGTACGACGGGGACGACACCAACGATGACGAGCCGGTGGAGATCAGACAGTTTTCCTCCTGCTCCCCTCGATTCAGCAAGGTCGGAATCTCCTGTCAACCTCTCCTATTTATCTCTCTGAGCTTGTTCTCGCTGTCATTTTTTTGATTACAGTTCTACTTCCAGCTGAGTTATGTCTACCTTGTCATACTTGCTCAGCCCTCTGCATTTGTAGAGGTATAATAACGCATCATTTTACTATGTAGCGCTTTATATTTCTGGACACTGAAAGACGCTTTACAATGGATACATTTTTCATGCACTCAAATATTCATATACATAACTGCATTATGTAGCCTCAGCCACCCTGGGGCAGGCTAACGTAAGCGCGACTGCCATTTCTGTGGTGGGTGAAGTGTCTTGTTCAAGAACTCAACGGAACATGACTTGTACAGAGTGGGATTCGAACAGATGACCCTTCCGTTACTGCTTGCTCTACCGCCTGGCCCATGAGCACCCACAAAAAATTGGCCCTGACAGACTCGAAACGTTTGTTGTACTAAATGAGCAATCGTTTTTACTTTTCTGACCGTGACGCATTATGAGGCCAAACATAATTGCAGTCTCCAGATTGTTTTTCATTTCTGTATTTCTTTCTTGTTATTTTGTCTTTTAGGGTTTTACAAAACAATTCTGTAACTTGTAACACTTTCCAAGTGCTTACAGTAATTTCTAATAATTGGACTAGTGCTAAGTTCGTCTACTAGAGAAGTGATTAAATAAAAAACAAATAAATGATCACGGACCAGGGAAAATAAGTTTAACAGCCGGCTTATTTTAGTTGAAAAGAAAACACACAATTAACATACAGCAACATACACACAGATAAACATAGAATTCAACATGAGAGTGAGAAAATACAAGACTATTTCCCTCTTCTGTTGATTTTGGTTATCTACCTTGTCTATTTTAACTTATTTAGTTTAAATTGACTTCTTTCTCAACCCGGGTTGTTATATTATTAATTCGAATTTTATGTCTTTAATCTGTTTTGAGTACACTCTAATTTCAACCATTTAGTATTATTGTTGTTTTACAAAAGAATAATACTTCACAGCATTTCCATGGGAATACAAGTGACAACGTTCAAGTCCAACAATTCGCGAATGCGTAACGTCAAATGCTCGTTGTCTGAGGTTCCAAGATTAAATCCCGATTTATAGTTCTTCTGGACGTCCTGAATGTTCGATCCTTATAACTGTAATCCACAGTGGTGAAGGGAAAAATGGATCAATCCTACCAGGTTCGTGGCAATGTTCAGTTGTGTCCAAGTTCTGTTGCTCCCGCACGAGGCACGATCCGCGGAGCTCAAGGGTAGCTCGCCATCTTGAATCGCACAACTTGGAAGTCCACCGTCAAGACTATATCGTTCAGTGGGTTTGAACCGATTTAAAGACGTGGAAGACAAGTTGTGAACCGGACAAAAATCCTTTGTCGTGGCAAAAAGAATTAACAAAAGAGTTCCATTGACTTTTTTTCTCAAAAACTTCTCGCTGTGATATAAATACAACCGCGACTTCTCCAACAGCCAGAACGGGAAAAAAAAAAAAAAGTCAAGTGCGCAATCATGGTCACGTGCCCATCCTGCTACGCGACGTTCAAAATAAAAATTAAGGGTCATTTAATCATTTAAATTGACCATAAAAATAATAATACCAAATTATATTTGGAATGTTTTAATCTTTTAACACGCTTTTCAGTCATGCTAATCTATTTTGTGTTTACCAGGAAGTAATTTATGACTATTTTATTAATAGACTTTTACTTTGGAAGGTCCATCTTAACCAGGGTTACAAACTATTCTAACTGTGGCATGAAACATCATTCACACGTGCTTGGTTTGTTGTAAGTTCTATAAACTCTGTTAATTCATATTCGTGTGTAGTCCATTCGCTGAAGGTGCAAAAGCGCCTGTAGATCCAAGCACCCCAAAATTTGAGAGCTCTTGATTTGATTAACTTTATGTTGTTAGGGTAGATGAGTGGTTCTCAAATGGGGGTACTAGTACCCCTGGGGCTACTTGAAGGAAATTCAGGGGGTACTCGATATTTTAAATAAAACAAATACACAAACATGCAGAAATCCTTAAAAATAATTACTGAATTATTGAATTGTTTCAGGAAAATATAAGTTCATAAAACTAATTTTATGTCCAGTAGGTTATTCAATTTAATTATTGTAATAGCTCAGATTCTCCCCCATACTAGAATGGTAGAACCCAATTTGTCATGCGCCACCTCTCGTTACCTGTCGTGCTAATGATTTCTTTCAAGGAACGCATCTCTACTGTTATCTCAAAAAAGGACACTTTAAGTTTAATATTTTTCTGTGGAAAAATGTTTATTTATATTTATTTTGAGAACAGGTCTGACACTGTGTTGATTATGTTTTTGTGGAAAAATATGTAATAATTGTAATGTAATAATAAATGTATTAATAATTAAGTTATTTCTTTTTGATAAAATATTTCTTCCATGATCCAAAAGAGAACACTTTAGGTTGATTTTTTTTTTGGTTGAACAATACAAATGAAGTTTGAAAGGCTTTGAAGTTTATAAATCAGACACTGATGGCATGTTTTAACTTTTTTTTTCCCCACCCAAAAATGTTTTGCACTGGTTAAGGGGTACTTGAAAAGATATTTTACAGGGGGTACATCACTGAAAAAAGGCTGAGAACTACTGGGTTTTAAATAGGCATTTAAAACATACAGTACGTGGTACAAATGTAATATCAACAAAAAAAAATAGCGTCCGCCCCCACCCCACACACCCCTTTTGCCTTAAAAACCTTGTCATCTTCTGAACATGGTCATGTGATGTTCGCAAGTTGCACCATGAATAGACATTACCGGATGTCATTTTCAGTTGACAAAATGTAGCAAAAAAGGCAAGCACCCTGAGATGCTAGACTTGTGGGGAAGGAGGGGGGGATGCACAAAGGATATTATAAAGGACATTTTTGAGTTGACTTTTCCTTTAGGAATTCCAATTCAATTGAAAAGTTGACGTAATAGTAAATGAAAATGTGAATAGCCTCCATATATTGTATGTTAATGAAACATGCAACAAATTATATTCTGTCGACATCATTTTCCGCTAAGTCTTTAGCTGTTCCTTGTTACTATGGTGAATAGATCCATTCCAGTTTCTCTTGATTCAGCCTCCTCTTCTTTTGTTGTCCTCCCCCACACACATTATTGTGGCAGGTAACAACTAAGATGTGTGAATGTTTGGTTGCTTGTACGCACAGCACTGGCACTATTAGTCTTAGGTTTTACTTTTCGCAACATTCAATATGATTGGAAAGCATGACCTTATTTGAAAACAGTAATATTCATGGATACATTTCTCAGTGACGTACTTTCTGTTGTATTCATCGGTAGCTTTTGGCCTCCATTGTAGAGTGCCCAATCTTATTTCAATAAAGTATGCAGGCCAGTTATGTTGAAGATTTGGTTGCGAGTTTTTGTTTGAGCAACATTGTAGGAGAATTCTAACTCATAATATTGTACGTACTGTAAATAACAATAGTTTACAGGTGTTGGAGAGAGTATGAATCCATTTTTACTTGGCACCTTTTGTCAGCTTCCTGTATTTTAATTGCTCCTGAACATTGACTTTCCAATAACATGGGCATTACATGTTAATGCAAGGAGGTGTTGGCCACATGTCCTTAGTTTTTCCTTTATTTCTTCTGTAGGTTTACAGCAGCATGGAGCATCTCTCTCAACTGGAGCAGAAAGTGTCCTCCTCTGTGTCCCGTCGGGAGCACAGGGGCTCAAGGGAGGACAAAGTGACCAAGAGAGAGAGCCTAGGAAGCTTTAGCATGCGGGACAAGAGTTGGAGGACTGGCTCTCCTGAAATGTAAGCAGCGCAACAAAAGCTCTGGATATTCATCAACATAATTTGATTGTACCGCCACTTTCAGCCACTCTGTAACTTGTCTAGACATGTTGTTTTTTTAAAGTTGTGAGTATACGGTTGTGTTTTTGCAGACAGATTTAAAAATTTGAGCACCTTCATTGTCACACTAGTTTACATTAGTGTGTGGGTTACACTAGTTTACTGTGTTTTTGGTTTTTATCATACTTGATGCTTCGGCGGACCAAGGGCATTTCCTATTACATGTCCCTGGCACACCTGACAATTTGATGACAGAAAGTAAAGTAGACCTTAGCTTAGCTAAAGCAGGTCTGAGTTATGTGTCAGGTGTCCTAATGTGGTTTTGGTGAATTTGACCAATTTCGCACTCATCGCAAAGGCCCATTTCCAGAAGCTGGTGTCTATGAAAATACCACAAATATAAAAAAAAAAAGAAAAAAAAAAGAAAAGCAAAATTCGAGTAATGCACACAGTTAATCCACACTGTGCGCGAGATTTGGCCTGAGCAAAAAATAGAGCCCATTTGGCTTACTTCGAGTGTGTCTATCTCTGGGGTCGGAAATTCTGGTTCGTAAGCCATATTCTGCTTGTTTTCAAGAGCTTTCACTTTCAACACACCTCATTCAAATAATCAGGATCATTATCAGTTTTTCACAGAGCTTGCTGATGAGCTGATCATTTGAATCAGTTGCGACACATTAAAAACAGGCAGGCTACGGCTCTCGAGGAACTAAAGCTCCCTACCCCTAGTCCAACAATTTTTTTAACGGCTGTCATGACATCAAAACAAATAAAAAAATTGCTGGTCTCATCACATTATTACTTATAGAAATGATGATTAATATTGAAATTAAAAGTCAAGGAAAATACATTGTTGATTTATTTTGTTGACGTTGCAAAAAGGGTTACAAAAAGAATTGCTAAATCTCCACGTTCTGTATTATTACACATGCCAAGTTAAAATGTTGGTTCGCGTGTGGCAGGCGAGGCCTGTCCCCCGGGCCTTGAGTTTGACACCTCTGACTTTGGTAGTCAGAAGCTTGCAATCAGAACCCATATGTCCCTGTTGGTGTCATTTTTTTCTGCGCTATGTTAAATAAACCCAATCTGTCTGCTTCTCTCCCTAAAAACCCACACTATACTTCTTAAAAAGACTGATTGCAAGTAGATTTTGGGTACAAACTTCGACAAGTGCTTCAGTCATACTTGATAATAGGCAGATGCGGCTCCTTCACCACTCATCTGTCACTAGGGTGTTAAATAAGAAATCTAAGAGTCTTCTCACGGCTGCAGTTTTTCCATTTTTAGCCTGACACAATGAAAAATGCAAGCTGATCCTGGGAGTTATTAAACATAATTCTGCTGTGCCGCTACAGCTATGCTTGTCACGCTGCCGATACCTGCTGGTTTTATCCATTTGCAATAAGAGTGTGCATGCAACAGAAATAGGTTGTAATTATCTCCATAACTTTTTTCAAGTCCTTAAAACAAAATTCATCAAGCTAAATTCAAATGAAATGAATCATTCATACGTTCTGAATTCAACCAAGAGTGAGCACCTTGATTGATAAGCTGCTTTATTACCTTACATATTAGTTTCTTTGTTACATGGTAGGTATCTGGTTCATCGCTCCAGTTAACTGAATACTTTCTTTGAAAAAGTGAGTGTATAGGATTTGAGAGTACATTTTTTCAAAATCAAATGAAGCTCAATGGTTTTACCGTCTTGTTTTTGTGGCATTTTGTGCAGGAAGCGGCTTTCCTGCTCAGAGTCGCTGTACATGGAGGGCGACGCCAGTCCTCCTTTGGGCGCTCGGCGACGGTTCTCAGCGCTGATGGACACGCATCGCTTTGCTTCCCCCATCGAGGGCGAACCTGACTTTGTAACAAGGCCAACTCCCATCAGGGTTCGGGGAACCTCCCTGGATGGGACAGGTGTTCCGTCAACGCATCTCATAGAGCCAAGGAACAGTTTAAAAGAGATCAATGGAGCAGGTGGGTGATTTGATGATGTCAAGACATGCTTGAAACCATTCCCATTACTTTCAATGATTCTTTACAGACAAGTCGCCCAAGCAAGGAGAGACACCTGGAGTTGTGAGCATTAACACGCTGGGCCCTACTCCCACAGCAGTCGGTCGTGATGTGATGACACCTTTGTATGACCCTCTGGGACCCCGGGCCACCAATGACCTGGTCCTCCGGAGGGCGCGTCACCCGCATTTGTCTGGAGATGGTGAGAAACGTAACTCCAGAGCTGGAAACAAGGTCATCAAATCTGCTTCGGCCACTGCCCTGTCTGTCATCATACCATCTGGTAAGTATGATGAGAAAGCACACACAACGGCATTTAAAGGGATACTAAAGAGCTCACAGTTTTGAAATGTCACAAGATTTCTCGTCCTTGTACAGCACGCGATCTGTTTTTTTCAATGAGTAAACTGGAGAATGCGCAGCTTGTTCATCCTTGGCACCGCTAATGCTCTCTACATGACTGTAAAATACACCGCCGAACATGGTGAGAAGGCAAGCCAAATGTAAAATATATCTTACCATACCAAATCACCTATTGACACAAACAACTTGGTTTTCCAAAGGGCCCATCATGATGTTTTAAACTTGACACCGTTAAATGTATGCATAAGAATTACATTTGGAAGTTTTCCAATTGATTTTTTTTTTTTTTTTTTTTAAATATGACTTTTTCTGGTACTAACATTTCTAACCAGGAAGTAAAACGTCTTGTTGACTGAAGCTGCTCCTCTCACTGCGTGGCTGCTGCTGCTCCTTCATGGTGTCATTCAAATTCTGGCAAACCATGAAACATCCATTCATCCATCATGTTGACGACTTATCCTCACGAGGGTCGCAGGGCCCTGAAGCCTATGCCAGCAAAGTGAATAAAGGGAGCCAAAAACGGATGTGTTACTGACATCAGAATAAACTGGAGAGCCAATAAAGCAAATCATGTATCAAAACCCCCCTCCTCCCCAGGAAACCAGTACAAATATATATAGATGGTATGATGGCGTACCTTCTCAAAGTGATTTTACAGAGTGTCCCTTCTTCTCTGCCTCTTCCAGTGGAGCAGCATGGTGGCTTCTCTCCATTGGCTAGTCCCATGTCCCCCCACTCTTTCTCCTCCAATCCTTCATCTCGCGACTCTTCACCCAGTCGAGACTTCTTCCCGACTGTCAATGTGCTGCGCTCGCCCATCACCATCCATCGGTCTGGAAAGAAATACGGCTTCACCCTAAGGGCCATCAGGGTCTACATCGGAGACAGTGATATCTACAGCGTGCATCACATTGTCTGGGTAAGAAACTAGTGATCACTTGTTTCGATAAATCAAGTATGTCTAAAGAGCACTCACTTCATACTCTGATCAAACATATCATTCTGCTGCGTTTTTTTCAGTTTTGTCATTAATATTCAATAGTAGTAATGATTGAGTTTATCTGTGTTAAAATATGATGTATAATACGATGAAGGGAACACAATATTGGTTGGCATAGTGTCAGAAATATCAGAGTCTTTATGTTGGTATCGTTTCCCCTCTGAAGCCCCACCGCTTGCTGGCGACCCCCAGGTGGTCAGGCCTGCACCCATGGGGCCTGGTAAGAGGCAACGTGGGTCCACCTTCCCATAGGCTTACTACCTGTGGGAGGGGCCATAAGGGTCGGGTGCTTTGTGAGCTGGGTGGCGGCCAAAGGCGGGAACCCTGGCGGTCTGTGTCACGGCTGCAGAAGCTCACTCTCGGGACATGTCAGGACGCCTACCTGGTGAGGTGTTACGGGCATGTACCTCTGGGAAGGAGGCCCTGGGAATGACCCAGGGCACACAGTAGAGATGTCTCTATGATGACCTGGGAACTCTTAGTGATCCCCTCGCAGGACCTGGACAAAGAAGCTGGAGAGAGGAAAGTCTGGGCTTCCCTGCTAAAGCTGCTACCCACATGACCTGACCTTGAATATGCGGTAGCTAATCAAGGGATGTTGATATTAAACTCTCAACAGTACCAGTCAAAGGTGAAATGGAAAAAAAAGATGGAAACATCTTAACCAACACCAATGTTTTCTTTTTTTCTTTTGGATCATCATTTTACAGTTCAATACTGTAATCCCCAAATATAGGACGCACCGGTGTATAGGATGCACTAGTCATTTTAGGGTCAAACTATGGTATTTTCTCTGTTACTGTGTATAAAACGCACCAATAGTTTGGTGGCAACAATGTACTATAGTAACTTTAGCAAAACAGAATAAATCTCATCTTCCTAAATTCTTCACATTTTCTTGTGTTAATATCAGTAAATTATATTTTTCTTGCGGCTTAAGTGTGTTTCAAATTTCCCACATTGGGAGTGGTCACCCCATCACTTTGAAAACCACTGAGTTATGAGGTCAAGCTATTCAAGATATTGTCTTTTGAAAGAGCACAGCTGTGAAGTGAAAGTCGTTGCAGGTCATAAAGCCATCATTCGTTCACGAAACTAAATGAGGAAATACCAAGATGTGCATAATGTGCACATAATGTGTACTTTGGAGATTCTCAATGATTTGTGTTTTTATTTAAGAAAAAAATCCTGTCCAAATAATTCCCCCAATGTTTTTTAAAATGTTAATTACTTAAGTATTAATGTTCAAAGCTGGATTTTTAAAAGTTTTTTCGTGTTATAAAAAAAAGAATTAGAGGGTGTTTCCAAACTTTTGTGTACTCGTGTACTTTATTAATTAATTAATGAAATTACTGAACCTTGTCCATCTATCGGTTTTAAAATTCAGAGATGCTCTTTTAACACCGTTGTTTTATATCATCTGACTGTGAAAGTTGGTCAGTGCAGAACATCACAAAAATGTCTTCCGTTTGAGTATTTTAGCCATTAAGGATTTTTTCCTTATTTCTGTGTCAGCACGTAGAGGAAGGTGGTCCAGCCCAAGAAGCTGGTCTGTGTGCAGGGGACCTCATCACTCATGTGAATGGCGAGCCGGTCCATGGTCTGGTCCACACTGAAGTGGTTGAGCTTATCCTCAAGGTAGGAAAAAATTGGTTTACATAGGATTATGTTTATTATATTTACTGAATGTGCTTGTGTTTATAATGCATGTAAATTTAATGATTCAAGTATTGAGTAGCTGTTGGCCGTGTTTGGTTTATTTCACAAGTCAAGGGTTTAAGCATGAGTGCATAAATCATTTATGCATCTTAATCATTTATTGGGTCTCACCCACATAGAGCGGCAATAAAGTGACAGTGACAACCACGCCGTTCGAGAACACCTCCATTAAAGTGGGTCCTGCCCGCAAGGCCAGTTATAAGTGTAAGATGGCCCGGAGACACAAGAGGACCATGGGCAAGGACGGCCAGGACAGGTACCAGCTACCACGTTGCTGTTATATAGTATTGTGACAAATATTGCTTGTGAGCGGCGACTAAATTACACACCTAGTTTGTGCACAATAACTCTGTAATTTTCATCTATCCATCTTATCCAAGATGAATAAATTAACTACTGAAATTCTAATCTAAGCAAATGCTGCTGCTACTGCACAGATCCATTAAGAGAGCTGTGGATAATGAGGCTTGCATTTAATGGACACTGAAGTTTGAGAAGAATGAATGAATAAATAAAGAATATATTTATATTTAGAAACACCACTCAATATGAACAAGCGACAAATAAATGAATGGATGGATTCTAACTTGACTTAATTCAGATTTCAGTACATTTCTGCATTTCAAACATGCAGCAGATACTGTACTTGTAATGAAAAGCAAAGTGCACGTTATTGATTGTTTTTTTTTTTTTTAATGTATACATTTACTGCATTTGGTGTTGCGTCCAACCAGAAAATTCTTGAATCATGAGTATTTTCTCTCATAATTGCATGTATGACAATATAATTTGACTGGATATATTTTGTGTTAAATATATATGTTGTTTTTACATGGCACAGTAAGAAGCGAAGCTCGCTGTTTCGCAAGATCACCAAGCAGTCCAATCTTCTCCACACCAGTCGCAGTTTGTCCTCTTTGAATCGCTCACTATCTTCCAGCGAGAGTCTTCCCGGCTCTCCGACTCACAGCCTCTCTGCCCGGTCCCCCACTCAGGGCTACCGTTCCTCTGCGGAGCCATCATACCTGGGTATGTTTTTGACCTTATTAGAACAACTGTGAACCATTATTTGTGGTTCGCAAATGATTTTTGGTTTTATTTTTTTCCGTAGAACCAAGCCTCAACTTGTCACTGAAAAATTCTCTTTACTTTAGGTACTAAAGTACTAAAAGTAATCAATTGGTCTTGGTACTAAAAAACGAAAGTTTCATAAATTATGTACATAAACTAATCTCTTACTAACTAATGTAATAGATTTCTTCAGTACTTTAGTACCCAAAGGATGCAATCACTTTGCTTAAAGTAATGAACTATGTTAGTACCTTCGAACCTGAAGTAATCACTTTAATACTTGACTACCAAAACTATTCAATTACATTAGTAGTTGATTAAATAAAGTCGATAATTACTTTAGTAATTAACGTATTTAATGTCAACCATTTTTAGACCCTCCTTTATCCAAAGATTTGAATTAATTTTGTAAAAATAAATACTCTAAGTCCTCGAGATTAGGACATCTGGACTCTTAAGAAAAAAAAACAATAAAAATATGTCATTGAAATAGAATGAGTGATTCTACAATTATGCTGTATTTTAACTGGCCAATGATCTGATTCAAGAATGTTTCGGTTTTGCACCTAGTTTGTAAACAATAACTCTGGACTACTTACAGTATATGCTTATTTTCTTTTAATAGGCGCTTCATCTCAAAGCAGCTCTCCAGCTTCCAGCACTCCAAACTCACCCGCTCCCTCCCAGCACATGCGACCCAGTTCCCTTCACGGCCTCTCCCCCAAACTCCACCGCCAGTACCGCTCTGCCCGTTGCAAGTCTGCCGGCAACATCCCTTTGTCCCCGCTAGCCCACACCCCGTCTCCCACCCAGTCCTCACCTCCTCCGTTACCGGGCCACACTGTGGGAAGTTCTAACACCACTCAGTCCTTCCCTGTCAAGCTCCACTCGTCACCCCCAGTGGTGCGTCCCAGGCCAAAGAGCGCGGAGCCCCCACGCTCGCCCCTTCTGAAACGCGTGCAGTCGGCGGAGAAGCTCGGCTCCCCTTTGAGCCAGTCCAGTGCAACGGGAGGACTCGGGGGTCCATTGAGGAAGCACAGCCTTGAAGTGCAACATTCCGAGTACCGCAAGGATGCCTTCCTGTGTGAACTCGGCCTCCAGAGTCTGCTGGAGACAGATGGGGAGAGTTTGCCGCCTAATCCTCCACCCCTGCCCTGCTCTTCTTCCACGGTCTCGGAGACTCGTGTGTTGAAGCCCGTGAGGAGATTAGGCAGGCAAGAGTCGC
The DNA here is from genome assembly GCF_059441005.1 of Hippichthys cyanospilos. NCBI lineage: Eukaryota > Metazoa > Chordata > Actinopteri > Syngnathiformes > Syngnathidae > Hippichthys > Hippichthys cyanospilos. Next base: position 10,663,307 of record NC_142375.1, on the reverse strand, counting down.
CGCTCAGCAGGGAGACGCTGCTGGCAGGCAGAGAGAGGGAAGAGAAAGACAGGGGGAGGGAGCGAGAGCGGGAGGTCGGGAGCGAGTCGGTCCTGGAGCGACTGAGCCGGGTTGAAGCGGCGGCACTCCAGACGTCGTTGACAAGAAGACATCATGCGGAGCCCTTGAGTGCAAAACCAAGTGGAGAAGCTCCAACAACAGCTACAAGCAACTCGACCAAAACGGGAGATGGTCTCGATGGCCATAGGGGGTCAGAGAAGATCACCCAGCGTCCAACTCCCAAGCAGCTAGACCTCAAGGCAGCCAAAAGTAAACTATTTGGTTGTAAATCGCCGCAAGAGCACCTTGTAGGAAGTGGAAGGGAACCAAAGCTGGAGGGAGACACTAATAATGGGCCTTGTTTACGGAAGAACGCCGCTGCTGCTGCTCCTGAGAAAATCGTTAACGCTACGCTGATGGGTAGTCCACTCGCTTTGCGGAAAGCCTTGAAACCCTCAGGCGTAGGGGACAGCATGAGAAAAGCCGAGAGCACTGACTCAAGGACTTCAGATTTAACTTCCAAGAGCCCCAAACTGCCAGCTCGGATCCTTGCCCCCGCCGTCCCCCCTCACGGACCGCAGCTGAGCCTGGGCAAAGTCCGACAGGGGCTGGGGCAAGTCAACTGCTATCGAGGAACCCTGGACTGGGAGGACAAATGTCGCCTGGAGGTTTTGGAGGAGCACTCCCCGTCTCCTTCCCCCTCCCCGACCGCGGTCACCCCCTCCCTCTGCGGACCGTCGCTGTGCAAGTCACGGCCGGTCTCCCCCGGCGACAAGACTAGTTTCGTCAGCCAGCTGACTACCGTGGCCAAGAATGTGCTGGGCCCAATCAAGCTGGGCTCCCAGGAGGGCTCCAGGAGCAAAGAGCAGCAGACCATTAAGGCGGCGGACGACAAGCAGGCGGCTGCGGCAGCAAGATGCGAGCCTGCGGGAGGCGGTCGAGGGCTAGCCGCCGTGGTGACGCAAAGCCCTGCAAGTTCATCCCTCGAGAAGGCAGCGCAACCAAAATGTGATCCCTAAGCGAAACTGAAACCACAAACTTGTTGCCTGCGTTGGATGAGTCAAGCACTTAAAACGTTGTACATTCCAATTTTAGAGCTTATCAAATCTTATTTATTGATTCCAATCATTGACAGATTCTACCTTCAACCGAGATGGGAAAAATCCACTATTAAGGTGCATTAACTTTGGATTATTTTAATAAGAATATTCTTAATGTATCGTGGAACACTTTATCGGATGTCTATGTGTGAGTCCACTTTGATGCATGTCCTATGGTATGTACTGTACATGTCAAGTAGGTATAAGAAGGTCGAAAGTGCTTTAGTCATCTAAACTGTGAAGACCAAATTTAGTGGCGCTATTTCGTCATCAATTGTGGCACGGTCACACTGGAATGTTTGCATCAAACAACACATGGGGTCAGCGATGAGATGATTGGGCTGGATTTTTTTCTCCATGTGGCTGTTTATTTTAGCACTGTCAGAAGGTGTCACGTCTCACTCGTGTGCTCATGTGTGTGTAATTGAGCAAGGGTTTTTTTTATTGGTGGCTCTGGTGCTGACAGCTCAGGCTCAGCGCTTATCTCCTCCTCACAGGAGGGCCCACCGCGGCCCTTCTCCCTCCACTATGATTGAAGCTTTCATACGCACACATTGCCACAGGAGGCAGACATGTCAGCAGCTGATATTGGTGCATTTTAATCCATAGCACCCAGCGCTATGAAATGTGTTTGCCTGAAAGAGAGCCACAGTGTATGCGCAGTGCTCAACGCACTTGATTTAGAAATTACAAAGGACTGGAAATAAAACAGCAGGCCGCCCATCCGATAAAAAAACAAAACAAAAAACAATTGCTGTATGCGCACTTAGTGTTGTGCTTGAACATAGTACAGTATGTCCCTTACTGTGGCCAATGTGCTGAAGCCTAAACGAGTGTAGCACAGTTTGAGTGCAGGCCAGCGGCAGGGACGACAGGGGTTGGGGTGGGCATCGCTCCAAAGCACAGTGTGAGAGAAGTGGCCTAATTTGAGTGTGCGTTTTGTCATGGTATGGTTTGTAAAACTCGCAACGTCGTCATACAATGAGAAAAATTGTTCCTCCACTGCCAGGCAGTTAACTTCCATAATCATTCACGCTTGAGAAACACTGAAAGAAATTATACTACCACTAGAGTTAACATTTTATAATTATAATCCGGGAATATTACCATTAAAATCGATTTTTGAATCAGAAGTCTTTTACCAAAAAATATAAACAGGCATCCACATTGAGAAAAAGAATGCTGGACGGAAACTGTTGTTTTTATGTTTGAATGGGAAAATGCTTTCCAACGCATCATTCTCACATCACGGTTTTTAACCCTTTAATGGCTGGACTAAAACATTCTCTTTAAAAAAAAAAAAAATTCCTGGCATTTCTTGGTTAGCAGCAACAAAAAAGCATTTCCATTTTTTGAAACCTAGATTATAGTCTAAATAATAATCTAAAAAACATTGCCTCCTTACGCCAGTTTTTGGAACGTGGGAGGAAACCAGAGTACCCGGAGGAAACCGGCTTACCTGGAGAAAACCCAAACAGGCATGGGGAGGACATGCAAACTCAACACAGGGAGGCTGGCGCCCGAAGCGAACCAATGACCTCTACAGTGTGAGGTGCACATGCTTGCCAGTCTGCCACAGTGACGTGCAATTAACATTCCAACCTTTGAAAAGCTATAAGCAAAGATGTTATAAGCAGTTTGTGTTCTTCCTTTACATAACATATGAAGACAAAGGTCAAGTTTGATAAGTTCACTTCCGAACAAATATTTCAAATTCAAACATTTTCATTCATTCATTTTAAAGTTAGTGTGCCAAACAGATACAGCGGCCATTACGTAAAGTGTTGATTTTCCTACTTGTTTCTTTGCAGTATGCCCTATTTTAATAACCATAAGGAGCCGTAAAATCAACAAAGTTGCATTCAATGCCGTGTGTGGTATCATGAAATGATGACAAACACGTTATGTTTGGCAGAAAAAGGTAACTTTCAGTGCAGGTAGGGACAATTGGCCTGCTGTTTGTGTGCTCACAGTACATAAATACACACATATAGGACATATGAGCACATGCACAAAACAATTTGAGCCCAAACAAGGTGAAAACAGAAAGTTGTAGACGCAGCATAAGGAAAATGCAAAAAGGGCTCAATGGATGTCAAAGGGTGGGTTATATATCAAATAATAGGGTTATATATATAATAAAAGATATTGTGGTGTAAGGTAGCCAAACATAAGATGGTTACATATGTTGCTATATAGTATTCGTCAATCAGATCAATGATCACATTCATCTCCATGTAAGTCATAACAGTAGCTAGCCAGTGTACATTTGCAAACTGTGCGCGTGACAGTAGGACTAAAATGAACTCACTTCATAATGTAGTGCATTGTTTATTGCCACTGAACTGCTTGAATCGGTTAATGTCACTTCATTTTTAAAACATTCAAATACCCAATAGACTGACCAGATGAATCCGATGTTTGATTTTAAATTCATCAGTTTGATCTTCCAGAGACTACAGTTGTAGTCAATTAGAGGGAAGTTACAATTCATGTGGAAAGCTATGGTGTGGAGCACACATGAGGGTTATAAATCGCAGGGCCATGAAACGAAAGATTTTGTCTTTTATGAAGCAGTAATTTATTTTGATTCAATGATTCATTTTGTCATCCGCATATGCCTTATGTGGATACTATATGTCATAATGGTATAGTTCTGTTTTTAGTCCCTCTACAGTGGTTGAAAAAAATGCAGTACAGCAAAGGAGTTCATGCGGTTCATGCAGTTTGTTGTTTAATGGTCCTGTACTGACCCCCAGTGGTTCCAACTTATTGCACATTTCAGTGACTCAACAAACCAACTAAAAATGAAAGAAGGACCTCCTAAGTGGTGTAGAACAGTTGTTGGTAGCTTCAGTCTGATTACTTAATATGCATTTATACTGTATGTGTCGAAAGAGTCGACCTCGTATTAGCTGTGTTCAGCAAAAACACATTTGTTTAAGTTTTCTATGTGTGGTCATTTTCCTTAAGGTAAAGGACAACCATTTCTATTAAATATACTGTACAGGTCAGAATTGGATTCTTTTATGTACCGGGTAATTACATTATTTCGGTCAAATTGCAACGGTTTACTACTATCATTCCCATATTCAGGCCTTTTAACAACACGGTAGTGTTTACACTTGTGTTACATTTTAGACTACAACGTTTTTTTAATGCACTTTATTTGAAAAAAAAATTGTATGTGTTACTCTGAGGAAAAAATACATTTTTGAGTTTAATGATTGAGTGAAAACATTCCAATTGTATCTGTTCACTGATAATGTATTTATTTGTACTTTGTTTTTATTTTTTGTTTGTGATAGACACCTGAAGTGCAGTGAGTGGAATAAAATGTGGAGAGTTGTTCCTGAATGTTTTATCTTGTTGTTGTGTTCAGCAGTTATCATCACATTTTGCAATGTTAACACTCACTCTCCAGGCAGGAGTTGCAAATTTGCAACAATAGTATGAAAATATCCTAGGTATTCCACATTAATATTGATTGAGGTATTTTTTTAGAAGTTTGAAAAAAAAACTTAATTTGAGCCTGAAAGGGTTAAATGCTGTTTGCTCTAATATTATAAGATACATCCATTTCTAACATCGTTAATGACGAAGTTTGAATTTTTGATTTCATCTGTCCCCACTGTAGGATATTTAACTATATATTTATATTAAAATATGAATTATATTGAATGTGGTTTACTCACAGTAAATGTGCCGATAGTACAAAAATATTTAATAACATAACTGACGAGTACCAGGAGTATTCACCTTGTGAATGCAACGCATTTGCATTTAATAATCTCTAAATGTTTATTTAGATGCAATTTTATCCATGTCTCCGTCCATTTTCTAGAGACGCTTGTCCTCACATGCCTCGCAGGCTTGATGGTGCCTCTCCCAGCTGTCTATGGGCAGTAGCTGGGGACAGCCTGAAGTGGTTGCCAGCCAATTGTAGGGCACACAGAGACGAACAACCGTTCACGTACATCACACACCAACAATTACGTGTGATGCAATTTTATTTCACTTTTATTTGCAAATATATCTTATTATAGAAGGACTTACTTTTCTGTTTATACGAATTATATATGTAAACACATTCTAATTTAATAACGTTTCAGTGGCAAGTACAGTACTGTATTTGGGAATGAAATCCACATTGCTTTTGATGAACACATGGGGCTTTGAGACAATATATTTAAAAATGGGTCTATTTTGGGCGGCTAATTGGATCCCATTTTTATTTATTTAAAATCCATTAATTGCTCGAGGCAGTGCTTTTATTGGCTACGTTCGTTACCAACGTATAACAGAAAAAAAGCTTTTCTCACCTATGCTGATTTTACCCCTCATTGTAAGAAACATTCATGTTTATGGAGTTTGTCAGGAAGCTGGAGAAAATGGCATGAACATGCAAATGTGCAAAACCAACTCTCAATTCACCACCAGTCAACAAGTTCGAACGTATGTCACGTGACTCCTAGAGGCCAATGGAAGACGAGTATTATATTTCTCCAATCACATTATATGGAATCTCAGTCAACCAATAGCATTGCGTTGAAGCGAGACACCAGGAAGCGAATTTCCTAGGTTAGAAATTATGACTCTTCAATCGGCACTTTTCTGTTTCACTGACTGAGAAGTCGGTTATAACAACAGTAGGAAAATTTGAGTCATGATATAAGTTGCTTTTTGCTGTTGGAAGGTCACGGTGAGACCGGCTTGACCGCGAGCTCGCTTACACCGGCTATGCTAATGCTAATGTGGCTAGCTATAAATAAGCTAATAATAAAGCAAATAAACAGCATCGAAAGAGTCAAAGAGCGAGAAAGAGTATCAGAAAAATGAGCCTACGCACTGCGAATCTAGCCGTCTAACAGGTATGTACAGAGCTAATTTGAAATAAGTTCGCTCTTTTGTAATTGTGTACATGTTTAATATGCCCATGCTCTCTAATGTATAAATATTGAATTAGCTCTCACCTAAAACGTATTCGCTTGAGGGGGTTATGCCCACGTTTAAACGTGGCCCATGCTGTTAAATTGTTTGTGAAAATGTATTCCCACGATTGCTATAGATTATTGAAGAGATCTGTATCACCAGTTTAGTGTTTCAGAAGTCAAATGATAGTCTCGTGATTCCTTCGAATAGCTACTCTCATCTATTTGATGTTCCTTGTTCATGTTGGGGAAGTCACAGCTACTTTACTGTGAGTCCCCATTGTTGAGCAATAATGTGGTTCCGAACAGATATCTTGAGTTTGCATTGAAACTAATACTGCACCCATTCATACTTTTTCCCGGAAGTTACTATACAATAGTGCAGACAACAATAGTAAGATTGCATAAGAACGTAATTAAAACCCAAATCTCAATTGTCCTCTTGTACCCGCTTGCTGTTGTAAATTCATCCGTTATTAACTTGTATCTCACTAACAGTTTACATTATAAAGGTCACCAATAAATGCAATTAACTGTTGTCAGACAAAACTGTTGTCAACGCAAAACCGTCTAACTATGAACGAGCTATAGTGGGAATAAAATTGAAATATTTTGAGAATAGAGCTGTCACTTTTGTCGAAAAGAAATCATACTACTCCGTTGCTGTATATTTATTTTAAATAATGGTCAACAAAGATTTCTCAGTTAGGCGCTGTAATCGGCCAATAGGTTTATGGGCTCATACTATACCTACAATGAAAAGTGTGTGCGCGTGTGTTCATGTGTTTGTGGGGGTACCATGCTTAAGAACTTTTGGGGGGGATGCGCGGTTAAAGATTCCAGTTACCTGTTAGGCATATACTATAAACTTAAAGAGTAAAAGTAATAAAAAAAAAAAAAAAAGCTATGAGAGAAATAAAATGTATTTGGTGTTCATCAGAGGTTGTTATACTGTGGAAAATGTACTCTGATTCCCATTTGGCTCGTTTGAATGTAGATTATATCAGTCTGAACACAGCTACATTCGCAGTTATCAGAGGGTGTGCATACTTGTCCCACCATATTGTTTTTGTTGTTACAGCAATATAAAATTTGAACCGGGGTGTGCTGCATTGCTGGACTGATCTATGAGCTTTTTTGTCTTAGGTTTCAAGTAATTTCCTCAGGATGTTACTTGAAACAATGTTTCCTTCACGTTCAAAGTCCTCAAGGCTAATGATTTTTTTTATTTTTCACTAAGGGGTCAATAGTTAACGCTTCCCTCTCGCCCACTCTTGTCCCTGCCCTAGTTTGTTGTGCGTTGCAATGAGGCACTCCAGAGTCCAGCTCTGACCGCTGCGGACCATGAACTCTGTTTCCCCCAATGCGGTGCAATACACGGGCAGCGTGATGCACAATGAGCTAGTGGAAGGCCGGAGGGTGCAGACACCTGCGCAACAGGGTGGGTTTGGACTCAGACCTCCACAGAGTCCAGATTCTAGCAAAGAAGCAAATGGAGAACCAGAGGAGATGGATAAACTCAAAGCCAAATTAATGTCAGCATGGAACAACGTCAAATATGGTTTGTCGAAAATTGGTTTGTCTATAAACATAATTAGTATAATATAATCCTAGATGATAAATAAGGTTCAAGTAGTCAAGTCTGTTGTGAATCGTTTGTGTTTAGGTTGGACTGTCAAATCAAAGACCTCCTTCAATAAGATCTCCCCAGTCACTGTTCTGGGACACTCCTACCTGCTCAACAGCGAAGGTAACCCATTACCCATCCATGCATTCCTTTTATTTATGACTTATTCTGTTCAGGGTTGCAGGGTAACTAGTGGAATGTCTAAAACATAACATGACATATTCAAATTAGAAAAAGCAAACTGAGTTTGAGCAAGAGCCGGAAATGATCACCAGCCAATGGCAGGGCACGTCTAGACAAACAATTGACCATATTCACACTTACAGACAATTTAGCGTCGTCTTGATTTAACAGGAAGCTGTAGGACCCAGAGAAAACCACAGAAGCAAATGAGGAACATTCAAACTCCACACAGGAAGGCAGGCACCCATGTCCCAACCCACAAGCTCAGAACTAGGAGGTAGACGTGCTCCTCACAAAGTGTCCTTTCTATGCTATCAATCAGTCAACACCTATGTACAGTATATTGGACTTTTCATATTTTTTACTTAACAAAGAAACAGTCTGAAAAAAGGCACACCCACTTGGCTTCAAGTGAAATAAAAGACTAACCTGTCAAGAAACACCAGAATTAGTCATTCAGGTGTAAATACTGGAAGCTGGGTCATGTGAACTGATATAATGGAAAAACCCCCCTAAAAAGGACATCATAAATAGCATGTTGAAATAAAACTGGAGACATCCAATGCTGTTTACGAGATCAAAATTGACCTCAGATAAAATCATGCTTTTTCTCCTCTGAAGACAATACTATTTAAAAAAAATCGTCACCGGTGTTTTTCTTTTGCCAACGTAAGGCAGTACTATAAATAAATAGAAAATCATCACCAGGGTTTTCCCTAGCCAATATAAAACATAAAGCGTGTTAACATTTCCTCACAAATATGTACTGTAAATAGTAAATGATTAATGGAGTAGAGTTGTTTGATCCAAATAATGTTTAGTCGCTTTGCTGAAAGATATCTACTCAACGACTTAGCCTAGCAAAGCCTGATAAATATGTCAAGTGACCCGACTGCAAAAAAATGTGATCAGGACATTCCTAATTTTCACATAAAATTCTTTGAAGGAATTCCCGTTTATGTAAACCTCCAGTGGTATTTCACTCTTTAGGTTTGAAAAAAAGGACCAGACACGAAGTTTAACCATGTGTGGATTAAATTGGATTGAACAATGTAACATTTATATTGGACTTTTCATAGCATTTGTTTAACAGGCTGAACACAAGTGAAAGACACAAATGACTGAATATTTTGTCATTGACTAAGAAAAAAATACAAGTGTTGATTTTCACTTGTAGAAACAAAAACAGGACATTCTTTCATTTGTAGAATATGCACAAACAATAATTACCATAATACAACATTTCTGGTCTTGTCTGTAATATGTCAGAAAGGGCCAAAAAAAACATGAATCATTGATTTCCAAAGTAAAAGCAGATGCTTCCAAATGTTTAATTTGGTCCAGCACAAAGCTGCCATAATAATTATAAATAAAATTTCTAAATTGCATGTGCAGTACATAAAATATTTAAATATACATACAAAATATAAACTATATGTTATATAAAAAATATAATGCATAATATATTTTGTAAAATAATGTAAAATTATGTAAAATAATTATATATCAATAAATTCTGAAATAATATTGTTTAAATTCTACCCATTGATCCATTCATTTTCCTTGACCGCTGATCTGACAATGGTCATGGGGACGCTGCAGCTTATCCAAGCCTTCTTCGGGCTGTGGGCAGGATTCACCCTGAACTGGGTACCCAATCATAGGGCACATATAGACAAACAGTCATTCATACTTACAGACGCGCCTAAGGGCACTTTGTAGTGTCCAGTATACCCACCCAGCATGTTTTAGGGGATGAGGGAGGAAACTGGAGTACTCGGAGAAAACCCCTGCAGGCACAGGGAGAATATGCAAACATTACACAGGAAAGACAAAACCAGACATGAGGCGGATCATGCTAATCAGTCTGCCACCGTATCACCCTAAATAATATGGGGGGGGGGGGGGGGGGGGGTATAGTATATATAAAATGTTGGCTCATCTCAAAAGTAACATGACTGCTTAGATGGTAAAACATGCATCTGCTGTTCTGATAAACATTACTTCACCATGAACATGTCACAAGGAGAGCGTACAATCTCAAGTTCTTCCTTCTTCCCTGTGTCTCTTTCAGACCAAGTGGAGCGCTTCCGCCTGGCTTTCGTTTCCCGACTGTGGCTGACCTACAGACGGGAGTTCCCTCAGTTGGAGGGCTCCAGCTGGACCACCGACTGCGGCTGGGGCTGCATGCTGCGCAGTGGCCAGATGCTGCTGGCTCAAGGCCTGTTGGTCCATCTGATGCCCCAAGGTTTGGTGCACCGTCGAGTTTGCTCGCTAGTCACAACATTAGGTACACCTTCTCCAAAACAGAAGATCAAGATCTATCAAATAATCTATCCATCCAATCCGTCTTTCCGTATTTAGGAATGTTCAGTTTTGATTGACACTTGCACTGAGGTGTTTAGTTAACAATACAGTACATTTATTGTAAGGAATAGGTAGAGTAGATGTGTACATTACAGTTTTATAAAAAATCTCCACACCCCTGTTCAAATGTCATTTCCTTCATAGAAAATGAAAAGTAAGCATAAATGTCCAGTAGAACCTCTGCCTTATATTACCACTTAGTTTTTTTGGGGGGGATAGGAATATTTGTGTGTGTTAATCTTGATATGATAACATTTGCTCACCCCCCTTTTTTTTTTACCTTGGCAAAAGCACCTCAAAATCTGTCTGATCCTGAGGGTACCTCCTGTGCACATTCCTATTCATTCTTCTTCTGATCATCCTACAGATGTTCGGTTGGATTCAGTTAAGGACTCTGGCTGGGCCATTTACCTGCTTATTGTGAAACCATTTTTTTTAATGATTTGAATATCTGCTTTGGACCATTGTCATGTTGAAAAGCCTCTTAATCTGCAGCTTTCTAGCAGAAGCCTTAAAGTATTGTGCTAACATCAACTGGCTTCCATTTCAACTAAGGCTCTATTTCCAACTGAATCAAAATAAACTCAAAGCCTGCCACCGCCTTGACCATAAATTTGCGATCTTTTTCAAATGTCATTGCCAACATTACTTGAGTAAGGTAACCAGTTTTGAAAAGAGCTTTTAGAATGAGGCGGTGCAGTTATAACCACTGCAAACTACAGCCACACTAACATTGTTCAAATCTATCGCATTGTTAAATGAATATATCTCTGTCAGTGCCTATCAAAACTGAGGATCCTTAACTTTTAAAAGGCAGAATAGTTTATCTCATTGGTGTACTAAATGATCTGACTAGTGAATATACATTTTCTCTCCAGAGTTAAAAAAGATTGGACTGTATGGCGTCTGTTGCTAAGACAAGCTTTATTTGCGCTGAACAGACTGGACTTGGCCTGATGCTCAGCAGTTAACAGACGTGGACTTTGAAGTGTTGCGAATACGCTCACCAGTGCGGGTGGGTGGGGTGCCCATCCCCTCTTTCGGCTCCCCACGAGGGTCCGGCACCCCGGAGAAGACGCCGGTGAGCGATATGACGCCTATACGTGGCCAGAAGAAGAGGTATGAGTCTCCACAGGATCGACAAGCCGAGCCCATCCACCAAAAACTGCTCACCTGGTTTGGGGATCAACCGCCAACACCTTTCGGTGTGCACCAACTGGTGGCAATAGGGAGGAGTTCTGGAAAGAAAGCCGGGGACTGGTACGGCCCGTCCATTGTGGCACACATACTGCGGTAAGGCTCAGCTGTTTAGTGATACTGTACTGAAATTTGCATTTGACATTGAAGTTGAATGTGTCTTCATGTTTAGGAAAGCTGTAGCTAATACTACAGTTCTTCACAACCTGGCTGTGTATGTCGCTCAGGATTGCACAGGTGGCATTTTGACCTCTCATTAGTCTGCTTATTAAAGCTCGTGCAGTGAGCAAGTGTCTAAGGCGATACACAATCTTTTCCTTATCAAGTTTGTGTTCATTTTTTAGTTTATAAAGAGGACGTAGCACGTCTGTGTGACCCGCCGCTCGACCACACTCCTTCCGAACCAGACAACCAGGCTTGGAAGTCAGTCATCATCCTGGTGCCCGTGCGCCTGGGGGGAGAGTCCCTTAACCCATCGTATATTGAATGTGTCAAGGTGTGATTCATTGTGCTTGCCTCTTCCATTGATAGTCAATGAAAATGTTCACATTCAAACCTTATTTTTTTTTTGGGTCTTAATTTCCAGAATATCCTAAAGCTGGAATGTTGTATTGGAATCATCGGTGGCAAACCAAAGCACTCACTCTACTTTGTTGGCTTCCAAGGTAAGAATCAACTTCATGTTGTTGCTGTTTTCCGCAAGTCGTCTTCTAAAAGATTTTGAGTTTATTTTTTTTCTTTTTAACGCGAACTTTATAATCTGTCACAATCTTAATACCGTTGTTCCCCAAATATAAGATGCATTTTTTTCCCCCAAAATTGAAGGGCAAAACTCTGGGTGCGTCCCATAAACTGTAATGATTAGATGAGCTGTCAATTAATTGTGGTGTCTCAAGTCTAATTCAAACAAGGCTTGGTTATTTTGGTGCTTTACAAGTTAGTCTTTCGTTCACTCCACACTTCTTCTTTATGGGACTTGACAGAGCACAACCTGCTTTCATTTTTGTATTCACGCCAAACCGCCTTGTTGGCGGTTAGTAATCGGAAAGTGTTGTCAAATTAAACATTTGCAAAGAACACTTTCTGTTTGCAGTGAAATTAGCACTATTTAAACCCCACGGGGAAACAACGACAAGCCCATTACAGAAACTGCTTGTGTTACAGCAAATGAGTTGATCAGAAAGTTCGAAACCTCCGTTTCAGTGTCATTTTCCAGTTGAAAGCAGTAATATTCTCCTGGGAAAAGCGCCACAGCAGTTGATTGCAATCTCTTTTTAGCCAACGCGTCAATTGAGACTGAGTCAATAGCAAACCCTTTTGGCTGCTTCCTACAATTGTGCATAACTTGAAAGTTACATGGTTTTAATCACGAACGATTGACCCATGTACTGTAATCTACAACTAGATCATTATCTTTTTTAATTTAACTTATTTTTGGATCTTACTTCAGAACTGTTTTGAGAAGCAAATGGAAGGGAATGACTCAAAAATGTAAATGTGACCTACTGGTCAAACAGATGTTTAAATTGGCCCATTACTTTACACAGGTGACAGTATTTAAAGACACATAACTCTAACCTTGCATCCTTAAATATATATCATGAAATTTGCTGATGACTTCATTCTGTGGGCTTGTCATTCAAAACAAAACAAGTCTTTTTTCTTTTTTTTTTCCTTCTTTCTTTCTTTTTTTTTTACAAGGACTGATTAGGGGAGCAAAGTAAGCACGTTGTGCTAAGAATTGACCTTGGATGTCACTTTTTTACATACTACCAAAAGTCACAGTTTGATAAATAAATAAATACACATATACACACATACACACACAACAAAATAACAAACACATACAACAAGGTTTAATGCCCTTATAACTTCATTGATTGTGCCACACAGTGCATTCTGTTAACCGAAAAATAAAGTTGTTGTTTCTTTTTTTTTTAACAATGTTGCTAATGCTATTTGCCGGGAATACCAGACCGACCCGTTAAGTTCAACACTGCATATAATCAACACCTATTGAAATGCCTTCAGAGGAAACAAATGCTATTTTAGTTATTAGAAATGTTTAAAAAATTGGCACATTAATCAGCAATCCCTTTTTTCTGCCAAATATTTGCATTTAAAAAAAAAAAAAATTAGATAGGTCTGGCGCTAACCACTATCCACTGAGCGTCCATTATTTGTGTCCTCTCACGGTTTGCTAGATGAGCAGCTCCTATATCTGGACCCTCACTACTGCCAACCCGTGGTGGATGTCACTCAAGTCAACTTTCCACTTGAGGTCAGTTGCGCACAGCCTGCAACATCGCAGTCTGGTTTGTGTGTCCGTTATCCTGCTTTTAGTCTGTCTAGATTTGTATTTCCTCTCCTGAACTCATCAGACTGTGACCAGTGTGACTTTCACACTTGTTAAAAGTGTGACCAGTTAAGATAACATGTTTGGTTATGGACTGTGGTTGATTTTGTTTTTTTTCTCTCTTCATTTAGTCCTTCCACTGTAGTTCTCCCAAAAAGATGCCCTTCTGTCGAATGGATCCGAGCTGCACAATCGGCTTTTATGCCAGGAACAAGAAAGAGTTTGAGTCTCTATGTTCCGCTGTCAGTTTGGTAAGTTTTATCGCCTCAGTCTTACGCCTAACAGAGCCAATCCACAGCCCCTTCACACTGCTTTTCTGACAAATCGGTACAGCCGGCATTTATTTGCCTGTCAGATAGAATTTGCCTAAGTGGGACGTTTCTGTGTCTGAGTTCACACAGCTGATGTGGAGTCACGCATTTAGATAATTAAAAGCATGGGACAGCAACATTTTGTTCCACCAGAAAGAGCTCTGGGCAGTGAGTCTTGGCCGTGAGTTAAACCTCACTCGTTGAGACCTCCCGCTATCGCGTTTGACACGGCGACAGTTTGACTGATACTTTTGCATGAACCCTGCAACTTTTTGGGTGGACTTCAACTCCTATTCCACTGCTACCTTACTCACAGGATGCAAAGGTGCCATTAATGGGATGTATAAGCAAACGGTAATGTTTTGAAGGGGTGTATTACATTGAGAAATTACGTAAATACCCCAAACGTTTGTGTATGTGTGCGAAAACTCGTGTTTCACTCATTTTTGAGTGGCTATTTTATCCAGGACATTGCTATAGTGTTTACTGGCAACATTTGGATCTATTCATGAAAATCCGTTGCCCAACCCTACGCACCGCACCACCGTTCACTTGGGTTTCCTCGGCCCCTGTGTGGTGAGCCCTACTGGAAGCAGTGAAGCGGTGCAATCTGATATTATTTTCATGAAGGTTGGATTTACGTACCGGTATTTACTCAGACATACTGGAGGACACTATTTGGGGAAAATACTTAAGCTTTTTAAAGCCGATTGGCTCGCAGTCTTCAGTATGTTATGTTTGGGGAACAAAATTTGGTTTGTTGTGCACACATTGTTATAATTAATCCGTTCAAGCCCAAAGACATATTTTAGGGTTTGAAAATAGCCAACCCTGAATTCTTTGAATTAAATGCTCTAATTTCTTACTTTTGCATCTAATTTACATCGTGAAGCCAGTGCTCAAAAGCGCAATCTTCCACTTGTTGTCTCGTCAAAATAATGGTTACCGCAGTCATGGTCATTTATGTATTTATGAAATTAAATGTTCCGTTTTGCTGGTGGCAGAACGTTCACATTGTGGTTTAACTGACTCCACGCTATTTGTGATGTCTTTCTCAAAGACCAAATAATTCAACTCCTCGCGTAGCCATTGTCTCCAGTATAGAGCGCAAACGACCACAAATTTCTGATGACGCTTGTTTTGCTGCAGGCCCTGTCATCGTCAACAGAGAAGTACCCCATCTTCACCTTTGTGGAGGGCCAGAGTCACGACTATGGACTTGAGGCACATGGTAGTAACCACACCGGCCCAGCGTCACACATCCTGCCTCCTGGCAAGCCTGCCCAGGTTAACAACAGAAGGAACAGTGACGAGTTTGTCTTCCTGTGAGACCGGGAGGCCATCGCTCTCTTTTACTGGCGCAACCTGACCTGGAAACAAAAACTACTTCCAACATGGGTTTTATAAGCTATTCCTATATCAATTTGTGCTTCATGACAGGCACTACTGCAATGAGAGGTCATGGATTAGAGAGAAAAAAAAACAAAAACATAACCGGCCTAAAAATGTAAATGTCACATTTCTTTGGTCAGGCACAAGCTGTGCTGTTGTCTCTTTGTGTGCGTGCTCTTTAGAATTGTATTTTGTTAACTATTTATGAAGTGTATGAATGTGTGAGTTTGCATGTGTAGTTTGAGCTTTGGTTGGTATAAAAGTAACGTGAGTATCACACATTGTCACCCTGAAGTTAGCTGTCTTAAACTGCTGTACATTCATGGTACTGTTGTACTTGCGAATCACAATAACACACTCGTGATCACATTCCTCATCCGTCGCTCTTTATTTCACGCGAGGGTTTAAAATGATTACTGTTGTTGGAACATCTGATTTCATTTCACATTCTGGATTTCTTTTCTCAGAATTTGTACTCAGGTCACTATTCATTGGGTCTGATCATGATGTTCTCATCTAGTTTGCTTTTTTTGGGTAAAGTCATTGACTGTTGCAGTTTGCAGTACTACTGATAGTTGTCTTCACTAAACACACTGAAATCACTTCATCTGTATGTTATCTGCTGATTCTGACTTATCGACACTGACCTAAAAAAGTACTGAGATAAGTTGGTAATTTTGTTTCAGAAGGTTCCATGTTGCAACTGAAATTAAAGGCAATGGTAATATGATACACGCCAAAGCACCCCAAAAAAGACTGTGATAAAGTTCTGTTGTTTTCAGAGACAAGATAGTGATGTGCTTATTCTTATTCTACATTTGAATTACTTTCCTTGATTCATTGTTTGCTTGCGTATTAGGTCACTGAAAGCAGTTGTGTGTCTGGCCATGTGATTTTTGCTAGCCGTGCCCGTGTGTACTATGACGTCAAATTCAGTCGACAGCAGGCGGCACTACAGGGCAAATGTTACACTGCCCTGTGATAAATGAAAATAATGCTTTTTTTTTTTTGGGGGGGGGGGGGGGGTACAATAAAATACAATAAGCACGGCGGAAACTGAGCGTGAGCTCTTTTTGTTACGCGAAGACACCTAATAGCGCCGCTGCACAAGTTAGTCCATTTATGTCGTTTTTGACGTATGTCGGTACCAAAATCCACCTGAGCAGTATTCCTCGTGCGTGCGAGCAGACTACGCGCATGCGCACTTTATTGCAGCGGTGACTAGACATTCGGTCATAGGAGCTGCGGCGGTGGTACCGGAGCAAGGAGGAGGCGGTGGAAGCGGAGTCGCTCTGTGGCTGGGGGGGCGCTCGAGCCACATCGGTAAAACAAAATCATCATCGCTTGACTGCGAACACGGTGAGTGGATCCGTTTGCTGCGTGTCACCTTGATGCGATGCGTCAAATGTCATCCTCCCCAAATTCCACGCAGAAATCCATCACGGTTTAGCAGTTGTTCGTGCAGGTATTTGCACAGTCCGCCATTGCCCCCCCCCCTTTCTTTTTTGTCTAATATCCAACGCGGCCTTGCAGGCTGTTTGGAAGCAATCCATGTTCAGCGCGTGTTTAATTCACTTTCACTTTTAAGTGCAATTGTGGATGGACGGTGCAGCCGCAACTGCGAATGCCCACCAAGGATGATGATTTGGCGCAGCGGGTCATGAAGGCTTGAGGACAGAATGTACAGTGGACCCTCTCGAAGCAGCTTCATGTCTTTTTTTTTTTTTCCATCATGAGCCACTTCATATTTTATTGTTCCGATTAAATGCATACAAATATGACAAACGTTATAGCAATTATCCCTTCAAGATTACTGGCACCTCTGCTTACGATTTGTTCAAAGCCTTCAAATGAATTAAAATTGTATTTGCAGATGCTCTCATAGCTCCTGGAAATTGTAGAAATGGGGCACCAGACAGAGAATCAAGGTCCTACCAAGGCCATCTCATTCCCCAGACCTCAACCCCATTGAAAAGCTGTGGAGGAACTAAAGAGGAGAGTAAATAGAGGACCTAGGGTACCCTTTGGGGTAGATGGAGGCATTGTAAGGGGGTATGTGAGATTATAAAATATATTTAAAAGGTAGCATCCATGCTAAATTTTGTAAAATGTTTCTTTCGTTGTCATTTAAAAATCTTTACGATGATCCCACTGGACACATGTTGATGATCATTTCTGAGTGGAAAAATATTTATTTATATATATATTTATTTTCTTTTAATTTCCAAATAGTTCATGAGCGATCACTTTCTTTTTTCCCCTAACAAAAATGCTTTGCTCTGGTTCAGGGCTTGGGAGAAAAAAAATGTGTCACAGGGTACTACACAGAAAATAAAAAAGAATGAAAAACACTGATTTTGAGAGAATGTGCTAAGGGGAAAAGTCAAAGATCTCTGTGTTTTCACATCTTGTGAAACAATATATATCGCAGACTGGTGTTTTGTTTGCAAAGGGGGCTGTACAAAGTACTAACATCAGGTTGCTAATAACTGTGACACACAAGTGTTGATGTATGAATTGTTTTTTTTTAATATGGGGTTTTATCTGTTACCTTCATAGTGTCGCTTTCCTTCCAGATCCCTGCTGCAGTAGGCCACCGCCATGTCCACCCCAGATCCCCCCATGGGCGGCAACCCCCGACCGGGTCCATCCCCCGGTCCGGGTCCCTCCCCTGGGGCAATGCTGGGCCCCAGCCCGGGCCCTTCCCCAGGCTCCGCTCACAGCATGATGGGACCCAGTCCCGGTCCTCCTTCCTCTGGACTTTCTCAGCCGGGTCCATCTGGCTACAGCCAGGACAGCATGCACCCCCTGCACAAAGTAAGGATAGTCAAAATACTTGGTACCTGTGTACAAGGTCATTTCATCTTGACTTGAATCACTTAGAAATGCTTTGAAAGGGTCTCCAACAGTATGTTACGTTCTCTTTCCAGCCCATGGAAGGCATGCATGACAAGAGCATGAGCGAGGAGAGTCGCTTCAGTCAAATGAAAGGACTGACGGTGAGGTCGGGCGGACATACCGGTATGGGTCCCCCACCCAGTCCCTTGGACCAACACTCACAAGGTTGGCAAATCAAACATTCCATTCTTAAGTAACTTTCTCCAACGTTGCGCAAGAAATGGGGAGTCTTGTAAGTGGGACGATGATTGATGAGCAATTGTGTGAACTTGGTCTTACCGATAGGGAACCACTTTACCAATTGAAATATGTACTAGAGACTCCCCAATGACATAATAGAGCTTCTCTCTCAGCAGGCTCCTGGATTTCTAATGTTGTTTCTCTGCCCAGTCACTTAAGGAGAAGCTTGTTCCGGGAGCAGTTACTATGTAAAATAAAGGCTTGGTCAGAAACATTTTCCACATTGATAAATACCCACTTTGTCTTTTAATTTCACCACCCCACATGCTCAAATGTTAATAATGAATTTAAATAATTTTCCTCAAGGTAGAAAAAATATATATACATTTTCTATATGTATCTGAATAGCGGCACATTGGAAGAGTGGTTTGCACATCCACCTCACCGGTCAGAGTCCCGAATTCAATTCCAGCTCGCTCCAGGCTTCCTGTGTGGAGTTTGCATGTTCTCCCTGAGCCAGCGTCTGTTGTCTCTGGGCACTCCAGCCTCCTCCCACACTTCAAAAACATGCATAGAAGGTTTATTGGACACCCTAAATTGTCCTTAGGTGTGATTGGGCACATGAATGGTTATTTATCCCTGTGTGCCCTGCCCTTGGCTGGCAACCAGTTTAGGGTATCCACTGTCCATAGGCCGCTGGGATAGGCACCAGCAAGCCAGCGACCTTACTGAAGATAAGTGGCGATAAACAATGGATGGATGGATTTATCCAAATACTTGATAATCAATTACATTTTTTAAAATAGGATCTGAATACCAATAATACTTGCTAGCTGTTTCCCTATAATTTTCCCTTACATGTCCCATTTGAAGTCTGTTTTCATGACCTGACTCCCTGGTGTCTTCCAGGTTATCATTCTCCTTTAGGTGGTTCCGATCATTCGAGTCCAGTCCCTTCCAACGGTCCTCCATCTGGGCCCTTACTACCGTCCTCCTCCTCATCTTCCTCTTCAATTGGTCCCGGCTCCTCCTCCACACCCTTAGAAGGCCCCAGTGGCGACCAGCACTCACTGGGGCCCGGCAGCCGCCAAGGACCACTCAGCGGTTCAGGACCAGGACCCAGCCCCGGACCTAGCCTAAGTTCCACTGTCCCCACCCTCGTGTCAGGCCTTGAATCCGGTGGCCTTTCTGGACCTGGGGGCCCCACTCCTTTCAACCAGAGCCAGCTGCACCAACTCAGAGCTCAGATCATGGCCTATAAGATGCTGGCCCGAGGTCAGCCCCTGCCAGACCACCTCCAGATGGCCGTGCAAGGGAAAAGGCCCATGCCCGGCATGCAGCAGCCCATGGCGAGCTTGACTGCAGGAGCTGGGCCACCAGGACCAATGAGTTCAGGCTACAGTCGTGCTCACGGTGAGGACTGAATGTTGAACCTTTCCCGGGTGTTCTTGAAGCTACACGTGTTTACTCCAGAAAGTAAAAATATATTTAACTCGAAACACATATTTTCCACTCTAGGAATGATGGGCCCCAATATGCCTCCACCAGGTCCATCGGGTTCAGCAGTAGGAATGCAAGGTCAAAACCACAATGCACCACCCAAGTCGTGGCCTGAAGGTTTGTGGCTTCCATCTGCTCAAGGCCAATCACGACACCTTTTGTTTTTTGGACTCAAGCTGAGCTGTTACCTGAATGTAGAGCTCATGCGATGTCATTTCCATTTGAAAATCGAATTAATTAGATCGAATATTGCCATTTTATCTCTGAAAATGCCTACCAGGTTTAGTACCCCATGCAGTTTTGTATCATGGAGTGATGATGTTCATAAATGGTTGAAATACGTTGGCATCGCCTTACATAATCAAAATAACCAGAACAAAACAAAATAAAGCTTGGTCAAGAAAATTGAATAATACTGTGTTGCGTCATAAAGTGATGTGTAATGTAAACAAACTAAAGCAAGTGAAATAGTTTGGTAAAACTTTCCCAGTAATTGGGCTCACCTCAACTTAGTAAAGAAATATATATATATATATATATATATATATATATATATATATATATATATATATATATATATATATATATATATATATATATATATATATATAAAAATGTAGAATGACTATCCATTTGTGTCAGAGCTTCTCTTATGCATTGTGATAACGGTAACTGGGTGTCATAATAATCGGACTCAAACACAAATTGGACACACAAAGTAACAAACTAAAATGTTTAATAACAAAGAAGGCCAAGGCAACATAAAGTAGCAATGGAAAACAGACTGGTTACTCGAAAATACAACCTAGTAGCAACAGAAGAACATAGAGGGTACTTACTTGAACAAAGTAGCAGCAGAGAAAATGACAAAAGGTATTTAACAAAGTATTAGACAAGGTAGCAATGCAGAAAAAAAACTCCATGTAATCAACGAGAAGCATCACAGCAGCAGGTTTAAAGAATTCCCTCCCAGGAAATGGAAACTGCAACCAAAGGAAAGGAACACAAGGTTTAGGGGGAGGGGGGCATTGAACACCACATGCGAAGGAGAATTCAGTAATGTACACTAAACACTTAACTGGAAGATTTTTTGATGACGTTAAACGGTCATAACCCTCCTTGTCCCCTCGCTGTCTTCTCCTCAGGCCCGATGGTGAATGCAGCAGCGCCATCCAACGCCCCCCAAAAGCTGATCCCCCCTCAGCCCACGGGACGACCGTCTCCCGCACCTCCCTCGGTGCCCCCCGCGGCCTCCCCCGTCATGCCACCGCAGACGCAGTCACCCGGCCAGCCGGCGCAGCCCCCTCCCATGATGCCTTACCACAGCAAGCAGAGCCGCATCACTCCCATCCAGAAGCCCTGCGGACTGGACCCCGTGGAGATCCTGCAGGAAAGGGAATACAGGTGCCAACAACGAGGTATGGAACGGGTTTTTGAACAGAACGAGTCTTGATAACTTGATTGTGTGTCGCAGGTTGCAGGCTCGCATCACACATCGTATTGCAGAGCTGGAGAACCTGCCAGGCTCTCTGGCTGGGGATTTACGTACCAAAGCTACTATTGAACTCAAAGCGCTACGACTGCTCAACTTCCAGAGACAGGTGAGCGCCACAGCAGGCGGAAAACAAAACTTTTCAGCACCTGAAAGGGATTTTCGTTGTTGTTTTTGGTCGTCAGCTACGACAAGAGGTAGTGGTGTGCATGCGTCGCGACACTGCTCTTGAAACAGCCCTGGATGCCAAGGCTTACAAACGTAGCAAACGCCAAAGCCTGAGAGAGGCTCGCATCACGGAGAAACTGGAGAAACAGCAGAAGATCGAACAAGAGCGTAAGCGAAGGCAAAAGCATCAGGTAGGTGAACATTTACCAATTGCTGGCGAAATCCTGAAAAAAAACATTGCTTTCAAGTTAAGGTCCCAAAATAAATGTACACTGTTTGATCTATTAGAATTTACTGTATGCTCTCTGAGATCAATCAAATTGCTAGCTTCAGCAAAATAGCAATACTAGCAATACTAATACTACTACCGATTTTGAGCCTTGTATCGCAATTTTCGATAGATTTTCCTTTTTGTTTGGTCCACACGTATGTCATAGCGATTATTTAATAAACCAATAATTC
Organism: Hippichthys cyanospilos; assembly: GCF_059441005.1. Classification (NCBI taxonomy): domain Eukaryota; kingdom Metazoa; phylum Chordata; class Actinopteri; order Syngnathiformes; family Syngnathidae; genus Hippichthys; species Hippichthys cyanospilos. The sequence continues at coordinate 10,641,104 of NC_142375.1, read as the reverse complement.
CAAATGTACACAGCAGCCAACTTCACATTATTCACAAGTGGACATTTTTTTTTGGTTCCCTTTAAATGTACTTCGCAAGCATCTGCCTGCCATTTAAAATTTGCATCTCACATTGCGCTGAATTGAAGGGAATAACGAGAGCTGCTCCAACTAGTCAGTTAAATTTCCTCCCACAACAACACAGATGCCATCCCTGCTAATCTACGAAAATACCCAAAAAAGGAAAACCACCCATGACCATGTGGAGGGAATAGTAATACAGTATTAGAGGGATAAAAGGCATATTTTCTTAATAAAGTCATATGAGATTAAATTTTCAGTAAGCAGTGCTCTGGTTGTGTAAAATTCACATTTTCACTTTTTTCTTTTTAGAATAAAGCTCGATACTCAATACCACCTTTTTTCAGACCAATACCAATACAAGGACTCAACTCTTGAGAAGTCACCAAGTTCCGCTACACTACGACTGTACTTCAGATGGATGAAATTTATCCCAAAGAAATCAATGACAAATCATTTTAAAGAGAGTAAAATAAAAAATAAAATTTGTCGATACAGCAGGTGTACTTAATGAACTGTCCAGAGAGCTGAGTGCATTTTCTTTTCCTTGCCTTGCGTATTCATTAACTTTTGCGTTCCTCCATCTCGCTCGCCATGTCCTGGCAGGAGTACCTCAACAGTATTCTTCAACATGCCAAAGACTTCAAGGAGTATCATCGTTCCATCACAGGCAAAATTCAAAAGCTGACCAAAGCTGTGGCCACCTACCACGCCAACACCGAGCGCGAGCAGAAGAAAGAGAACGAGCGCATTGAGAAAGAGCGAATGAGGAGACTCATGGTAACGTACAGCCCCCAGATATCACTTGTACCCCCACCAGCAGACTTCCCCTTGCATAATTCTTTCCACGCAGGCTGAAGATGAGGAGGGCTACCGGAAACTGATCGACCAGAAGAAGGACAAGCGTCTGGCCTACCTTCTGCAGCAGACTGATGAATACGTAGCCAACCTCACTGAGCTGGTCCGCGCGCACAAGGCTGCGCAGGCCCTCAAGGAGAAGAAGAAGAAGAAAAAGAAGAAGAAGAAGGTATGTCGCTGCAGAGTAAAGTTACTAATAACATAAGATGGGCACAATCTTAAAAGGAATTCTGCAAATTGCAAACGACTGCTCAATTTCTTTAGCTGGAGAGTCCAGAGGGGCAGACTCCAGCATTGGGACCTGATGGAGAGGTGAGCAGTCACAACCACGCAAAATTAGATGCTTCTTTTTCACTGACTTATTTAGAATTGAATCTGCAGCCTCTGGATGAGACCAGTCAGATGAGTGACCTGCCTGTGAAGGTCATCCACGTGGACAGTGGCAACATCTTGACCGGGGTGGACGCTCCTAAGGCGGGGCAGCTGGAGACATGGCTGGAGATGAACCCTGGGTGGGAAGACAACATTTGTCTTTTTTTGTTCAGTGATCAACCTCTGAACAGATGTACATTATCACTTATCAGTAATAAATTAGTTCCTTTCTTTTGGGTGGTATAAATTCTATCATAATAGATCAATTTATTGAGCAGGTATAGCTTTCATCCATTTGACCTCTGAACCTTGAGGCAGATGTGCTAACCACTCTTCCACCGAGCCACACTCGATATTTAGCCACGTAATATAAATAATGGAAAAAAAAATACATTGGGACAAATATGGTGGCAGGGGATTGTGTTGTGAAAAACAATTTACTTTGTTTGTAGTTATGAGGTGGCCCCACGCTCCGACAGTGAAGACAGCGAGGATGAAGAGGAGGAGGAGGTGAATGTTTTCATTTATTTACTGTACCTCCTCCAATTGTTTAGAAAATGCCCTGTAAACAAAAACGGAACCTGCTGTGTGGCAGGAGGAAGAGGAGGATCACCAGCCTTCAACCGCGCCAACAGAAGAAAAGAAGAAGATTAGCGACCCTGACAGTGAGGACGTGTCAGAGGTGGACGTGCGACACATCATTGAGTGAGTAGACCACCGAATAGGAATTCTTCTTTCGCTTGCTCACTCAAGAATTAGAGATCATTGTTTTCAGGCAATTCCGATTCAACTGTCTTGTTTTCATTCAAATCAATAAGCGTTGCTCCCGCAGGAACGCCAAACAGGATGTGGATGACGAGTACAGTGGAGCAGCGTTTGCACGAGGACTTCAGTCTTACTACGCTGTGGCTCATGCTGTCACTGAGAAGGTGGAAAAGCAGTCCACTTTATTAATAAATGGACAACTCAAACAGTATCAGGTAAACATGTGTAGCCTAGTTTTTACAAGTCTAGTTTTTACAAGCTTAGACCTATTGAGAAAGTCAAGCCACAGCGCAGCTCAAAAAAGAAACTCACAGAAGTTGATTGACAGGTGAAATATGTTCGATCACCTTCGTTGTGTCATATCATGCCACCTTGTTGTGTCCATACAATAAGAAATACTTGCGGTTGATATCAGATCAAAGGTTTGGAGTGGCTGGTGTCGCTGTACAACAACAATCTGAACGGTATTCTGGCTGATGAAATGGGCCTGGGCAAAACCATCCAGACCATCGCGCTCATCACGTACCTCATGGAGCACAAGCGGCTCAATGGACCCTACCTCATTATCGTGCCCCTCTCGTGAGTTTAATTAATTGTTTTGTTCTGCATGAGGTTTGAAGTAAAAATCAAGTCGATGTGGGACTGAACTTTTTTTTCTGACCGCCAGAACTCTTTCAAACTGGGTGTACGAGTTTGACAAGTGGGCACCCACTGTTGTTAAAGTATCCTATAAGGTAGGTTTACGATGTTACGCTCTACGTCATAGGTCGAACTCCAGTACTCGATGGCTGTGTGTGTATGTGCATATATATATATATATATATATATATATATATATATATATATATTTCTGACAGTTTTTCTGTTGTGCTTTTAGGGTTCTCCAGCTGCCAGACGAGCTTTTGTCCCTCAGTTGCGCAGTGGCAAGTTTAATGTTCTCCTAACCACTTATGAGTACATCATCAAGGACAAGCAAGTCCTGGCTAAGGTCAGCTTTACTAGCACCCTTTTTTCACACAAAATACAGTTAGTCATATTATTATCCATCCAGACGGCCATTTTCTGAATTGCTTGTCCACACTCGACGGGTGGGCTTTCAGTTTTTTATCCCAGCAGTCTTTTGGTAGCAGGTGGGGTAGACTTGACTTGGTTGCCAGCCAATCGCAGGGCACACCAAGACGAACAATCATTTACACTCACAATCTCACTTAAGGGCAATTTGGGTTGCTGTAGACCAGGCTTCATGCAGATCATTCAAGGCTTTAGGACCCAGCCTAGCTCATGAGGATAGATAGACCAAAGAATCATCCGAATGTGCTATTGACCTTGACGGATTCGCTTAAATAACATTTTTTTTCTCAGTTTTACTTATTTGGTTAACCTGCCCCAGATCCGCTGGAAGTACATGATTGTGGATGAGGGCCATCGCATGAAGAACCACCATTGTAAGCTGACCCAGGTTCTGAACACACACTACCTGGCGCCAAGGCGGGTGCTGCTGACCGGTACGCCACTCCAGAACAAACTCCCCGAACTGTGGGCGCTGCTCAACTTCCTCCTGCCCACCATCTTTAAGAGCTGCAGCACTTTCGAGCAGTGGTTCAATGCCCCTTTTGCGATGACTGGAGAGAAGGTAAGTGGATTGCACTTTATGGAGGTTTATTGTATACACCTCCATTTACCATTCTGTAAAAACAGCAGGTTTATGATGTAAAAGGTGTACTGCATATAAAATAGAAACCTTCCAAAAGGTACACTTTTTGAAAAATGGGAAAATGGAGGCCTCTTTTTGAGAGTTTAATTGTTTTAAGCGGGTGGCGTACCCTGTGTAGCAGACACCATTTGATGGACAGTGACATATGATTTGCTGTCCTATCTGTATGTCTCAACTCACTGTGTCCATCGCGCCCTGCAGGTGGATCTCAACGAAGAGGAGACCATCTTGATCATCCGTCGTCTTCACAAAGTGCTCCGCCCCTTCTTGCTGCGCAGGTTGAAGAAAGAAGTGGAAGCACAGCTTCCAGAGAAGGCATGAATGTTCTTGTTTGCAAAGAGAACCATATCAATGTACCAGTGTGCTTTCGGGTCTGAATCTTGTTGGTGTTGGTTTCTGATGGATCGGTTCATTGTTATTTGGGCTTGTTTTCATCTCATTCCTCCCCCAATGCACATTGTGCATCCTTGCAGGTTGAGTACGTCATCAAGTGTGACATGTCATCTCTCCAGCGAGTGCTCTATAGACACATGCAGGCCAAAGGCGTTTTGCTGACAGACGGCTCTGAGAAAGACAAAAAGGTAGCGTATATACTCATGGTTTTAGGGTTTCATTAAATCTTGAGACTGGCAATCAACTTGTGACTTAAAGTGAAAAGTATTTTAATGTTGTTTTATGATGTGTATGATCAGGGCAAAGGAGGTACCAAGACATTGATGAACACTATCATGCAGCTGAGGAAGATCTGTAACCATCCATACATGTTCCAACAGATTGAGGTACCATTGAATTACCTTTGAATTACCATTTGAATTACCTTACAAAAAAGTGTTAGGACCACAAAAAAAAAACAAGACCTCATGGAAACAACTACAAGAATAAAAATGAATTTATTACCAGAACAATGTTCATACAATACAATGCAAATAGCCTGGGCCATGAATATTCGGGCCTACATACAATCCTATTTTTTTTTTACATGTTCATAGTTGCCCTCCTGGCCATGGTACTGCTGAGCAGTCACTTGTGCCACTGCTGTTTGTCTCTTAAGAAGTACAAACTTCTTGTGAAATGCTTAAAAATGGTTATAATAATACGATTTGGGCAGCATGGTGGAACAGTGTTTATTACGTTTTGCTCATAGTTTAGTCCTGTGCTCAAATCTTGGCTTAGGTAGATTTTTAATGTTGTGGCCATGCACAATTGACTTATCTCCAGGTAGTCTGACCTGCTCCAATATTCCCAAAACATGTCTAATTTATGAATGGCTTCTCTGTTTTTGAAGGAATCCTTCTCTGAACATTTAGGGTTCTCTGGCGGAATAGTCCAGGGGTAAGTGCTAATTACTGACCCCATTTAAACACATGCGCTCGGTGTAATGTAATCTCTTTTTTATGTGTGCGTCAGCCCTGATTTGTATCGCGCTTCTGGAAAATTTGAGGTGTTGGATCGGATCCTGCCCAAGCTGCGAGCAACAAACCATAAGGTATTGCTCTTCTGTCAGATGACCTCACTCATGACCATCATGGAGGACTACTTTGCCTACCGCAGCTTCAAGTATCTGCGCCTGGATGGTAAATCCAAATTTTAATAACTTGTACTTTGGTATATGTTGTTTGGCTTTGTTTTGCTGGGAGTTGAATTCCCTTTCAAAGGAACTATGTCAAGAAGGCACGGTGCAGATTAAAGAAATGACATCAAATAATTTCAGTGTTTAAGACTAAACTGAATAAACTATTTGCAAAGAAGTGTACATTTTCTGGTACATTTTTTTCTCTATTTTCATGATACTTCCCATGGGAACTCAGCAGAATAAATAGCAATGCCAATGACATTGTTTTTTTTTTTTCTTTATTATATTGTATGTCAATCTATCAGGTATATGGTGTCATTAGTTTATCATTGTTCACGTGTCATCCTGCCAGGTACCACGAAGGCTGAAGACAGAGGAATGTTACTGAAGACTTTCAATGATGCCGAATCTGAATATTTCATATTCCTCCTAAGCACTAGAGCTGGAGGCCTGGGGCTCAACCTTCAATCTGCCGACACCGTCATCATCTTTGACTCAGATTGGAACCCGCACCAGGTTTCACTACAGTTGTCTCTTTTTTTTCTGTCACTTTTTTGTTATTATTTCTGATTTGTTAGGTGTTAGAAAAAAGAGACATCTAATTACAATGACGATAGAAAGTTTATGTTTCTGTTAAACTGGCACCGTCATAGAAAGAAAATATTTTGAACAATGGTTTAACTATTGTAACTCATACAAGTGTAAAAATGAATCAACCACTTCTTAGTGAAAGTAAAAAGAGAAAACAAAAAAAAGACAAAGAGAGGTATTTGTCCATTACAGCAGCATGTTGTATATCTTAGTTAAATGTCAGTAATGTAAAATAAGATTAACTCCTTCTTTAACTTGAACAGGAAGTAAGATGTCTGTGGAGCTTTAGCTGTTTTGAAATGTGAGCCTTCTCCCTGTAACTTTCTGGGCTATATTTTGGCCGGTGCAGGTCTAGAATAGTGTGCATTGGAACATAATATTCAAGTAGAACTTGGATGAAACAAATCACTTTGTTTTGCGGCGCCCTCAGGACCTGCAGGCCCAAGACAGAGCCCACAGAATAGGCCAACAAAACGAGGTGCGCGTGCTGCGCCTGTGCACAGTCAACAGCGTGGAGGAGAAGATCTTGGCCGCCGCCAAGTACAAACTGAACGTAGACCAAAAGGTGATCCAGGCAGGCATGTTCGACCAGAAGTCGTCCAGCCATGAGCGCAGGGCCTTCCTGCAAGCCATCCTGGAACACGAGGAGCAAGACGAGGTCTGGGGACAAGACGTGTGTCTACGGATGAATGTGTGTGCGTGCACCAGCAACACAGCAGTTTTGGGGCGTCTTTGGACGAGGGTTTCCTTGCTTATGCTCTGCTTGCCAATGTGCGTCTGCTGTATTCAGGAGGAGGACGAGGTCCCTGACGACGAGACGGTCAACCAGATGATTGCCAGGAGTGAGGAGGAGTTTGATCAATTTATGGTGAGTGTTAGGACAAACACCAGCTGTTTTCCCTCCAGGGAAGGAAACAACAAAGAAACTAGGCAACAGAACAATCAATTAGCAGTACTGTATAAATGTTATTATTGTTTTTGTTTTGTTTTGTCGTTCGTTTGCTTTTTCACATTATTTTAGATGGCAAAAATAATGTTTTCATGGAAACTGCTCCAAGAAATATTTGGATAATCCCTGTGTCAATAGTGAAAGCCAAGTCACGGCTCTAAACCGCTTCCCCATTCAGTTGCACAAGTCAACATGACTTGCATAACTCCGGCTTACTTACTGTTATATACAAATATACTGTACTGTTACTGTGTGGTAAATAGCATGACCACGCCTTGTAAATTAAAGTAAACACCGTAAAGTAAAATAGGATTGTAGAGACATTAACCTGTTTTAAACCGTGTCTCCAAGTCTCTTAATGGATTGTAGAATGCCTTTATTGTCATTGTACAGCAGATGCACAACAAAACTGTGAATTTGCTAAGAAAAAGCTAAGCATGCACCTGTCAGAGCCGCCATCTTGTAGCTCTGTATACGCTACAGCGTATATTTATATTGCGGACTGGGGGGGGGGGGTGCTGGCTGCTCTAAAAACCACATCATCCTTCTCACAATGTATGTAATATCAACAGCAGCCAGAGGTAGCGCCAAAAAAACAAAGGTCAAGCACAAACGTATGAACTGTTGAACTAAATCATCTCCAAAACATTATTTCGGGTGCAGCCCACGCGGCCCGGTACCAGTTGATCCACGGACCGGTACCGGTCTGTGGGGGTTGGGGACCACTGCGCTCTAGTATATAACTAACAAAAGCAAACATCATGAAAACCATTTAACAATAACAACAGGCACGGCATAAAACTGACATTCCTACACATGGTAATTGCCTTGTATACCTTGTACAATGACAATAATGGTATTCTATTCTTTATGCTTTGTTGTTTAAAGCCAGAATAGATGAGAGAGGACAGGTTCAAAGTCATCTTTCACAAGTGGATCAGAGATGTTAAGATCACAGCATGCATGAGGTCACACGTCGACTACATGCGGCATGACTGTGATGCACTTTTTGACTAAAATCTTCTAAATTAATCAATGATTATCACTGTCCTTCCATGTATAATAGCATTTATTAAGTCACACAATGGTTGGGGAAGAATATTTACTTGGGAAAAACAAAATCAATAAATATTTCAGGGATGGTTTTAAACAGGTTTTGCTCGTTTATTAACTCATTCAGTGCCAGCTTTTTTCAGACCCTCCTTTACCTGTGTATGTGGGGAAAAAAAAGGCTAAATAAGTTCATCGAATTTAATGTCTGGACTCGTACAAATACGTACAAACGTCTAAATACGCTTTTGGGATTAAAGGCGTCAATATGCGTACTTTAACATCACATTTTCTCTTAGCTCGTGAATAGCTTGGTTTTTCTTTTAATTTAAGAAAAAAAAATCAAAGTTTTACCCAAGACCGCAATAGATCCTGAGCAAGAGGGACCTGAAGAGAAATGTGAGTCACAGATGTATCAAAAAAAAGTTTTGGTTTGGTTCTCTGGCAGCGCATGGACCTGGACCGGCGGCGCGAAGAGGCCCGCAATCCGCGTCGCAAGCCTCGTCTGATGGAGGAGGACGAGCTGCCTACCTGGATCATGAAGGACGACGCCGAGGTGGAGCGTCTCACCTGCGAGGAGGAGGAGGAGAAAATGTTCGGGCGAGGCTCTCGCCAGCGCAAGGAAGTGGACTATAGCGATTCGCTGACCGAGAAGCAGTGGCTCAAGGTAATTGGAGGAAAAGGGGCAGGGAGAACTAAGGGAAGACGGCGAGGACTCACTCTCGGTTTTCCTTCCCGAGCAGGCCATCGAGGAGGGCACCTTGGAGGAGGTGGAAGAGGAGGTGCGGCACAAGAAGACCACCCGCAAGAGGAAGCGTGATCGGGACCTGGACGTCCCTGCGTCCTCGTCCTCCTCGGGAGGAAGAGGGCGCGGGGACAAAGATGATGATGCAAAGAGGCAGCGAAAAAGGGGGCGACCACCTGTGGAGAAGATATCCCCCAACCCTCCTGCTCTCACCAAGAAGATGAAGAAGATCATCGATGCCGTCATCAGATACAAAGACGGGTAGAAAATCTTACTGATTTTGTTCTAAATGCAGTCATTGGCTTTTTCATGAGATCCAATCCATGAGCTGGATCAAAAATTCAGCATTTCAGACCTCTGCCAAAATTTTAGAGGTATTCCTAATAGCCCATGACTCGCAAACCCAAAATGTTTTGGACAAACAGATCAATAAGATCACTTTTGCGTAATCAATCCATTCATCCATCCATTTTCTATATCAGCTTATCCCCACAGGGGTCGCAGGCTTGCTGGTGCTCAGCTGGCTTCGGGCAGTAGGCGAGGGACACCCTGAACTGGTTGCCAGCTAATTGTAGGGCACACAGAAATGAATGACCAATCATGCGCCCAATCACACCTAAGGACAGTTTAGTATGTCCAATTCACCTGCCATGCATGTTTTTGGGGAGTAGGAAGCCGGAGTGCCCGGAGAGAACTCACGCAGGCTCGGGGAGAACATGCAAACTCCACACAGGAAGGCTGGAGCCAGGTGGATTTGAACCGGGAGGCGGACATGCTATTCACTGCGCCACCGAGCCGCCCTTGCGTATTCTATACAAACACAAATTAAAACTTTCTTTTTTTGCAGAGATAATAATCTTTGCTGGTTGCATGGCACTGTGGAAAAGGAACTCGATTGTGCCAGATAAAACAGTAATCAAATTGGCTGTGTTGTGGAATTTTCAGGATTTAGCCGGAAATGGATAAAAAAAAATCTTGAAATCAAATGGTCTCGTATTTAGGTTTCCTTTATTTGAAACTTCAAAGACACGAGTCTTGAGAGAACAGTCGGGTGTTCTCTAAGAGAGTGTGAAGGGACACGTAAAACTGAAGATTCTTATTCACTCATTGGGAGTGAACGCCTACAAGATAAAAACCTGACCTAAACACACAAAAGAAACAGTTCTTTGTTCTACATGCTTATCAGTATTTGGGGTGGAAGAAATTTACAACCCAAAGGGAGGCAAAACCATAAAGAGTGAAAGTGGGTGTCTTGAACTCGCTAACCTGTCAGGGTCAGTTTATCCTACACAACTATTTCTTATGCTTGGTTTAGTGAAAATGTCTTTGTTAAAACAATGCCAGGTGGTCAGTGAATAACATAATGTTAAACTAATATAGGCTAAATACTAATTTTCCATCACAGCCGCTGCATTAAATACACAAGTATTATTACTATTATGTTTTTGAATAGTTATAAAATGTTTTTTGAAATATATAGTACATATATTTTATTACATGATAGCTATAATTATGATAACATTTTTTGATGTTTTCAAATTTGATGTATTTAAATGTTCTTTTCAGTTGGTCAATGATTCGTGTGCGAGGTTTCATATAATTTTACTCCAAATGTAGATGTGATTTGAAAACTCTACGTGCATCAGCACGCAGGCAAACCTAGTGAGGATTCAAAATTCAAGAGTTTTATTGCCGAATACATAGTAATACCACACAATAAAATTCTTATTCTGTTCATTTCCCTGAGCAGACTCCAATCCATAATCAAGCAAACAATAAGGTAGGCAATAAAACAAAAACAACAAAACAAAAAAAAACAGTAATAACAAGTGACAAATGAATAGACTTATATTTGCTACCTCTCTTTCTATTAATCTAATGTCTGTTCTCCCAACATCCTGGAGTCTGAGATTTCTTTTTTCATCTTGATGATGTCACTTCCTGCAGCACTAGCGGACGTCAGCTCAGTGAGGTGTTCATCCAGCTGCCATCTCGCAAAGAGTTACCCGAATACTACGAGCTGATCCGCAAGCCGGTGGACTTCAGGAAGATCAAAGTAATGTCACGGCGCATCATTCACTTTTTTCAGATGATTTTATTTTAAAAATGTGACATGGTTCTGCACCCCTAGGAGAGGATACGAGGTCACCGCTACCGCAGTCTTGGCGATCTGGAGAGAGATGTTATGCTGCTTTTTCAAAATGCTCAAACCTTCAACCTGGAGGGATCCCTGGTGAGGGCAAATTGCGGGAGAACCTCTTTAGAAATGATGAGGAGGATGATGATGAAGTTCCCTGCTGTGGTTGTGAGCAGATATACGAGGACTCCATCGTGCTGCAGTCAGTCTTCACCAGTCTGAGGCAGAAGATCGAGAAGGAGGAGGAGAGTGATGGGGAGGACAGCGAGGAGGAGGAGGACGAGCAGGACGATGGATCTGAATCGGAATGTGTGTATTGATATTCTATTTTTCATTCTTCTCTGCATTCGCCTAGCTCTATGCGTCTCATTTAGACCTTGTTTCGTTCGTGTGTGTGTTTAGCACGTTCCGTCAAAGTCAAGATCCGACTGGGCAAGAAGGAGCGAGGCGGGGATCGAGGAAAGGGGCGCAGCAGACGATCGGGGCGCACTAGAGCCAAACCTGTGGTTAGTGATGATGACTCTGAGGAAGAACAAGAAGAGGTAATTCACTGCGTTGAGTGTGTAGGTGTGTGTGTGTGCATACTTGTGTGTGTGTGTGTACACGTATGTCTTACTATTACAACAGTAATATTTAGGGATTTCCAGTTCCCAATCATGTAATCAAAAAATTGGGCCCAATCACGTCTTTGTAGCTGATCGAAACTGGGCCAAAAAGATTGGGTCGCTGTTTATTTATTTATTTGTTTGTTTAAGGAACAAACGAACCCAAAGGTACACAGACATTGCCAAAAGAAAAGGTATATGCAGTTATTTAAGTTTCACACCACATCAAAACACGGCTGGAAACAGCGGAAGTAAACACAGCTAATGGTTTGAAGCTTCTGGTAGTTGTCGCAGGATGCTAACGTGAGTCTAGCGTCATTTAACAATGATACAGTTTGTGATGTGGAAATCTCATAACGTAGAAAGTGGAGACACAGACCATTTCACATGGCAGAAAGGATAGATTACAGATTATTATAGATTACATTACTTTCCAATTAGGCTTTCCAGTTTGGCCGTACTGAAAAGTCATAACATGAGCTGAGCCTCTCGGCCTGTATGTGACTTATACTGCCCCCAGGGGGCCAAGGTGCACACACTAGACTGAGCAGCACAATGTGCATTGAAGGATAAATGTGGCAAAAAAATTGTATTGCCATTGAGGTATGAAATTACGTACCCCTGCTTTCGAGGAACCAAGTGCAGGATTATTCGCAATTTCAGTAATGAACACTATGCTGAAATATTTAATATTTTTCCCTGTAATCAAAGCAAAGCCAATGCGTGTCTTTAGTATGACCAGATATATTCAATACAAATGTGGAAGTAGACTCACTCTGTCATTTGTGTGTGTGTGCGTGCGCACGTGTATTGTGCAGGAGCATTCCCTCAGTGCCACTGATGAAGAATCCTGAACAACACTATGATGTAATGTGAGAGGTGTGCTTTTGAAGGGATGTTCCACCTGCTTGCACATTTTCAGCGCATCTGCACACTAAACCGCTATCCACCAAGCAAGATTAAACAAAGGGTTTGCAAGAATGCAAATGTATATGTTCAGTCAAGGACTTCATTATGTGTCCATCTGCATCGGCCCAGTTTTTGCTTTTATTTGTTTTGTCTTTCTCCTCTATTCCAGTTCACTAATAAGATGTGTGTATATAGTGGTTGTAGGACGCTGTTCAAACTTTATTGAGAGGTTTCGGAACTAATTAATTGCACTAAGTTGCATTTTAATAAAATACAAATACTTGTACTGTACTTAACAAAATAATATGTGCTTTTCCAATCCAAATACATTTTGGTTTCCCTATAAGCCTAACCTAACCCTAACCCACAATATTGCTGTCAAACAACAATATTGACTTTATCTTAGAAAATGCAGTCAATTTGAAATTTGCTCCCAGTTTCTCTTCTTTTAGCCCATTATAGAGACAAGTTTTGCTTGTCCGACAAAAGCGATTGATGTGAACATTACGTTGTGGGATTGCGTTCCCTGAAATACATTTTGCATTTAGGTGATAGCATAGCATGAAAAAGTTCAAGAATGAACTTTTTTTGCGTAATTTGCACAGACCAGTTCTCTTATTTACATTTTCTTTGGGCATTTTTTTCAAATAGATTTTATTTCACCTTGAATCTTGCTTTGAATATTATTGAAAATTTGCATTCAAATATTTGTTTTTGTTTTACTGTGGTTATTTAATACAAATTTGCACATTGTGATCCCAACCCAAGCCTTTGCAGTTCTGAAATTGCAACACTTGGAAGACTTCAAGTTGATTATGTTTTTCTGTATGAAAATGAATTTGGCCATTTTAAGGTAAATACATATACAATGGTTATTTTTACTTAATTACGACGGTGTGCTTAACAATACATGTATGAATTATTTACAAAAACTGAGAAATCAAACCTTTCCACTCCTGCCCTCCAATACCTTTGAACTTGCCAAAAGAAAAAAAAATGAGATGAGACTTTTTGTGAAACTACAGTTTATGTTCTGACACACAGTCAGCTGACTTCAAACCAGAATTGTGTGTACTTCTTTGATAGGATTGAATGTTTTAATTTTGGATTATTGCTATTCATTTTTAAATGTAACAATAATGGGTAACCAAATGGCAATATGCCGTGGAACAATGACAAAGATCATGAGTGTTAAAAAGGCACAAGATGGAACAATCCAGTGTTTATTCAGATACGGTATGCTCTGTAAAGTGTTAAGATGTGCCTACATATAAAAGATGAGCTCATTTGGCAAACAAACCTCTTAGAACTACTGAATTTAGTAATAAATGCTGAATGTATATAGAAAATGTTTCATGACTGCCAAAAAGCAACCGCCCTGGATCAAACAGTCAGACGTTCGAAAGCAGCATGTGTTTTTTTGCAGACTGTATGTTTGAGCCTGAAACACTTCTCCAAACTGTGAGGTGTTGGACAACGTTGACGTGATGGGGGGTTAACAAAGGTGGCGCTTCATGTTTGTGTACGCTTGCATCAAAACAGCCTGAATGCTGCTGCTTGCACGTCTGGTAGCACTTCAAACTTATTAGAGTACACCGAGGTCTCGATCCAGCCACTATGTACTTTATCTTTAATAGCTTACTAATGTTTTCTGTATGTGGTGAATTTTGGTTGGCAATTTTTTTCCTATTAGTTTGTTTTCAATTTCAAGACAAAGGACCAGAGGGACGATGGCTCTTCTCTGCTTGTGGACGCCTCATGGCCAGACGGTGTTGGATATTCTGTATTTGTACGATTTGTTTTGGTGAATCTTGACAACTGTATTTTACTGTACTTTTATTATCATGGTAGGTAGTCAAGAACATGCAACCAAAGCATCAACACTTCTGTCTGTGCTGTGTTGTGTTGGTGTACCTGGAAAGTACATTGTAACAATAAATGTAAAAGTTGATTTGTTTGTTTATATCTGTGTTATGATTAGGCATCCGTTTTATGGAGTGTTGTCCACTTGGTTGCAGGTGAGATGGAGTCTATCCAGCTCACTGTGTGAACATACAGATCACCATTCATTCACATTCACACCTAGAGACATTTTAAAGCAGGGGTCACCAACCTTTTTGAAACTGAGAGCAACTTCTTTGGTGCGGAGTAATACCAAGGGCTACCAGTTTACGTGAAGATGCCGATCATGTTAATGATTTTTCACAATAATTAAGGAACAGCTGTAGTGAATCTGTAAATCAAGTGTAATATGTAATGTCAATGTAATACACGTATAATTGTTTGTAAAATTAAGAGAAAATCACAAACGTTCTTTTTGTTGTAAGCTTTTTGCATAACAGGCCCGTGGGCTATTCATGTGACCCCTGTGATAACGTATATCTGATCAAAATGAATAGATGTTTTAATTATTCGGAATCATACACAACTGAAGGTCATATCCGAAAATGCTTTTGTTCTCTACAAGTTTAAAATAATTCAAAAAGCAAAAAAAAACAAACAACAACTAACAAGTGTGTTTAAAAAGGTTAAAAAAGAAAACATTTCAAACTAAAATGATATCAACTCCATACTTATCTGACTTATGCAACTATTCGAATTGACCACACGGATGCGCTCTCATGCAGGTTTAATCAGTTGCGAGTAGCTGAGGATGTAACTGTTGGTCCCGAATTTAGATAACACTGGATGGGTGTTGTCAAGCGAGGTTCCTCACTCAAAAGCGTCTAAATCAGATCCTTTTTGACCCAACGTTGGCTTAACTGCTTCACCTATTGTTTAACGTTTATCATAGCTGTTTTAAGTGTGCATTTTTTTTTTATTTAAACCTATTCGCATTTGCGTTTTGTACATAGGGTTAGGGTAAGACTACTACTCAGACTAAAAATAAGGGCAGATGCGGTTCATTGTCTTTATACATTTTGTCTTTACTACTGTTAATCCTTAAGAAGAATTCACCTATTACTCTGTCGAATGAATCGCATGCATGAATATTAGAGAAATCACAAATTCTGACCTCACATTAAACGATGCCCTTCAAATATTAGTGGGTTCTTGCTTTAAAATATAGAAAAGGGATCATGATTTGTGATAATTGTACATAACTTACTTTAAAAAAAAAAAACACTTTTGGAGTGTTCACAAATGCATACACATACACACACAATTGTGCCGCCAGTTATTCGGTATCCCCTGAAATAAATCTCAGTCCCCTCCTTCTCATTGGTGCGAATCAAAAACACGGTTTGAAATGATCCCACAGCATCCCTATACACTTCAGTGTTGACACACACACAGACATTCATGGGGGCAAGGTACGTTGTTGAGGTAGTGTTGTAATATGCAATGGAGCAGGTATTTCCACATTTTCAGAATACTTCCTAGGAGTAAACTGGATGTCCCTGCCTCTCTTTGCACAAGTCATTCATTGTGCACATCCTCCACCAAGCCTAACTACACCCACTTTGGCTGCAAATCATAGTTTATTGTGAAATAGTTTATTGTGAAACAGATTTACGGAGTCACTTCCAGGACAACAGATGTTTCCATTTTTTTTCATTTGATGAATTCGAGGAATATCTGCTGAAGCGGGTAGTTCACGGTTTACCAATGAAAGGTGTTGATAAATAAATTGCAAACAGGGAATTTGATCATGAAGACAGGCATAATAAGCCTCTATACACTCTGAACCTAGAATCGCCCTTGACCAGTTTATGCGCGTGACATTTTGGATGGCCTCATTTTCGAGTTCTTCCCAAACATCTTTCTGTTACAACGACAATTATAGAGTGCAGTATTCGTTTTTTTGTTTTTACCGTTGAGCGATGACGGGAAGCCCATGCACCAAAGTTGCCAATTGCCAACTCATTGTCTCCGCCCCTAGGGAGGTCCCCGGTGTCTAATTTCAAACATCACGCCACTGCTGAAGCTCCGCCCCCTCAGACATCCAAGTATCAAAATGACTAATTTCACTCCAGCTCAGTAGCCGGCTTTACATCTTCCATTCCTGCACGTCGTGTCCTGGCTCCCGCGCAGCACTGTCTGTAACCTCGCCCCATTGTCCGGTGGTACTACCAGTGGTCATATTTCGTCTCGTTTAAGTGGGAAAAACTAGCGAGTGTCGGAAATGTGGCGACTGTGCGTTTGCATCCTGATGCTTAATTGCTTTGCAGCCGTAGTAACAGGTGAGACACACACGCACGCTGACACAGATTCTTGTCACCACTATTTCGCTTATATGTTTATGTTTGAGTCAAATTAGTTTTGTGTTGTTATGTCTTTTTAGTAGAACGCTCTACCCGACGCAGGTTTTAAAACTATCATTTGAAGAAATTGAATTATAGGCTATGCCGGCCGGCTTGTGGACTTCCGGTAGGCGGGGTTGAGACGTCATGATGTACGCATGAAAATTGGAAACAATGCATTTGTCTCTGACTCAAATGTCACGAATGTGTTTGAGAAAGTGTGCGTGCTATTGTTTGAATGTAAGAACATGCATTAACTCCTTAAATAAGGGTTGACACTGCGCGCGCGCGCGTGTATGTATGTGTGGGTTACGTGATGTTTTTCCACAAATATAACTAACTTTATTTTGTCACAATACCACAGTCTTTTTGTATTTTCCCCTTCAAACATGATTAATTGCTTTGCATGATTCAATCTATAGTAGTTGTTGCTTTCAAGTTTCATAAATCACGAGATATTCTTATCTCGCCTCACGCGAAACTTAAAGGAATGCATATTTTTGCACGTGTCATTGATTAGAATTAAAAACTACAACTATTGGTAACACATTAGACACTTGCATAGTGTACATCTGAAAATATTACAAACTTTACAGGAAACCTGTATTATAAATGAAGTGTGGACCTTTTTTTTTGCCTAACGGACCCATTTAATGTATGTACAGTAAGGACATTTTGAATGACAGGCAAGAACAACTAAAAAAAAAGGGGAGGTGGGGTCAAACCACAACTTTTCTTTGCTATAATATGTTCTATGTAGTCCTATTAGTCTAACCACGGTATTCTCGATAATATTGCATTTTAGGCATATGAATTAAGAAGGAAAATCCACCAATTTTATTCCAAGATTTTTGTCACTCACTGTCAGCTGAAATTGACATCACAGTCTCATTTCACAACTCATCTTTTTCGTCTCAAAAACAGGTGGTTGGTGATAAGATGAACTCGAGCTTCAAACTTTGATGAAGAGTAGTAAAACAAATTTACTGAATAATCTGTTCAACCCATATATGATATAAAGTACTTATTTCATAACATTTTCATTACCGGAATCAGCTTTCAGTTCTTACTTTAAGGAAACAAAATGACTCTACAACCTACAGTGAGACACGAGACATCTTTTTCCAATTGTATTTTCTGGTAAAATTGTAATTGCCTGAGTCTTGTTGCCGAGCCACATCCTGCAGTTTTTACCCACCAGTTAATCTCACAATCCTGCCTACGTACTTGTACCATGAGGAATGTTTTGAGAGGTGACGTAATCTCAGGAAGCCAGATTGATGTCGAGAAATACACGCTGAGGGGGTGTGACGCACGTTTTGGATGGAAAACCCAGTTGGAGAAATTGGTTGCATGTTGGAAAGTTGTTATTTAATACCCAAGACATTGCAATGTGCGCAATTCAGGTTTTTGAGTAACCATTTTGTGGACACATTGTGGATTTTCATATTGTAATACACATCTGTCATTCATTCATTATCGTGTCAGATGACTATTATGTGCTTAAAAGAGACATGTTTGATTTGCTGTTCAATTGACCTGAAATTGCAGCTATGGTTGCCAGGTTCCAGCTGTTGTGTAAATAGCCTCTATAAAGAGGGCAGCCATTGGTTTGCGCTTTTATGTCACCATCATAGATTTTGCAGTCAAAGTGAAAAAGCAGTTGCTATGGTTTGGCAAATACAGTAGAGCTGCCTTACATCAGCCTTCCGACGGTTATCATGTAGTTCAAACGAGCTTCACTTCAAATCCTTAAAGGCGAAGTTAGTTACAAAATGTCCATGTGTGTCCCCATTAGCGTAAAGGTGTAACGTAAAGGACATTGTGATTAATATGCTGGTGAGATATGAATGAAGCAGCAAAATCCACTTATTTTTTAATCCATTGCAGGTGGCAGCCATTTTGCTACTTGCTGTCAACTGAAAATGAAATAATCTAAACACTAATCACTGCTCACTCGTTCTAAGAGTTTTGTCGTGTGGCATGACTGAGCACTGAGCAACTGTGATGAAGCAGTAGTACTCTAACAGAGTAACTATCAAAGTAAGACTATGTTAGCCCATGATTGCCATGGCGACGAGAAATCGTGCTGTCAGCATGATTTTTACTTTTTGGGGGTCTGGCTTTTTCATACTTCCGCTTTAATGTTTGTAAAACATGAACAAGGCTAATGATGTCCTATCTAGATATTGTGCATCATTTTTCTGGCTTTTAACCTATTTCACCAGGCTGTAGGGCGAAGATAAGTAATTGGATTTGAAAACATTGACCTCGTATGCCTTCAAATCCATTCTGTGAAACAAAGCCTCAGTTTGTGGTGTGCGGTAATAAGGCCTGACATTTCTGAGGAAGGCGGCGTGGGTTTTGGAGCTATTGCAAATGTGGTGGTCTGTTTGTCTGTGTTTGTTAACAAAATAGCTGAACTCACGTTGCAAGCTATCCCGTAAATGCTAAAAATCTTCCTGCTTGGCATTCGTGTGATATGGGGGTGGGATTGAGGTCTGGTTGTAATCGGGAGTTGTTTTTTTTTTTTTCTTCCTTGTATCAAGTTGTTTCTCAAAGCAGGTGGCTGGTCTCCCCCATCTGGTAATCTGGAGATATAACTAGTTATCGGTATTAGCCAGCATTTGCTGTCTGGTTACCCTGGTGATGCTGGTGTGAGGCCAATCGGCAGCAAGTGCTGTGATCGTGTCGCTCCTTACACTCTATTGTCTTAAAGGGCCAGTCTGTGTCAGAAGTTGAACGCATCATAAATCACCAAATTTTATTGGTACAGTTTAGGTCACTAAATTTTCTTCATTAATAGATAATCAAACTGATTTGATAATCAATGGGGTTTTGCGTCTTTACGTTAAATTTATTGTGATTTCTGAAAGTAAAGTCACTTTTAAAAGGTGATGTTTTCCCACTTTGCTGGAATCTGAAGGTCAGTGGCCTTTTAACTGGAACGTTATCTCGTGCGTGTTAAACGACATGACAAGGTTATCAGTATTTTTCTTCTGAGTTGACATAAGCTAACATAGGCTAAGTATTGATGCTTTTCTCATTAACTTTTTTTCCGCCATCTTCAGCTTACAACTGCAGCGCCGATCATATCACGTGCGCAAACGGACGTTGTCTCACCAGGAGGTGGGTTTGTGACGGCCACGACGACTGCGGCGATGGAACTGACGAACTGCCTGAATCCTGCCGTATGTTTCTACTTCCTTTTATTTGCAACTTTTTTATTGGTACTGTGTTTTTATCATCCTGGACTTTTCATGTTTCAGTGTGAGTCTTTAGTCTTTTGAGTCTTGAGTTAATGTAATTTTGTATTGTTATACATTTTTTAACATGTCGGGATGGCATTCGGGGGTTTTCCCCCAGATTTTTTTTTCTTTTCTTTTTTTGTACTAGTCTTGTGTTTTCTGAACTTTCTATCATGCCAATTTGCATTGCAAATGCCTTGCTTTTTTTTTTTTCCTCAGTACACTGGGTTTCGATGAGTCAACATGTACTTCTTGTTTGTGTCCTCAGAATTTAGAAAGTGTCTGACGAATGAGATCAGCTGCGGTGCCCCCAAGCATGAGTGTGTGCCGCAGAGCTGGCACTGTGACGGCCAAGTTGATTGTGTCAACGGAACTGATGAACTAAACTGCAGTAAGTTTCTAATTAAATACTAAATACGTCACAGATGATAAAGACAAAAATTATACTTACAGTTTTGTGTAATTGTCAGCGATTGTCAAACAATTATCATCAGAATGATCCAGGGGCCCTATGTTCCGGTAAAACTATTCATTTAAAATCTGCGCTGGCTGTTGGTTCATACCAAGGGACAGCATACGGAGTAGCTTATTCACATTGTATTAATTACGTGAGGCAGGGGACAGAATTAGCGCTCATTGTTTTTATTATTTTAACCACCTTCTGAGGAAAGCTGTAACCGCCTGCTCCAAAAAAGATTTTCACACCCCTGTATTAGAGCACCTGCAGTATCCACTTACTAGGAAAATGGCAATGTTATCATAGTGTTGGCATTCAGCCTTTCCTTCCTCCCTCCTCAAATACAGCGGCAAAGCAGTGCACAGACCAACAGTTTCGCTGTGGTTCTGGTGAATGCGTCTCCACCAGCTTTGTGTGTGACCACGACAAGGACTGCCCCGACGGCTCCGACGAGGCTTCCTGCCCAAAACCCACGTGCGCCCCGCTGTCCTTCCAGTGTAACAACACGGCGTGCGTGCCTAACAACTGGCGCTGCGACGGCGACAAAGACTGCAGCGACGGCTCGGATGAGTGGCCCGAGAGCTGTGAGGACAAGCGGCCCGGCAAGGAGGTTGTGGCTTGTAAGGACCATGAGTTCCAGTGTGCTGATGGAGAGTGCATTCATGGGAAATGGCGCTGTGATGGAAATGCCGACTGCTACGATCACTCGGATGAAGCCAACTGCAGTAAGTTGTTTTTTTGAAGGCTTTTGTCAATTACAGGCCAGAATTTCACATCCTTTATTGTTTGAACTAAATCCCACTAAAAAATACTTGTCTTTTGTCCCTTCATCAATCTGTGTCTTTGGTGCAGCTCGCCCAAGCTGTCGCCTGGATGAGTTCCAATGTGGTGACGGCACCTGCATCCACGGCGGCCGTCAGTGCGACAAAGTGCACGATTGCTCAGACTCCAGCGACGAAATTGACTGCCATGCAGGTGACTTTTTTTTTTATTTATTTATTTTTTTTTTTTATTGAGACACGGTTGTTTTGGTGAGCAACTTATTTGGTTCGTATTGTGTTTTAATGTTCCAGGATATTTTCCATGGGAAATTCAGCAGGGAGATTTTGAATTGTCACTATTAAAATAGTCAGATTTTTAGGGGGCGATCAGCAAGTTTAGAAATAACCGATCAAAAATCAATGTCTATTCCAATAATTTATTTCTTTAGAGCGTATACTTATATACTTTTACAAGTATCCAAAAAAAATATATAGTATTTATAACCATGCTTTTGTGCCATGGTTTTACAGTACACACACACACAACTGACAGAGATGCATCACTAAAAACATCACTAACTCATTAACTGCCCAAGCATAGTGAAAGTTTAGTCAGGTCAAACAAGAACACTTGAGACAGCAGTAATAGATGCTAAAACTTACTGTAATTAAAATACGGTTTTGTGGATTATTTTAGGACTTTGGCAAAATGAATGAAATAGTCTGGAAAAGCAAATTGTCCTGGGTTTTTTTTTTTTTTTATTTAAAGCTTCAAATACACAAGTTTACAGAATAGCTAAGTGGTCTGCAAAGGAGTGTGTGGAAATAAGTAAAAATGAAAATTCTTAAACATTCACACGGGAGTTAATGCCTACAAGATAAAAAAAAAAAAAACACAAAAAACAAACAAAAAAAAAAACACCCCAGCGTAGAAGTAAATAAAACATAAAAGGGAGGCAAAATACCATGAAATACAATGTCAGTGTCGACTTTTTTGGTCGACTTATACCCACATAATTCAAGACCAGACCAATTTTCTCCACATATGTGTTTGAGTAACATTAATTTAAATGTGAAATAAGTAATATCATGTCATTTACAAGGCTTAAAATGATTATATTTACACCTTCAATTCACTATAGTATGCACACGTTTTAGTGTGTGAGCTTTCCAATGCACTTTCATCAAGTGCCGCCTTACTGCGGCACTGCTTTGTTGTCAACAACGAGGTTGTGTGGATTCTTTTTCCGGTGGACTTTGACCCATTATGAAAACGAAATGACAGCTTTACTTGTCCGTTCACAACAAAAATGAAAGAGCAGTGGCATGGCACGCGTGGATGTCAGCAGGTGGGGGGAGACAAAGCAACAACGAGCAACCATCCACGCTTTGATCTCGCACAGTTGTCACTTGGGTAAAGAAGGCTTTTAGCAAAGCATTTCTGCATTCCTCCGTTTCAAACAAATTAAAAAAAAAAAAAAAAGGATTGTGTAGTAAATATGAGATTCACTTTTTAAATTGATCAACTGGAATAAAGTGTTCCATTGTTATTGTAGTCCTGATTGTAATTTTAGATGTGCTTGTGTATTTGAAACCCTGCTTATATTCCGTATGGTAAGGAGCTAGAGTATATCCAGAAATATGCATTCGGAGATTATCGTTCATGCGCCTTTTGTCCACATATGCAGTCAACATTTGCAATCCATGGTAAATGGCTGGTGTTTTTTTATATGTACTTCTCCCTAGAAAATGTGTGTGATGGCCCTACTCAGTTCAAATGCAGCAGTGGGGAGTGCATTAACTTGGGCAAGGTGTGCGACAAGCAGAGAGACTGTCGAGACGGTTCAGATGAACCAGTTGGACAGTGTGGTAGGTGATGCCCTTCCTGCTTTTTTTTTTTTTTTCCTCCACTCCTCAGCTCAACTGAACTTTATGTCTCGAGTTGCTTTTCTTATTATGCATGTCTGGGTCTCCACAGACCGCAATGAGTGTTCGGTTGGAAATGGCGGCTGCTCTCATGTTTGCATTGATCAAAAGCTTGGCTACAGCTGCACCTGCCCTGTTGGATACATATTGAAGGCAGACAAAAGGAGTTGTGAAGGTGAGCACTATGGACCATGGCAGTTATTTTGAAAAGAAAGTCAAAATGCATTGTTTTTCAATGAACAAACTTTTGACCTTGTCACTACCTGCAGACATTGACGAATGTGTGGAGCCAGATATTTGCAGTCAGATTTGCATCAATGAGCCTGGCAGCTACAAGTGCGATTGCAAAGACGGCTATCAGATGGACCTTGCAAGCAATACATGCAAAGCTGTTTCGGGTAAAGTACAAAATATGCACATCACACTTCATGGCTCAATACGGAGATCACATCATTATCTTTGCCCTCCCTGTTTCTTCCAGGCACCTTGCCCACACTTTACTTCACCAATAGGCATGATGTGAGGAAGATAAAAGTGGATCGCAGTGACTACATGAATGTGATGAGCGAGCTGAAGAACGCTGTGGCTCTGGACTTGGACATGCCAAACAAGATCATCTTCTGGTCGGACCTGTCCCACAGGAAAATCTACAGGTGAAGATCTCATTGATTAATCTGACATTGGTCAAAAAGTCATAGTCGTCTGTTGGGCCTCTTTTTATTAGGTAGGATTGCTATTTATTGCAATGCAGGCCAGAAATTGTATTTTTCTCTGTTTCAATGGCATTAAAGAGACAATTTCATTAGAGCTGGTTTGGGATCTGCTTGTTTTATTGAGTTACTTTTTAATAGATGTGCAGTTTTGTAAATCTGTTAAAAGGCAAACAAGAAAACAGTCTACATAATTAAGCACATGCTTTGATGACCTTAAAATTATAAATGTGTGAATTAAACATAAATCAGTTAATCCCAAGTCACATTCCCATAACAATGTAAATAAATGTGCAGCTTTAAACACTTCCAACTTTTTATATTTGATGAAACGATTTTTAAAAATATGGTTTGAACTCAGTCTGGACACTGTAAATATGTAAATAAAGAAAGCCTAAAGGCTAACTGCACTCGGGCAGTTTTTTTGCCTCCTAAATTAGTACATTTGCTCATTGACTGTTGCATTCTGTTTATCGACTGAATAATCATTCACCCTTCTGTCCATCCCCCACAGCTCCAAGATCGACACGGCCGGCAACTCCTCCCAGCACACTGTAGTGATCGGAAATGGGATCGAAGCCCCGGAAGGCCTTGCCGTTGACTGGATCCACGGCAACATCTACTGGACCGACAGTTATTTGCAGAGCATCTCTGTGGCGACAACAAACGGACAGAAGAGGAAGACGCTGATCACGGACAATCTGCAGAAACCAAGAGCTATAACAGTGGATCCTGTGAACAAGTGAGTGAACTTCAAGGGCTTCAACTGATGATGGATGCTGAACATGATTCAAGCCGCCTTTTGTCTTTGTCAGCTTCATGTACTGGACTGACTGGGGCGAGGAGGCTAAGATAGAAAAGAGCGGTTTGAACGGAGCTGACCGCGTTGCCTTGGTAACCGACAACATTGTGTGGCCTAATGGAATCACCCTCGGTAATCTCGCATCCATCACTTGTCACTTTAACGCTTACAAGAGAAGCAAACAGCCAATTATTTCCAATCCAATGTTTGTTGGCAGACCTTGTCAACCAGCGCCTCTACTGGGTTGACTCCAAGTTACACACCCTCTCCAGTGTGGATGTGAACGGTGGGACGAGACATACTCTCCTTCTCAACGAAGAAAAGCTATCGCATCCTCTCGCTCTGGCTGTGTTTGAGGTTAGTGAAGAAATCAAGTCAAGACATTAAGAAGATTGTTCTCTGGAGGAAAACGTGAATGAAAACATTAATAATCAGTTTTGTTTCCCCCATATATATATTTTTTTTCTTTCATGTTTTTGGTCATCTTTTAATCATTTTTATGAAGGCGTTCCTTTTGTTATTTATATTCAAGTAGCTCTTGATCTTAACTTGCTCTAATCCACACATCCATTTTTACAACTTTAACATAAAATAAAAGAATTTCTTTATTCTCACGAATTGATTCAAAAGAACAACAGTATTTCTCCATGCACAAGTCGATTTCATGCATAAGTCGACCCCCCCCCCCCCACCCCATGTCTTACTTCAATTTGAGTGAATTTTACAAAAATGCAAGTGTACCCCTGATTTTAGTGGTTACACAAATCATGGATGTCCAATTAAAACACATTGTGTGTTCTATTAGAATGACAAAATTACAGTACTTTTACATGCATTTTTTCATCGTATATGAATAGCATACTGCTGCAGTTATGAAGGGAAGGGGTGGGGCTGAAACGAGACAAGTGCAGGGGGATAAACGTGCGCACATAGATGCAAATGCTGAAACTCATGTTTCAACAATTAAACGATATGAAGTTTTAATGCTTTATTTGTTTGCCACAGCTGAATACGAAATTGTTGAAAAACCTTAAAAGTCATCATCGCTACAATACGGCGAACAGCTCCTCCTTTAAATCCCGAGGGTGCTTTTCTTCCACCTTGTCATTTATTCAAACATCCTCTGTACTTTTCCACTGGTAGTCATCTTCGGACCCGTCCAATTTGTTGGTTTGTCTTTACCCATCTACGACCGTGCCGAGATCAGAGCATTGATCGCTTTGTTGCTCTTTGTTGCTTTGTTTCTTCCCCCACCTGCTAACATCCATGCAAGCCCTACCACTGCACTCACATTTTTGTCCTGAACGGACAGGTCAAGCTGTCTTTTCCTTTTTGTAATGGGTCAAAGCCCGCTGGAAAAATTATCCACGCAGCCTCGAAGAGGCAGTAAGGCGGCACTTGACGAAAGTGCATTGGAAAGTTCAAATATACTAAAACGGATGCATACTATTGAATTATAGATTTACGTAATTATTTTAAGTCTTGTAAATGATATATTACTTATTTCGCATCCAAATTAATGTTATTCAAACACTGATATGTCGGGAAAATTGGTCTGGTTTTAAGTTTTGCAGGTATGAGTTGACCATCCCAATATGGGGGTTTATCTGTATTTCATCTGCAAATAAATGCTCCAAAGTAAGTATTTAGGGTATTTTTTTTTTTTGTCAGCGGTTTATAGAATAATGCGAAAATGTTCCATTCATTCGACTCACAAATATAGCTAAATCTGAAAGGAAAAAGGTCCGTTTGCAGCAGTCTTTTTTTTTTTTAAGAACTGTATGTACATGTAGTTGAGAATAGTTAACGTTTTCTTTTTGGCAGTGTGTTTGACACACACTTCTGTGTTGTTCTCTAATTTGGGGTTGAGCATCATTATATTGAATTATTTCAAAGGAAACGGGTATTTAATTTGGGCTGGGATGGATGAACAAATGTTCACTGAGCCTGTGAAATAGCGAGTGAGCTTTTTTCATTAATATGTTTCAATTGGTTACTTTCGTAATGTCCTAATCACGTGCTAGGAGAAAAAGACACAACTTGTGGTTAAAATTTCCGTGGTTGTTTCTTTACTATTGAACAGGATAAAGTGTTTTGGACGGACATGGGCAACAATGCTGTTTTCAGTGCCGATCGCGAGACTGGAGACGACATCATGATGCTGGCTGCCGATCTATACCAGCCAGAAGATATCGTGGTGTACCACAACCTCAAGCAACCAAACGGTACAACCAAAACCACCACAGTTCAAATGATCACCAGTCAACAAAAAGCTTTGTCAGATTCTTGAAACATCTCCTGTTCATAGGTTCTAATTGGTGCGCAGAGATGAACAGTCTGAATGGAGGCTGTGAGTTCATGTGCCTTCCTGCGCCTGTCATCAACCAGCGCTCGCCAAAATACACCTGCGCCTGCCCCGATCACATGAGCATGGCTCCCGACATGAGGAAATGTGTGGCAGGTAGCGGCATCTTTTCACTGTCATGGTGGACCGCCAAATCAATAGGCACTAACTCCTAATTTGTATTTGTGCATAAGGCTCAATATCGCCTACTCCTATGAGTAACAAAAGTGAGTCAGACGACCGAGACAAGACTGCCGAAACTACCACGACTACCTCAATACCGCGCTCCGAGAAACCTGACGTTTCCCCCCGATTGCAGCCATTTTCTCCAGATCAAGGTACGTAACGTCACACATACGCTAGTAGCTGCTTCACTCGTGATGTATTCCCACACTCATGATGTAATCCCTGAATGGTAAATAAATAAAGAAGGGAAAAGAGAAAGAAGGAAAAGTCTGCTCAGCTATGGAGTAAGATAACTCTATATCCATAATAGTAATATGTTGTGTGTGTTTATTTTTCCCGTGAGCATGAATAGTTATATAGGTTTGAGTTTTGTTTTGATTTATTTTTTCTCTCGCCTACAAATCAAAATGGTGAGGGTTTAATTTTGTTTCCTGTAACTACCTCTATGTCTGCCGGCTTTGTGACAAGTGTTTTCCACACAACTTCTAAGACTACGAATATTTACCACACACAAATTCACGGCTGTTGTATAGACTTTGCACTCAGGTTATAGATTCGGAGTCACAAGAAAAGAAACAAAAAAACACAATTTGGATTCTTACTTATGGAAGATTATTATTAACTCATTGGGAGTGAACGCCTACAGGATGAAAACCAGACCTAAACACACAAAAGAAACAGTTCTTTGTTCAACATGCTTATCAGTATTTGGGGTGGAAGAAATT
This sequence comes from Hippichthys cyanospilos, assembly GCF_059441005.1. Classification (NCBI taxonomy): domain Eukaryota; kingdom Metazoa; phylum Chordata; class Actinopteri; order Syngnathiformes; family Syngnathidae; genus Hippichthys; species Hippichthys cyanospilos. Next base: position 10,613,373 of record NC_142375.1, on the reverse strand, counting down.
TACAACCCAAAGGGAGGCAAAACCATAAAGAGTGAAAGTGGGTGTCTTGAACTCGCTAACCTGTCAGGGTCAGTTTATCCTACACAACTATTTCTTATGCTTGGTTTAGTGAAAAGGTTTTTGTTAAACCAATGGCAGGTGGTTAGTGAATAACATAATATTAAACTAATATAGGCTAAATACTAATTTTCCATCACAGCATTTAGAGCAGAAGTCCCCAATTGGTAGTCCGCGGCATGGCCGTGGATCAAATGGGCCACACCAAAAATAATAAACTATTTTCGATTTTTGTCTTACAGAGTCTGTAAGCTACTTTATTTTGAAAAACCTTTTATTTTGAAAACTGGCCTGATGTTCATGGATTAACTTGCGTGCCAACATTTCACCCACAAATAAGTTAAATGAGTAATAAACGTTCTTTGGAAGGGGGAAACGAGCAGTCAAGACACAGGTGACGCGCCTACACCTTCAAAGAAAAAGAAAGCTTTAAACTTAAAAAAAAATTGACTTCTCGCAGTAAGGACTTGGAGCGCTACTTTGTCCAAAAAAGACCTACAAACTGACAAGGAATACATTCTCTACCTTTTTGTTATCAAACCAGATAAGCTTGAGTGTCGGCAGCCTCAAAAGTGTTTTCGAGACAAAGAAGCTGAGGGCTCCCATTAGTTTGCCGTTAATGGTCAACTCATATTTTATGTGCACCTCATATTGGCGTTGACGGGTTTGTGGTGATGAAACAGTTGGGGACTCCTGATTTAGAGCACACAAATTATTACTATTATGGATAAAAATAATTAATAACAGAGTTTTTTTGTCACTTATTTTACTCTTACGTAGTTTATGCTAACAAAGAATACAAACCTCTATTGAAACGCCAATAGCCAGGATCGATAGTCATGGTTTTAGAAGCGGTGGAGTTTGACTTGCAAGTGTGATCATAGAACACATTCAATTCAAGGCACCACTGTCTCATACAGTTTATGATTTCCTAGATTAGGTGCTGAAGAACCATCTACCGGAAAGAAATGCCCAACTTTGCATCACAGAACCGCATGTAACTGAAAACATTGTTCTTTCCTCTTCTTCAGACGACAGACATGCGGATGAGCCTGCCGAGGCGCAGTCATCCCACACTGCTGCTCTCTACGTCGTAATTCCACTTGGTAATTTAAGCCTCTGACAAGCCCTTTCTCTGCCTTGTGTCATATTTTAACCGCGCTTTCCTCCTTCACCGCAGTGATCATGATCATGATGGTGTTTGGAGCGCTGTTGCTATGGAGACACTGGCGACTGAGGAACACCAACACCATCCACTTCATTAACCCCGTTTACCAGAAAACCACCGATGATGAGATGCAAATCTGCAGGAACTCTGACGGCTACGTCCATCTTCAGGTAATCCTCGCTTTCTGCTGCCTAAAGGCCAATTTGAAGCTACTCTTACACAATCTGCCACAACTCGTACAACCAGCATGTCATGAAAACAGGAATTCAGAATATCCCACTGCAATAAAAATATTTCAATATTGAAATTAGTTGATTACAGTCAATAATCGCCCCCCCCCCCCCCCCCATATCATCAAGGGAAAATGTGTCGCATCCTTGAATATTGGTCCCCCCGACATCAGCCGATACACCTCTGATCTCTCCATGGTGACTCAAATTCATCAAATTTGCATGTCCAGGCATTCATTTCGACATCACCGTGTACTGTAAATAGTTGTATTCTTATAGCATTCTGCAACCCTGCGAGTACTGAATTCCTTGACAGCTTTTTTTTTTTAATCATGCTGCCAAATAATTTAAGTAATAATTTGATTGATCTCTAACAAAAGGCTCTACTTGCTTCAGTTTACTTGAACATATTCAGTGTGATACATTCGGCACGCTATATTTTTACTACAAGGTTCTCAATTTTACCCACAACTGCATATAACGTTTGAATAGCGTTGAGTATTGTTGCATTTTTGCATCTCTGCTGGATTCAAGTGTGCCGTGGGTACCCTATTTGGTACCCATGCCTATGTGCACCCCACTTAAGATGCAGTCTGCATTTCATTGCCATGTACCTGTAACATGTGCAACGACATGAGTTAATTGTTTTATTTTTTTGTTTTTCTTTTTGCAGAGGCAAATGCTGAGTACAGAGGACATAGACATTGCATGACCTCAACATGCCAAAGACATTCAAGTTTGTTTTTTTTGTTTTTTTGTTAGTTTTCCAGCACAAAAATGAAGCCATTTTTGTTTTCCTGGCATAACTTTATCATTGCTGTGACCTTGTTTGTGACCTCTGCGTAATCCAAAAATGCACCAGATTATACACGGCTGGATTGAATGGATGCAAGCAGGGAAAGGGAGGGCAGGGGAGAACTAGGCCTTTCTGCCTGCGGCATGCCATCAAGTCAAACCTCATCGTCGTCAAAATGAAGAAATTCAGAAGACGAAGCTCTTACTTGCACTGCTTGTCTTTTGTATTTATTTGAATATAAACAAAGCCTTTAGTCACGTTTTTAGAACATATTTATTTTTTTGGCTGCTGCCTCGTACTGTACATTGCCCAAAGATTCCACAGACTGTGAAAAGCCAGTCGTCTGATCAGTGATGTCTTAAAACACAAGTGTGCCTTTCATACACTTGTTGCTAGTTAGCTACATTGTTGATGCCCAAAACAGTAACTACTGAATGGTAGTTTTTTTTTATTTTTTTTTTTTGTCCCCACTACGACAGCCGTAAAGAATGTTTAGATTTTGGTTAATGGGTAATTATGTCTGTTTTCACTCCAGAAAGCGTTGCACTGATTTTGCCTTGTGAGGTGTTATGTTTATTTTGATCGAAGAGTCAAAGCATAGGTGGATTACGTTCCAAACGCTTACGCTGCTGCATTTGCTGTTAACCAAAAATGAAGATACCGGTTCAGTTGAAGATGTCAGATGTGACTGGAAGTATAATGATTAAAAAAAAAAAAAAACTTGTACATAGTGTGCGAATACAAGGTATGTTGTATGACACTTGTTGCCTTTTCTGTGCACGCTAAATTGGGAAGTAATGTAAATTCCAAAATTTATTTATTAATGGGGTGGATATTGGAAGGATTATGATTGTGTGTTATTACTGTAAATGCCCATACTGATTCAACATGGAAAGTTTGAGATGTTATGTAAATGCCTTTCTTGGTTAAAAGTTCAAATATTCATCACTGTTGTGTGATCATTCGCAAAGGCATATTTTTTAATAGTGAAAATCCAGCATTTTGTCTTTACATCTACAACATTATGCTTTTACCGAAAGCATGGCTCATTTTGGACGAAGAATGTCAAAATATTATTTAAAAATACTACAAATTCTTAATCTTTGTGCTATTTAGTTTTTTTTGGTTTGTTTTTTTTTAGGAAAATGTACACATTGAGCAAGTTTTAAATCTAAACATGCCTGACACGAATATTTTAGGCTTACCTTTACATCTCGGCTCTTGTATAGTCAAATTGAGCGTCTTTAATTCGTGCATAGCTGTTTAATTCAAGAGAAAGTGCTGTGGACAATTGGTAAAACTTTTTATTTTATTGATGACAATTACATTTTGAACATTTAATTGTATGATGTCTTTTTCCACTGAAAAGTAAGGCACATGAAAATTTGTGAAGCGTGTACATCAACTTGTCCATAGCATACATTGCTTGTTGAGTTGCTACAAATCTTTGTCAGGTTATGTTCATCTTTTGAAATTAAAAAAGTCAATGTATTGTTTTTGTTTGATTTTTATCCATCCATTCAATTTCTAAAGGCGCTTATCCCCACTGGGGTCGCAGGCGCCTATCTTAGCTGGCTTCAGGCAGGGGACACCTTGAATTGGTCGCCAGCCAATCGCAGGGCACACAGAGACGAACAACCATTCACGCACATTCATTGACAATTTAGAATGTCCAATTCACCTGCCGTGCATGTTTTTTTTTTTTTTCCGGAGTGTGGGGGGGAAGCCAGAGAGAACCCAAGCGGGCTGGGGGAGAACATGCAAACCCCACACAGGGAGGCCGGAGCCAGGCGGATTTGAACCGTAACCTTTGAAGTGTGAGGCAGACGTGCAATTCACTGCGCCACCGAGCTGCCCGTTTTTTAACTTTTATTTCAAATGTAAATATTTACATTTGCCATATAAGTAATTTACATTTCCATATTTAAAAACATGGTGCTTTCTGGCCCAAAAGACGGTTGCCTTGTATACCAGATGACCATTGTAGTCTTGGTTTTAGTTATTTAAATATTTAAAACTGATAGTGTGTGGTCTTGAAACCCAAGAAGTGTGCCTTGCTAGGGTCACATGGTTATCACTCCTCTTGCTTATGGTTTCCATAAGTAATGGAGTGAGTATGTGCGCATGTGTGTGTAAGACACAGAACACGTGTTGCACGTTCTACCAGTTGCAATTGCTACATGCATGTGTGCTATGTTGTCAGTCCAGATCAGGCATCCACATTCCACAACCGATTGTTATGCCAGTAGATTCGATAAGACCTTTTTTTATTTTATTTTTTTTTTATGATGAATCTGCTTTTTTGAAAGTTATCCACAAATGACACTACACATAATTGAAGTAAATAGTCAAATGTTTGCATCATGCAACATGCATGTGTTTTGGCACATCCTAATGAGGCTGCCATGCAATTCCCATGAGACAATAAGCAGATACACCTCACGCTTCACCTGTTCCACCCGCCTCATCCTCACCTCATGCCGTCGCCGCCACCGATTGGCCGGCAGGCTGCAGGAGTAGGAGGAGCCGCATCTCACGCCACCGCATCATCGGTGTGACTGGGGAGTGTCCGCAAAGATGAAACAGTTAAGTAAAAATGAGACGAAGATTGTCTCCCGTCAGGTTCCCAACAATGGGGCCAACTGTTCGGATCAGAAAGTCACAATAGATTTCGGCTTGACAACCAATCAGGTTCAATCACAAGCAATGGAGTATGTAACATATCATTGGTTGTTTTTTGTTTTTTGCTCTGAGAATGTATTGCTCCTCAGGTATTTCTCCCAGTGTGATATGTAGTGCAGTTCAATTATGTTTAACTTTTTAGCACAACAAATGTATATTTAACTTTAGGAATTGTTTTTTTAAAATGTGCAATAAAGATAGAGATACTTAGATTCTTAGCGAATGTTCAAGTCACTTTCAAAATTAATTCACACTTTTTGGAAATAAAATTTCTATGAAGCAATGGTGCAGATGAAGGTGTCGCCAGTATGGGTTTCACAATGATGCGCAACGCTAACCAAGTCTCACCCCAGCTACTTCAAACAATGGAGTCTTTGACTAAATCAACTTCAACTTTGACCTCTCTTCCACTATGTGCTATTTCTATTTGTCCTTGGACAGCATTCCTGTTCTTGTTTTTTTTTTTTTTTTTTTTTTTTTTTTTAACATAGCTAATTCTTAAATTTGCAATTTACTGTAGACAACAGCCTCCATGCCGACAAATCATAATAATTCGGGTAAACGACAGATGGGATAGGCACCAGTAACCCTACCTTCATAATGTTAAAGAGCTGAATATTATTGTACAATTCAGGAATTAGATCATGTCCTGCAGTTTTAACATACATTTTTATCCTAAAATGAGATATAATCCACTAGTCAATTTTACCTTTATGTTAAAAGTGGAGATTTTGTTACATTAACTGGGGAAAACCATTTTGTTTTCTGTAGTATTCTATTGAGAATGTTTAATGTGGTTTCAAATAACCTGTTCTGATCGCTCACATCCACTATTTACATACCAGATCTGCGTTTCATTAATACATTATCTCGAATGAGCAAGAGCCAAAGTAGCCAAACCCATGTGGACACAGGGAGTGAGTTAGTGGGAAAGGCATCCATCTGACAAATACAGGTTCCTGTTTTTTTTTTTTTGTAATCACAGTAAAGGACATTGTTCCTTCACCACACATACAACTGATAAGGCACTGTCCCAGTTACATGGATGAAATCCATTCTACGTCTGAAATGTTTACCTGGATTATAGTAAAAAAGAAAAAAAAAAATTTAACACCAAAATACAGAGGAAAAAACAAAGTGTATAGTGTCATTAGTAAGGTAATTTCCAATCGTGACTCAGGTTGTGAACATCATATGCCCAAATACACAAAACAGGTAATCTGTGATTGGTTGTTACCTGAGGGACAGTACGTTGTCATTTTCAGTCAACGGCAATTGCCAAAATGTGTTATTATTATTATTATTATTATTATTATTATTATTATTATTATTATTATTATTCATGAAAAATAATATCCATTAATCCAATGTCCATATATATATAATGGCCCTAAAAAGAGGCCTTGATTTTATCATTTGGTTTCGGGAGGGGGCCAAATGCATTTCCGTTTTGGGATTACAGCCTCAGCGTGTGCTAGAAAAATGTTACCAACATTTTATTATATTAACGTCGTCGAACGCTATTCTTGTTATTTGTGTGCACGCAGCGCTCTCGTGCGGCCAATTCTAGCAGTGCACCCACATCTAAGGCCCAGGTGAGCCTAGTCAATGTTTCACCTGGATACGATGACGTCACGACGCGTTCAGGGGAAGCGTCGCTGTACGAGCCCACGGCAAGCGTTGATGAATTGCTTCCATGTGGAAGTTTTTAGAGTTATATGATTTTATGAGAGTTGTGGGCTCGGGTTTGAAACTTTAACTGTTAGGTGCGTGTTCGTGAACTATGGCTCTTTCGGCTGTGTTTGTGCTGGATTTGAAGGGGAAGGTAAGATTGATATGTCTTTGTATTAATTTTGCTGTGATTTAACTCCTTCAAACGACCTTTTTTTTCACCAACGTGACCAAATGTAGTTTGTCTAAAACGTTTCAGACTGTCAATGTCCTTTACTGTTAAAACTGATGGTGGTTAATTTGTGGGGCGAATAACGTTCTCATTTATGTGTTCGGGTTGAGATATGGAAGTCTGTGTAAAAGCCTCGGGTCAAGAGATTTATCTCATCTCTTGACCCGAGGCCTATTCACAGACTTCCATTTATCAAACACCTAATGGAAGTTATTCGCCCCCCCCCCCAAATAAAATCCGTTTTCAACAAACATGCAATCTGAAACAAAATGTAATTTCGATATAAAGTCAAATTAGTAGTTGAATAAAACAAAACATAAACGCTGTCATAATATCCATCCTTTTTCTTAACGGCTTGTCCTTATCATAGTCGCGGGCGTGATAAAGCCTATTCCAGCTGTCTGCGGGTAGTACTAGTTATGTAGAATAAGTAGAAGTAGTAGTAGTAGTAGTACTACACCTGATCTGGTTGCTAGCCAATCCAAGGGCAGACGAAGACAATCGACCATTCCTACACACAAACACCCCTAAAGGGAGTTTGGAGTGCCAAGTAAAATCATAATCATAAGGTGTTATACTCCTAACTAGATAAAGCAATTTCTGGAATTTTGCACATGATGATGAATGAAAAATTATGGCATAATGTGGCATGATGTGAAATCACGGAATATAATACAATGAAGTTGGATGACGTGGAATCGTGTGCAAAGATATTGAACAAAATTAAATTATGCAGAAATATTTCTTTTTTTTTTTTTGCTTTTATTCAGATTTTTTTTAGGGTAGCAATTGCTGTAGGGATGAGCTGAACAATCTAGCGTTGGAACAAAAAGTGTGGAAATTAGGGGAACCCTCACCCCCAAAAAGTTTTTTTTTTTTTTTTTTTTTTTAAATGTGGTAGGGATAAGCTGAAAAGGTTAAAGTTGGAATGGTTGGAATCGCTCAATAATGTAAAAGTTATTTTTTTCCCCTTTTTTCCCTGGTTTTCAGGTAAACCACATATTGACGAAATTTTTCAAGATTTTCTGACATAAAACCATGTGATATGCTTTTGTGGTCAGGTGTTGATATGTCGCAACTACAAGGGCGATGTGAACATGGCGGAGATTGAGCACTTCATGCCTCTGCTCATGCAACACGACGAGGAAGGACTTATGTGTCCTGTCATGTCACGCGGCAACGTTCACTTCATGTGGATCAAACATAGCAACCTCTACTGTATCCTTCACCAGCTTCTATTCTATAAAAACAACATATTAGAATATAGAAAGCTACATTTATTTCATTGTTTCAATGCTACTAAAAGCTCCTTGACTTGATGTCCCTGCAGTGGTGGCCACGACCAACAAGAACTCAAACGCCTCACTCGTGTACTCCTTTCTCTATAAACTTGTTGAGGTGAGCAGCAAGTATTTCCTTATTAGTTTGTTTGTTAGGTATTTTTTTCAGTCGGACTGGAAATCTGCCAGAAAAGTCACACAGGACAGTGAAATTGTGTTTACTGCAGGTGTTTACAGAGTATTTCAAGGAGCTGGAGGAGGAGAGCATTCAGGACAACTTTGTGGTGGTCTACGAGCTGCTTGACGAGCTGATGGATTTTGGATTTCCTCAGACTACCGACAGCAAGATCCTACAGGAGTGAGAAATGCACACAGAAGCTATAACTTCAATTGTGCTACAAACAAATTGTTTGATCTTGTCTTTTTATACAGGTACATTACACAGGAGGGTGCCAAACTGGAGGTGGCGAAATCGAAGGTGCCGACCACGGTCACCAACGCGGTTTCCTGGAGGTCTGAGGGCATCAAGTACAAGAAGAATGAAGTCTTTATCGACGTCATTGAATCCATCAATGTTTTGGTGAGTTTCCACTTCAACAAGTCAAATTCAACAACATAAAATTCACTTTTAAGTGAGTTTATCTTTCTTGAAGGAGCAAGGTAGTCTATAGCAGTTGTAAGGTTCAGGAGTTCAATTTGGTTACAACTTTCGTCAACTGTACATATCCTGCTCGTACTAGGATGTTTTTTTTTTTTTTTTTGGTCTGGATACTCTAAATGATAAATATCCTATTCATTTGATTTTCTGCATCCTCCATTTTGGAGCAGCACGACAGCAATGTTAATTGCATCCCACCCAAAGACATGAAACACCCTTGGAAAAGCCACGGTGTCATCTAGGGGGCGCACTAGGACTTAGTAGGGTACCTCGAATGAGTAATTGGATATACAGTAGATAGATGTAGACCAAAAACAAATGTCCACAAAAGTGGCCAAATCAATAGGCTGGGTTCTAAAGGGGTCTTTTTTTTGGTCCACCAATAAATTTAAAGCTATTACTTTGAGTTCATTTTACTTCTAATTGCTGAGTAGCACACACATATATGGGACATAATGGGGCAGTTGGGCAGTTAGGCTGTCTTTCTCTTCTATTATTAATAAGCTGTATCTAAGTCAATTGCCAGCTGACTCACCTCAAATAAATGACTGCCAGGTGGGAACAGATGGAGGGTACCCCAAGCAACATTTACTAGGATATTTGACACCGCCATATACACAGTAGGTTCTTTCAGGAGTACAATTCAAAAAGTGAGACTCATAATATTATATACCGTAGTACACACAGTGTTTTGTTTTTTTAAATGTTTCAGAAGAATTTTTCTTTTTTTCAATAATGTTGGGTGTCTATTGACACCTAGCTGACAAACCCCCATATTCCCTAGTTTAAGAAATGTTTGTATTATGTAAAAAAAAAAACAAAGAAAATGACTTTCAATGTAAAAATGATATAGCAACTGGGCATCTGTAAAGTATGTTCCCATGTTTAACCTTGGTATTATGAGTATCACTTTTTGAGTAACTGAGAGCAAAGAGCTTTTTTCCCCATAGTTTGAAAATATTGATACACCTGTATTTACTGATATTATTATTAAAAGTAGATATCTACAAAAGGTACACACATTTCGACAAATTAACAGGGTGATTTTATGATTTAACAAAGTTTGTATAGGACTTATGTACAATTTGTTTTTCAACTTTATTTCTTCAGGTGAACGCAAACGGCAGCGTGATGAGCAGCGACATCGTGGGCAGCATCAAACTCAAGACCATGCTGTCAGGGATGCCCGAACTGCGGCTGGGTCTCAACGACAGAGTGCTCTTTGCGCTCACCGGACGTACGCACGCACGGCGCAAACGCCTCCGCGAATCCACCGCGGTGACTCATTTGCCGGTTTTGCCGTCTGTTTAGGTGACAAGGGCAAGACGGTTGTGATGGAAGATGTGAAGTTCCACCAGTGTGTACGTCTGTCACGCTTCGAGAACGACCGCACCATCTCCTTCATTCCTCCGGATGGGGAGTCGGAGCTCATGTCCTACCGCATCAATACCCACGTTAGTCCCTTTCTCAACCCCAGAGTACGCAACACGGTCCGACATCGTTGTGTTTCAATTTTAGAGACACTTTCACCCAACAGGTGAAAGGATGTAACTGTCATCTTGGGATGGACATTTAATTTCAATACATTCAAATTCATTTGTTAGTTTAAAATTCAACGGTTTGAAAAAGAGCCAAATCGAGATTTTGCAAAAGTGGCAGAATGCTTGAGGAGACGTGTTTACAATAGGTACTGATTATAAAATTGTGACACTTAAAGGGATAGAGTGCTTATTTAGCTGTTTTTAGCTGTAAAAAGTTCATATTTGTGTATCGTTAACTCTTTTCGTACCGGCCATTTTTAGGCTCTCTCTTAGCCTAACACTTAAAAATATCTGGAAAAAAAAAATCAGTTAGTACCTGGGTTTGAATGTCTGGATGCTTAAAAACGTAAAATTATGTCTGGGATTGAACAAATTGAATTTGTGGACTAAATTATTTTCACATACGATTAATATTTTTGAAAACACTTTTGTTTTTTCTAACTTTCTGTTGACTGAAAGTGACATCACGTGTTGAAGGCTTCATGGCTTCAACCACGCTCGATGTGTAAAGTTGTCATCATCTGTCATAGGTGAAACCGCTGATCTGGATCGAATCCATTATAGAGAAATTCTCTCACAGCAGAGTGGAAATTATGGTGAAGGTAGGGAGGCCTCAGTCGTTTCAAGTCACGATACAAGTTTGCTGAACTTGCGGCGAAAAGCTTGCGTTTTTGCGCATATGGTGATGTTATTTTGTCACACCCTAGGCAAAGGGCCAGTTTAAAAAACAATCTGTTGCAAACAATGTGGAAGTGCGGGTTCCGGTCCCCAGTGATGCCGATTCGCCCAAATTCAAAACCAGTACGGGTCATGCCAAATATGTACCGGAGAAGAACCTGGTGGTGTGGACCATCAAGTCTTTCCCAGTAAGCCTTGTCTTTGACCTGACTTTTTCTTTGTGTCTTGTTTCTTTCTGTTGATATTATTTTGATTTTTCATTTGCTTCTAACCAAAGCTCTGTCCATTCATTTAGGGAGGCAAAGAGTTTCTAATGAGGGCTCACTTTGGTTTACCCAGTGTGGAGAACGACGAGCTGGAGGGCAAACCTCCCATCACTGTCAAATTTGAAATCCCTTACTTTACAGTGTCTGGAATACAGGTACCAATCTTCTGGCTTCTGTCTGGCTTGTTGAAGTCCAAAATCCACCATTAAATGTGCGGTCGCCGCCCGAACGCTGTTTTTGACTCGAATGTTTTTAACAGGTGCGATACATGAAGATCATAGAAAAAAGTGGTTACCAAGCGCTGCCGTGGGTCCGTTACATTACGCAAAGTGGAGGTAAAAAACGTTTTATTTATTTATTCTTGCCATCGGTCGATTCACCCATGCAATCAACTATGCTTCTCTGGCCGCTCTATTTCCTAAACACGCAGGATAATATAGAGAATTAAAAAAAGATAATACTGTGAACTGATATGAATTTAACTGGCGTACCGAATTTACAGTGTTTGAAAATCACACTTGATTATTTACTACGGTAAAAGCCTTAACGTGTGAGATCAGGGGTCACCGATCTCTTGGAAACAAAGGGCTACTGATCAGCAAAAAGCGCTAGCGGCGGGGGTGTCAAAATGTATCGCATCAACAGTTGTTTTTGACAAATGATTCAGCATTCCTATAATTATTCTGTAATTAAAAGAGTAATTATTTGCCTTCAAATTGTACAAATCATTTTAATGCAACCTCACAAAATAAATACTCTCCAGTTTCTGTTGTTCTCCATAAAAGCAGACAGGTTATCGTTTGTCCCTGATCAAACATTTGCTATTACGTTACAATTACAGACTAAGCCAGTGACCAAATTATTAACTGTTTAGTACAATCTATAGCAAAAATAATCATTATTTACATTCATATAAACTTAAACAGTAACAAATTAACACCAATTAATACATGAGAAGAATGTATAGGATTTCTGACTGTTAGCCAGAAACAGATCATTATGGATTCATCTCTGACAATTTTGTACATTTTCAAATGATCACTGATGAAACAATCCGAGACAATTGCAATGTCCATTGGTAAGCTATTATAAACAGGTTTATGGGCTGCTTGTGAGCTACCCATGTTGATGACCCCCCCCCCCTCCAAAAAAAAAGAGATAATCAACTGAATAATCTTTTTGTTGTTGTTTTAGATTACCAGCTGCGGACCAATTTGTAAAATCTGAGGAAGAAGTGCGTTTAATGATCCCTTTAACTAGTTGACTGAGAGACTGCCTTTATAATTTCATCTCAACTATTTAATGTCTCTAATGTTGATTATTGCAATGTAAGGAAATGGATTTTTAGCATTTTGAATGTTGACAGCTTCTTAAACAAATAAAACATTTTCATTCAAATGATTCCAGTGTTAATCAGTAGCGTTTCCCCATGAACTGCTGGTCTGAGATAACATTTCTCTGTACTATACATTTTTTTGCCTGTGACGTACCTTCAAGAAGCAGGTCCCGTATCCCACGCAAAAAATAGGACAAATAGTCTTGCTTCTTTTGTGCTGAAATGTTTTTTGTTTGTGCTTCTACTGTTTTAGCAGTTATAGATCATTTTGGGTCATTCAGTTAATCCAGGCCCCTCATCTACTTCAAATGAACCAAAATGTGTACAATTTGTGTTGCAAAAATATTGATTGCTATGATTTTACAGATATTACACATTTTTACCACCACAAATAAGTTTTCTGTATATAGGAATATGGCCAAGTTTGAGATATCATAGAAACTAACTTTTTTTTTAACGAATTTCCCTAGTAACGTTTTTTTCCCTGTCTAGTAGAAAAAAAAAAGTTTGTGTAATTTCTGTCTTGAAATAAAAAAAGAACATGTATGGTATATGTATGTTATTTTAATGCCTTACTATATAATGAAGTAAAACACACACAGTATTTGTAGCCACAACATATTAACTTCAAGTTTATTTTGTGCTTTCATATAAACTGAATTCTTTCAAATATTAAAAAAGTATTCTTAGTATAAATAACATTTCCTCCCCCGAAAAATCAAATAGTCACTGCTATATCAACAACAATAAACAATAAATAATTATAACTTCACTAACCTAATTTCATGCAAAAAGTAACAAGGTTAAATTCATTTTGCACCACTTCAAGTTTCATAACATTAAAAAACAAGACAGACAACTGTTACAAGTGAACAAAAACACTGGGAGGGGATCAAACTAATGTGCACTCCCATTCAAATATCAATTGATAAATATGTATTAGCAAATAAGGTGCCTACATTGCACTGTGCAAAAGAACCAACTGAAAAGTAGCTGCCATGACCACATAAGTGCCATCATGTATGAATATCAAGCTAAGAAAAAAAAAACAAAAACAAAACAAAACAATGAATTCAAGTCAACAGGTTTGAATGGGAGAACGCGCGCGGCTGAGACTAGGCACGGATGTGCGCCAACAGCAGGTGGATCATGTCGGGCTGCCGGGACGCCCGGGCCACGTCCACGGCCGTCTGGCCGCGGGCGTTGGCTCGGCCCAGGTCGGAGAGCGGCGCCAGGAACTCCACGGCGTGGCGGTGGCCCTCCCGAATAGCCAAGTGGATGGGCAGGGCCCCGCCGTGGTCCGCCACGTTCACCGAGGCACCGTGCTCTACCAGGACCTGCAGCGTGTCTACGAAGCCCGTGCGGGCGGCGTCGTGGATCGGAGCGGTCCCGCCCGCGTCCTGCACGTTGGGATCAGCTCCTTTTTCCAGGAGCAGGCGGGCTAACTTGGAGTTGCCCATCATCATCACCTGCAAAATAACACTCAGTTCAGGCTTTCTTTGTGGCAACATTTGCTCATGCGCAGCATGAAAAGGCCAACTTCAAAATGAACCTCCTTAAATACAATGTACAGTTGTCAGTGCCTTGGTACACTTTTATTTTGAAGTTGTTCCCAGTGGAGTAGTGGTGCAAGTCGACTTGCGTCGCGCTTGTTTGCCGTGTTCATATTGCCATCACAAACTGGTACCACGGACACCAACAACACAAAATCGTTAAGAATCGTAAAGAAGAGGGAAAAAAGGTAATAAATGGTCTTTGCTGTTGCTGCGTTTAATTAGCGGCTAGCTGTGTTAGCATCTACAAATAATGCTTGTGTACAGTGATGTTTTTAGTCCTGTGTTAAATTACTCCTCCTTTTGCCATGAAATTATTGTGATTTGGTGAAACCTTTAGTCACAAGTCAGTGGTACATGTTGTATAATAGAATGCCTTGTAAGTTATTTTGTCTGGTCTGACTTCTGAGGGGGAAAAAAATACTAATTCAGCGAAAAACAAGAGGGACCTTATGATAGTCGCTGTACGGGTCCTAAAAATAGTGAGGTAACCCTGCAACAGATATGGTCATAAATGAATGTAATACATTATGACCTTTTTATGAATTAAAATTGACATTTTTGACTAGTCTGGCGTAAAACAAAGTGAATTGCAAGAAAAAAATGAGAAAGAAAACTGCAAAAGAAAAAGTATTGAAAATCCGCGATAGAGTTACGTCGCTAAAACCGAACCGCGATGTGGCGACGGGACACTTTTAAATGGGGGTGAAACATAGCGAGCTGGTAAATTACGTAAGTTAGAACAAACGATAAAGAAAAAGTTTGAAAACAGTTCCAACGCATCTCCGTAAAAATCAGAGTAACGTGCTCGTAGATTCACCTGCAGCGCCGTCCTGCCGAACTCGTTGACAGTATCGGGATGCAGCCTGCATTCCTCCAGGATCCTGCGTACTTCGCTGAGGTTGCCCCGAGCCGCCGCTCCCGTCAACCCGTGGGCGTCGTGCATCTGAACCATGTCGGCCTCAGATTCGTCTTCACGTCAGGCATTTGGGAAAGGAGAAAATGAGACACGTCTCAGACCCCCCCCACCCCTCCAAAAAAGCGAACCACAAGCTGACGGAGGCGGAACTCGGTTAACTTTATGTTCACTGTGTTTAGAATGAGGTCAACGTTCGGTCGGCTCGGTTCGTCCGTATCGAGCAACCGAAAGCCGCCGGACGTCAACGCAATCTATTGAGGGCGATTAGCTTGCAGGCTAACAGCTAACATAAAGGAAACCGGCGAAAACAGCGTCTACGGCGTACCTTGGTGAAATCTTCTCGGGTTGCTGACGTCGCCGAACTCCTTTCGTTGTATGTCCTCAAAGACGGCTGTTATTTTAACGCAGTGCGAACAGTAAAGATTGATAAACTTTTAGAATAATACATTTAAGCGTTGTGTACTACACAGCCGCAACGCGAGTGTACAATTTACAAACATTGAAGAGGAGCGCAGTCGGCCAATCGCGGCTCGCCAAGAGGGTGGGGTCTGGTCATATATGGTAAAGAGGCGGAGTCCTGACGCCGTTACTACACTATCACCGTGGCGACAGTGAAATTTGGCCAATCAGAACGCATGCTGAAAAAATTCGTATACGTTTAATGTTTGTGGAAGAACGTCTTCCCTTTCTGACAACGAGACGCGCCTGGAACGTTGTTTTTCAACGCTAAATTCCACCAATTAAAAAATCACGATGCGTTAATGGAATTTTCCATATGTATGTTGCAAACTCAGAAGACCATAAAAACTGAAAGCCATAGCTCTGCGTGAAGTTGGCTCCTATCCTCACGTTAAACAAAGGAGGAAATATGTAGTAATTTGGAGCACGTTTCTGCTTCATTTTAGCCGGAAAAGAATTCCTTTGTGTTGTTACGTTTTTTGCATTTATTATAGATAATCTTTGAAGTCATCTAGATTTCACCTATCCATCTACTCTAATTTGACACTACATGAAACGTTTTTGCCGTTTCTCCTTTGCTACAGTATACGGTTCCTTAGAGATTACATATTATAATTTTTTGGGATAATAACGTCACCCACATTCTGCGAAATTAATCCAAAATGTTACGATTTGTGTGTGGCGTGTTGTGTCTTTTGTGCAGCAAAACTGATACAATTTATAGATTTGACACGCACGCACGCACACACACAGACACACAAACGTTTCATTTATAATTTCTTGCAGTAAAACAATTGTTCTCCACCACAAACGTAGCATAGATTAATTTTACTTTTTTGGGTCCACTTTGAGGGAGCCAGGGACTGGCTGGGCCATTACTGCAAAACATTAGCAGCACACACAAATATTTATATGGAAAAAAAAAAAATAGACAACTCAAGCACAAATACATCAGACTATTTCCAACAATTGTTCCTGCATGTATGTGTGTGTATGGCATTGGTTTTTGCTACGTGGAGGGGACCAAATTCCAGGTTTTGCTGTCTCTCTGGAAACCTCTTGTATTTGTTAGGACCATTTTAGTGGACCCCACAAGTCCAAACCTCAAGTCCTAGGTTTTTGGATTTTGGTTCAGGTTAGGGCAGGGGTGTCAAACTCCGTTTGAATGTGGGCCACATTGTAGTTATGGTTTCTGTCAAAGGGCCACTATGACTGTGAACTCAAATACATTTTAAGTGTGTTCGTCACAGTTTGGAAATCAGAGGTCTGCAGAAACTGTTCAAAAGAGAGATTGGGAATAAGAAAATGCTTGTTTTTTTGTTTTGTTTTGTTTTGTTTTTTCCCCCAAATTTGTAAAAGTTGACGACAAGTCAAGTTTGGTATTTTAGCCAGAAATTTAAGTCAAATTAGCACATCATGGGCTACATAAAATGTGCGCCCCCCGTCCCCCCCCCATGTTGTGTGGGAAGGTGAAGGGGGGGCCTCACCTTCCCACACAACATGCTTCTTCATGTTGTCTCGCTCCACGAAATCATGTTTTTTTTTTTGGGTCTCAGAACCTTGGATGACAATGAAAGCAAGCACAGGAAAATTTTAGTCACACCTTAAGTCTGTATTTCTATTTCCACAGTACGCTGCAGTAAACAAAAACATTCATATTTCTAGCATTCCTGTACATGGCATGTTGCTGTTGTGTATTCCTGCTGAGGCATTTTTGAAGATTGACCTGGTTGAGGCATACATGTCACAACATGAGTGTTCTGCAGCCTGGCCTGAAAAAGCTTACTGTAAAGCACAGTATAATGCTGGTACTAAATGAAAACACTAGTAACGCAGATAGCAGTGTGTGTAAGTGGTTTCTTGTGTATGTGGAAACACATTATTTGTGTTAAACATTACAGCGTTATGAAAGTTCTTTGTCCACTCAATAAAAAATGCTGCTGCGGTAGTCACGATAAAGACAAACTTTGAAAAATAATGCATAAAAATCCAGTCAGGTACCATCACTGACACTGCACATGCATACTCACCTATGTGTGTGTAAATGAGTGCAGATTCATTACAAAAATAATATGGATCAATTAATTATTGCGTCATGTATATTTATTTTTTTTAGTTTAAATAATACTGCATCGTTGTGATAGGAGCATTTATATCGTATGAATGCATTATTATATTGTTGAATGTCTTTTTGAATATTTCTTATTTTACTTTTCATATTGAACTGCAATGTTGCAGAAAAGCTCAACTGGGGACTGGACTTGAGAATCAGCACTGGCCATAAACTCCATTTGCATCACATCACCTGCAAACTTGCAACTATGTTTGACTGCCTTTTCCTCATCAAATAAACAAGTATCAGTGTCAGAATACTTTACACAGTAATATGTAAAGGTATGTTTTTTTTTAAATGGGACCATTAATGTTTCACTCCATCTTTCTGACACCTATTGACTTGTTTTAAATGTATGAATTCACGTTTCTTCCTCTGTGCGGTTAAACAGAGCACATATTATACCGTACAAAGAAAAGCTCTCTTCACTGTCTCCCTCCGCTTGTTTGCCATCTGAAAGGCAGCAATGTGACACTGTGGGAAACAAGTCAAAAGACTCCACAACACTGTTAAAAAATTGCTTAGCTGTGGCAAAAAAGGGCACAAAATAAACAGTGACCTGTGTTTCTGTTGTGTATAAAAATGGAGGCAACATTTGTGTCTGAATTTGAAAGTTTAAGCAATCACAAACCTCTGGTCATTTTACATTTAAATACATGTAGAGAGAGTTACACTCTTTGAAAAGACATGATTACATTTTATCTAATCACATTAGAAATAACCAAATTATAACATAAGTTGAAGACATAGGTTTCCTCCTCTTTTGAAAGGGACAAGGGCGCGGGTGAGGTGTTAGCTGTTGAAAGCTTAGTGATACTTTGTCCTCCTCTGCTAATATTGACATATGAACACACTGCATACAAAATAATTTATATTTATATTACATAAATATTAAAAAGTGGTCACATATAAAAATAAATGCATCAAAACATTTTTAAGAAGCTTGATCCCTTCCCTTCATTTTTCATTGACACATTTTTACTGCATAGATCTCGTCACCCCAACCACCATTGCAATGTATTGAAAATATGGAAATTATTTCCCTGAAATTAAGTAATCATATTACCAGGTTAAAAAAAGCAACGTGAAAAAACTTAGTTTCAACATCAAGTGTTCCTGAAATATTCAGTAAGTGCAGTGAAATCAGAAGTTGTCCACTTAAAAGCAAAGAAAAATCATATGTACAAAGAACCTAAACCTTAACCCATCCATGCATTTTCTCAGCTGTTTATCCTCACTAGGGTCGCAGGCGTGCTGGAGGCAATCTCAGCTGTCTTTGGGTAGGAGACAGCGGAGACCCTGAACAGGTTGCGAGCTAATCTAAAGGCACACAGAGACCAACGACCATTCACACTCACAAACACACCTAAGGGCAATTTGGATTGTCCAATATACCTACCACGCACGTTTTTGGGAACGTGGGAGGAAACCAGAGTACCCGGAGAAAACCCATGCGGGCACGGGGAGAACATTCAAACTCCACACTGGAACCGCATTCACGACCTCTGCGTGTGAGGCGGACGTGCTAACCAGTCTTCCACTCAACCAGTCCAACCAGTTTTGCTGCCCAAACTTGACTCTAAATGTAATAATTGGGCATATACCCATTGTGTAAGTCCATCACAGATGGCACAAAGACGGGCCTTCAATTCAACTACTCGTCAATCTTGTACGCACATGTCCCGGCAACAACTCAAGCAGGTTTTCCTCCACTACGAGCCCGCTGGTTGTCAACAGGGGACAGTCCGCCACCTCTGCAGGAAGAGCGTCAAGGCGGTTCCCTTTGAGCTCCAGTCTAATTAGTTGGGCCAGGTTGGCCACCCTGGAGCTCAGGTAGGACAAGCAGTTGTTTGCGAGAATCAAAGTCTTCAGTCTTTTACAGGAGAACAACTCGTCAGGTAGTGTCTCTAAGGAGTTGAAAGCAGCAGAGAAGAACTGGAGGCCCTGCAGGATGCCCACCTCAGGAGGGATGGCGTTGAGCTGGTTGTGCGAGACGTCCAAGTGTCTCAGCTTGGTGCAGTAGAACAATCGCGTTGACAGCTTTCGTAACTTATTCCAACTGATGTCCAGAGTCTCCAGCGTGTGCAGCTTGCTGATGTGATCGGGGATGTAGGTGATTTTGTTGTGCCAAAGGCGCAACGTCACCAGTCGCTGGCAGTGCTGAAGGCTCAGTATCTCTTCCACGGTGGTCAGCTTGTTTTCCTTCAGGTCCAACTCCTGCAGATTGCTCAGGCTGAAGACAGCGCTGGGGATGCGCTCCAACTCGCAGCCTACCAACTCCAGTGAGACCAGGTTGGTCAGCTTCTTCAGACCGCTGTAGGCTTGAATCTTGGTGCCTTCGTTGTAGATGCTCAAACGCTGCAGCTGCTGCGCCACGTCGCAGATGCTGGTCGGGAGTTTCGTCAGATTGGAGCGCAGGCTGAGGACTCTCAGGGCCGCCAGATCTCGAAGGGAGTCCAGGCTGGCACTTCGGGCCACCTCGTTGGATAGCGGACCATTCAGATGCAGCTCCTCGAGCCTTTGTAGGTGGTACATCCATTCAGGAATCTCATCTGGATTTTCAAAGCACAGCCGCAGGAGCTTCAGTTGTTCTTTGAGATGGTTTAAGGCCGGCAGCTGAACCTTGGCCTGGCAGTAAATCAGCGACAGATCCTGAAGTTTTTCCAGCTTAGCCACATTGGGTGAGATGGAGACATTTTTAACCTGCTCCAGTTTCAGCGACTGGATCTCAGCCAGCTCATAGACTGTGTCGGGAAGTCCCGCCAGCAGAACCAGGTGTAGCTCCTGTCGGTCATTGGCATTCTTAGCCAGACGGGCGCGCAGCTTCTTGGCGGTCCACTCGTAGTTGAGGTTGAGCTGATGGAGTCGGCTCTCGCTCACTTCGGACAGAAAGAAAGCGAAACGTTTGGCGTAGAGGTCATCGTATTGGTCCACCAGGTGGAGCAGGAAGGCAAAATCGTTTTTCACATCTGGTATGTCGTTGATGCCCGTCTCCAGCCTGACGTGCTCAAAGGAGTAGACCCTCAAAGGCCGGTGGAACTGCCAATACAGCGTGTAGATGCACAGAATCCCGTAGACGGCCACAAAGCAAATGTAGCAATAGGCCAGCTTGGAGAACAGGTGGGCTTTGTTGTGGTTACAGCAATAGATGTCGAAACCAGTCAGCTCGGGCGGGACCAAACAGCGCACCACGATCTCAATGTTTGGAGACAGCGCTGCTGTGTAGATGATGATTAGAAGAAACTTAAAGACCTTGAGAGACGTTTGCAGTACATACATGATGTACAAGATGTCCGCCTCCTCCACGTGAGTTCGGAACTTTTTCACCTTCTCAAACAGAGCTTTTGCCTGCTCTCCTTCCTTTTTATCCAGCACCGATGGAGCCGACTGAGACTCTTGAGTTTTCTTATCTGGATTAGACTTACACGAGGCGGACCGCTGAAGCAAGACGGTGCCCTCCTCGTCGGCTTGTCTCTCTGTGGGATCTTTGGATACTGTGTTTCTTCTCCAGTTGACTAACTTCTCCTCGCCTCTTTCCTCAGAAACCTCACTCAAGGCCCTGGTGGTCCAAGGAGAGTCAAAACATTTCCCCAGGATGGTGACAAAGAGGTCAAGTTTGGAGGACGTCCCAGGGAATTTGAACCAAAAGCTGCTGGTTACCATGAAAATCATGGTGTGGATCACCACGAGGTACGGGAAGTACTTTGCATACCAATGTACAAAGCGCTCGTAGCAGTAATGGTTGATGAAGACGTACTGGTGAATGTCCAAGTTATTCTTGCGACCGAGAACCTCTCGTATGACGGGACTGGTCGGCTTTAAATTGAGGCTCTCCCATGTCTGGTTCTCGCCATACGTGCGGATGTGGCTGCAGTCGATGGCGCTCGGCGTCGGGCTGGTGAAGGGACTCGGCAGGCAAGTGATCTTGTCTTGAGTGAGCTGAGGAGAATTGGAGAAGATGGATGGGTTATTGGGTGACAAAGAGGAGCCTAGTCGTGGCTAACAGAAAATGTCAAGATCCCAAATTGATTTCGCTGTTTTCGCTAGTATAACATTGCCTATGGAGAGCATGTGGTGGTATAATTTCCACATGGATATTCAATGCTTTGTACCGACTTATTGAATACACACCTTGATGATCGTCATTTAGACAGGCCAGTATAAATGTGTTTACAATACACAATCAGCGGCACCGCAGATGCTGCACTGATCTGCCGGCAAATCTCCTGTTCCATCCTATCCTCACTCGCGAACAAGATACTTAAACACCTCCACTTGGGGCAGGACCTCATCCCAGACCCAGAGAGGGCACGCCACCCTTTTCCGAGAATGGGTTGGTAAGCGTGATATTTTGCCAAATTGTGACAGCACAATGTTCCATTTAGCCAATGCTAGTTTCATTTTCCACAACCGCTGCAAAAATTTGTGAATTATACGATAGATTTGACCATGAGGAACTTCATTAATTTCTGACGCCTCAGGTAATCCTTTCAAAGTTTATAACATAATGACTTTAAAATCAAAGAAAGGGGAAGGACTCAATTTCTGGAAATGGAAATAACTTTCCATTGAACAAATGGAAAAGTAGTGTCTTTCTTTAGACGACTCACTGTAAATACTCATACTACAAAGACTTCGAATAATGGGGAAGAGCTACATCTAATTCATCGATTCTTACTTTGCAATAAATATTGTGTATATATTGCTGAACATTCCTGAAAAAAAAACACCACTTAGATTAAGCTAAGCAATTTACAGTATATTTACAGTATATGTGGAGACAGTATGACAAACTGTTTTCCATTCCATTCCAAGAGTGTATTTAAGAAAAGAATCCAGCTATTGGACATCCTGCAGGAGATCCACTTCAACTGCTATTTATACCTGTTATACATTTATTTACAGTCAGGTGAGAAGGAAAAGACAATAAACAACATACTGTAGTTGAAAATTATGAACATGTCTCTACGAATATAATGTTTTATGTCAGAATTTGAAAAGACTGAAATGATGCTTATTGATGAAATGCACCACATCTGCCTGTCAGTTGAGACGTTTGTCACACTTTCAGTGGGGCTCACCTGCAGCGTGCATCCAAAGACTCCAATCATAAGCATGGCGACACACAGGTACTCGGAAAAAACATCCCACCATGGCTTAAGCACCCGGTATTTGGAGTTCTGTTCGATGCCGATGTTTCGGAATTCTCCCACTGGGATCATCCTGACTGTTGATCCACACTGAAGGGGTAGAAAAGAGCAAGAAACGTTGTGTTTCAGTGACCTGTGGGTCACACTGACTCATCATCCTTTTGTAGGTTAAACGTGGGTGCAGGATTTAGGGAACTGCTTGAACTGTCCCTCACCCCAAAATTTCATGGCCCCGAAGTCATACAACGTTGCAAATGTGTCCTGATTTAGACTGGGGACCAGTCAATTTTTGTGTGCGCCCTAATACTGACTAGTGACCTGTCCATTGACTGTCTAGATGTCCTTTGAGGATTGGACATTTGTTTATGTGACTTCATTTATTTGGATAGAACTCTTATAAAACCTCTATGATAGATGAGTGTGACTTCAAACATAGCCCGTAAAGTTATTAAATGTTTCAAGAGCCAAGCATTAAGATTAAAATTATTATTGCCGCCGAACTAATAACACATGTGGTTGGTGCATATGAAGCCAGGAGCCAGTATCGGGTCTAGTAATCCTAGTGGATCAACCAGTTTGACAACAATGTCTCAGCCATAGGTCATAAGTTTAAGTTTTATCATTTGACTTTACTTTTTCACACACATTTCTGGACAAGTTGTGCTGCGGTGACTTGGCATGCTGAGAGAGGAGTTTCACATTGAATAAGCAGGATTTGTTTGTTGGCGTCTGTCTCAGGTGCGCGACTACAAAAAAAAAAAAAAAAGGCTTGCGAAATCACCATCTCCTCGAAGTATTTCGACCTGACAAACTGTCATTTTCTCACTGTGAATTGTTTTTGAAATTCATTTTTACCACTCAAGGACAAAAATAAAAATCAAGACTCATCTTTATCTAATAATAGTAGGACTTACCTTGCGCGGCCGACAGGACCCGCAATGGTATCAGGTAGATTTCGGGAGGCAGTTTTCATGGATCCAGAAGAGGTGCGCACCGGTGTCAAGTTACATGATAAAAGTTGCGTATCCGGACTAAAACTTCAAAATAAAATCATTTAAAAAATATCCGGCCCTTTTATTTCAAAATAAGTCCGATTTTTTGATAGAAGATTAAACAGCCTTTTGAGTATTGTACAGTCTGTTAGTCAATTGGTAGCGTGGAAACAATGTTTGGCATTTATGAACCTTTTGAATTCTGAGGTTCAAATCTTGGCTCTGTCCACTTGATTGGAATTTGGAGGTTTTCTGTAAGAATATATTGTCTGTTGGTTGCCTTGTCCGAATGGTTATCAACAATGCAATATAATTACCCGGGCCCCCGATGTCATGGGGACCCTAACAGACGGTTGACGTTGTCCCATATCAATGACAAAATACTGCTACCAAGTAGGTGGCCAAATATTGCACAATACGCCGTTTTCTTAAATTTGCTTCTAGTGATGTTAGGGTTTAATTTTCATGGTATTACGATTTAGTGATAAGCAGCTCCGAAAATGGATGGGTGGCTCATTACCACGACTTAAATGTTAATTATAACCAAGTTATCTTTATAGTTGATTGGATTATGACGTTTACAACCAAGAATAATTGTATGTATTTGTATAAAGAGCATCATTAACTGAACACCTACCGTAAAACAAGAAATAAAAGTGAATTTCTTTAGATTTTGCAGTCAACAACGCATCCAAGGATCAAATGCATACATAGAACGCTCCATTTGCTTGGACAGAATAAAGACAGGCGGTAGTTTGTCTCCCTCTGTTGGCTTTCATAAGTTTTTGTTCATTTGTTTGTGTCTTGGATGGGCTGAAATTGTTAAATTAATTTCATGCCTTTGTACTTGTTATGCGCGATGAATTTTCGATTTTCGTATCACACGACACCACACAATGCAATAAACATTTTGTTTTACTATACAATTATTGTACAGGTTTCTGTTGGAAAAATGTACAAAGCAGATTTTAAATACTCGAATTCCCAACTCAGTTATAGATGAACAACAAAATCCCTTTGAAAGTGAACTGAACTCTTTACAGATAGCCCCCCCCCCCCCTCCCCACATCAACAGGGATAGGCAATTGGACTCAATTACAACACATGCTCGTTGCTCAAACACACAACACAACGCCAGCCAGTTTCGATACAAAAGTGTTGTCAGTTCGGAGGAACACGAAATTAACTAATAAATAAAAAGGTGAGCTCTTCAATTCTGTACAAGAATTACTTGAATATCAATGTACAAAACATCATGTAGAAACCTTTATAGCTTAAATGGCTGTTGCAAACACATTTTTGTTTATTTGTTCGTTGTGTTCAATTGTTGGAACACTTAGAACAAACATGGTCACTTTTGTTTTTGAGGTCCGGTGGAAGAAGAAAACCCCTCAACTTTCCAGTGAGAAATAGGTGTTTAAAAAACATTCAGTGAGATGTTTAAAAAGCTACAGTATTAAATTTTCTCATAAACGTTGCAACCCTTGTCTTGGCACGTACATCAAAGACCAGGTATCACCTGGTCAAACATGTTCAGGCCCACTTAGCATGAAAATGTTATCTGGAGAATTTAAATCTTACCCCCCCTCCCAAAAAAAAAACAAAAAAAAAAAAAAACACACACACACACACACATTGCCGCTGTCTGAAAACTTTGAAATGGCAAAAAAATGTTAAGTCTGTGTCCACAAGTCAGGATGGCATAGCTTTAGTCTTTCCATGTTTTCAGCAAGTATCTTCTATCTTGGAAGATAATACTTATAATACAGTATACAGGCTGCATATTGCCTTTGGAAACAATTTCTATGTATGTACAATTTACTTTACAGGAGCTTTAGGGTAGTAAGAGTACAGTGGACCCCCGTGTTACAGCGTCCCTGGCTTACGTTTTTTCATGTTGCAATGTGGAATACTGAGTTTTTTCGATCCCTCTTAAAGGTATTTTCCCTGCTTTGCCGCTCAAAGGTAAATAAGTCCTTTCTATATTTTTTATTTATGATGTTTCCTGATTGTATACATGTATATTATATATACGTAGCACTTACTATACTATTTTGGTACCAATTTTTAATGTGTGTGTACAATTCTGATGTTTTTACCTGGGGTTTGAAACGCATTAGCTATTTAACATAGGTTTGGCTTGCCCGCCATACGGTGAATTCGCCTTATGAGCTCAACTGCGGAACGGATTAATCTCGTATCACCGGGGCCCACTATAATTGGTTTTGGACTTAACAATCTATAATTTTGCAGCGTGATTGTCCTGGAAGTCCTGGGACCACAGTTTAAGAGGCACTGGTCTGGAATTCGCGTCTGTGCTTGGGCCATAATAAAACATCTGAGAAAATATGGAAAAAAAAAATCAAAATTTGAAAATACACTGTAGATGACACACTGAAAAGGCTCTCAAATGGGGAAAAAGGCTCCACTCCTGATTTTGATTCCGCCTCAATACCAATACTACATTTATGACCCATAACTTACGTTTGAATATTTATCCTTGCATATTTTCCCACAATAATTTTTACGCCGACTACCAAATTCAAATAAATTTGTTTTGGAGTCCCCTGCTTCAGGATGAGAAAGTCTTTCAGTGTGACGCCGGTCATCATGGAAACCTTTTTACCCGCCCCTCAGTACACGAATGCAAGCTCGCTCACACAATCAATTGCTCGCACACGCACGCATGTACAAGCGCGGTGTTGGCACAAACGGCCCCAAAGTGACAAACAAGAGTGACTTTGAATTGGATGAGATGATATAAACAATATTTGCTCCCTCTGAAATGACACCTTGATACAGACTTCTCTCCTTTAGCTAGAAATAAAGAGCCTTTGATGGATGAGTGCACGCGGGCAGCCCTTGTCAGTCAAATCTGTGAGATGAGGCTCTGCTTGAGGACCTCAAAATACAGAAGTGAGCACAGAGTGAGGTCCAAAGAAAGTCGCCATTGATTATACCGCCGCTGACAGTGGACTTCAGACCTTTCAAGCGCGAATACTGATTTGGTGTTAGCTCCAGAATCAATATGTAAGTGAAGAGGGGTGACGGCAATGGGGAGGGAGGGCGTTACAGTGTGCTGTGTTGCCGATTGTTTAGTGAGGCTTCCTCCCGCTCGAGTGTGGGACACTGGGGCAGGTCCTTCTGGCAAGGCTCCATGGTAACGGCCACGCCAACGCCGCTACGCCCGGACGTCATGTGCGTTACCTCAGACCAAGTGTCCTTCTCGGGATCGTAACACTCCACGCTGTCCAGAAACGTGTTGCCGTCGTAGCCTCCTGTCAACACAAACCAGTCATTCAGTTTGTCTAATTTGCTTTAGTGGGAAAACATAATTAGTCTAACAACAGCGGGGATATGTTTGAGACCTACCACACTATATCAGCAATTCTGTAATATAGAGCTACAGTAGGTATACTGCGTAGGGGGACTATGCTCCTCACCCAAAACATAGATGCGTCCATGTAAAGCAGTGACTCCCAGAGCACTGCGTCGGTGCCTCATAGAGGCAGCAAAGCTCCACGTGTCCGTTTCCACATTGTAGCGCTCCACTGTGTTTAGTTGGTTTGTGCCATCATACCCGCCCATCACAAAGATTTGATTGCCCAGAGCGCAAACACCTGAGGAGGATAGATGTTGGTCAATTAATTTCATTTTATTTATTTATTTATTTATTTTTAAAGAAACCTAAACCTGTATTTGTTGCTCACCAGCTCCAGAGCGCATAGTGTACATTGAGGCCATGGTTTTCCACTCGTCCCTCTCCGGGTTGTAGCATTCGCACGAGCTGAGCCGACTGTGCCCATCAAAGCCGCCCACGGCGTACAGTAGCCTGTTGATAACGGCCACGCCCACCCCAATCCGCCTTGTCAACATGGGGGCGACCAGCTGCCATTGGTCCCTTTCTGGATCATACCTACAGAGAAGACGCAACGTATGCTAGTCAGATCAAGTTTTATCTTGATTAGGGATGAAAAACAAATGAGTTGACCAAGTCGGGTAAGTCAACCTTAAGAATGGGCTGACTAAAAATAAGCACATTGAAGCTTTGCTGGAATCAAAATTGCGCCAACCTTTTCTAAACTGACCTTTCTTGCAGATGGATGCAGTTGCAATGGCAAGGAGGAAAGACCACCAAAAACTGAGGATGTCAGATGTTTGGAATAATTTCCAATGTTAAAAAAGTGAAAAAAATAAAATAAAATGATAAATCAGCAGTACTTTGACTGTTGCTGAGGTAAAACAGAAAACACCCGAATGCAAAGACCGGTTCCATTTTTTGATTTGGTGCAACACATGGTAGCCAAATGGTTGATCCTATTTGTGTAGGTACTTAAAATCACATAGATTTAGTAGTTAGGTGGCTTTCATTATGGACAGTTTTAGCACAAGGAGTTTCCTAAAGGGAAAGAAAGTTCCTAAACTTCCTAAAAAGCGAGCTGTATTATCTGAGATCATAACCTGTTATACAAACATTCTATTGTTTGGTTTTAAGTGTTCAAATTTTAACCAGTAAAGGGAAGTCAAGACCATGCCGAGTCTGCTCATCAAGAAAAAAAAAATACAAGGGAAGTTACAGATCTCATAGTAAGTAACAGGCCGCACGACTGTCAGGTTTACGCATGGGAAATTGTTGAAGAATCATCTGTAGGTGACTTAAAGAACACTATTTAAAGTGTAACATACAAGAAACATTATTTATATGTGAACTAACTGCTAGTTGTTTTCTCTGATCGGGTGGGGCTGCTACTGAGAGCGGGGCAACGAGCAGGAATGCTCAGAGAAGCGCGAATGAAGTAAACACCAATATGGAGGTGCTTTTGGTGAGGAAATAGTCCTCTGACATGGTTAAACGCTCCATTACATTGACTCAAACTCTTTGTTTCTCGTCCTATAACACGTGCGTTTTATCTCGACGGACTGTCCGAAAACTTGCCTTTCCACGCTGTTGTGGTGAATGCATCCATGGGATCCACCCACCGCATATATCATGCAGTCGATGACTCCCACTCCTATTCGGTTTCTGGGGACGCTCATGGGCGCACATGGCAACCAGCAGTTGTTCATGGGATTATAGCAATCCAGCGAATTGGAGTCCATGTTGCCGTCAGGGGCGTTGTTTCTCCCACCCACGGCATAGAAAAGCCCACTGATGACACAGGCTGCCAGTCCACTGCGAGGTACCTGCAGGTCGGCCAGCCTGAGCCAGGACCCCGTGCAAGGATTGTACGCCTCCAGGTAGCTGAGGGACTGCTGGAAGTAGCCCCCGGCCGTGTAGATGAGCTGGGGCACCTTGGGGGTTCGGCAAGAATTGACTTTGGTGGGCTTGTGCAAGGTGAGGTCCTGGAAGATTTGCGCAAGGTAGTCTTTACACTGGGGGTCCCAGTCAAGCGACTGAAGCTGCGCCTGCAGGAAGTTGGGGGTGAGGGAATGGCAGCGAACAGCGTGGAGTAAGGCCTGGACGTACGGCCGCCTGTTCTCTCGGTCGTAGCGCACCCAGGCCTCGCACGCGCGGAAGACTTCAGACTCGCAACGAACGTTGAGCTCATCGCGGCTGATGAGGGTCATCAGCTGGCAGTGGGACAAGTTAAAAAACTCCTCCTGGGTTGCCACCTGGAAACGAGGATGTTGTTACCAACTCCAAAAAGGCCGAATAATTCACGAATCGAGTTCAAATCCACATTAGGTGAAAGCAATTTTAAAATGATAAGGGCTGCAATTTGGGAGGGGAATATTTTTGTTTTTAAATTCTACTTATTTATAAAGTTCCTGATAAATGCATGTCGCGTGATACATTTGATTGTTTCACGAAACATGAAACACTGAAGTAATAAAGCCTCCAATTTGTTTGCGTTACTACTGTAATCTGATTTAGGATTCTGTGAAACGTACAAATATTAGAGAACAGCAATTACATTTACAAGACCAATGCATTTCGATTGATTAAAAAAAAAAAAAAAATAGATTGTTGTTTTTCTTTATTAAAACCAAAAGCAAAAATGATTTTTTGGGGTAGTGGTGGAATGAATTAATGTCATTTATATCAATGTGGAAAATACATTTGTTCTACAGTTAAACTGATTTCAGATCTTTGCAATGGAACAAATTGAGCTTGCAAGCAAAGATGCAACTGTGCAAATACTGCGCGTGTTTGATGAGAGTACCTGACTGAAGTTCATGTAGATGTATTCCCGGGCTTTCTGATGGAGTTCCGTGCAGCCGATCTGCTCCGCAAAACTGGCGATGCCAATGGCATTACTGGGGTCAAGTTGCTGGACCAGAAAGTCACAGCAGGCCTTGACAACGCTATCTATTTGGTACATGACAGCACCGTTCATGATGTGGATCACACACTTCTCTCCAACAGAGATACTGGCTGTGTAGGCAAACTCAATCAGTCGATTCATTACCTGCATAATCAGGAGGACAGAATACATTGTTTTATAAAACTAGGTAATTGTCTCTGTAAGTTAAGCTTGTAGTTTTTCCAGTGTCTTGGTCAGCCACATGACTATGAAAAGGCATGTGGTTTGCGGAACAACCAAAATGTTCAGAAATAATATAAGTCATCCAAAATTTGGATTTGAAATATAAAGGCAAATTCCCTAAGACCAAGCATCTCAATGATTAACTTGTTACCTAACGTGCATGCTTTTTGTTTGCATGTGACCACAGGGTAAGAGTGATCAACACGGAGCTTAGTTGTCAGCATCATAAAACCTTTAACTATACAGATGATCTTTTCAGTAACATTTTAACACTCAGCCGTCATGAAAATGCAAAAATAAAGTTAACCATTGTTCAAGGTGCTGGAGAGGAACTAAGGCCAGCCATGGCTAGCCGATAATGAAATCTTGTTATAAAAAGTATGATCTCAAACTTTCATTTAAACATATCTATAGTAAAAATTAAAACTGTATAGTATGAGGGACTTTTTTTTTTAAGGTCATGTGCCGTGCAAGGATAAGTGGAAGAAGGGACACTCATTTCTTTTTAATCTTATTATTTATGGTCCTGAAATGTTTCGATACAACATTTAAAGTTTGGTTAGGATCATTAATGTTAACAGCAATCCTGTACTGTGGCAGAGGATTGTGCCTGGAGTGTAAAAATGATTTAGAATCATTGTTACCTCACTATATATAATTTTTACCTTACTTACTATACAACTCGTCACATCACAAATCAAAGCAAGTGATTTCAGCATGAGGGGTCTTACCTTGGGGTGTA
The DNA here is from genome assembly GCF_059441005.1 of Hippichthys cyanospilos. Lineage (NCBI taxonomy): Eukaryota > Metazoa > Chordata > Actinopteri > Syngnathiformes > Syngnathidae > Hippichthys > Hippichthys cyanospilos. Next base: position 10,582,362 of record NC_142375.1, on the reverse strand, counting down.
TGCCCTCGATGGGCACCAGTTCCATGCCACACTCTTTCAGGCCATTGGTGAACATGGCCCTGAAGACCGGCGACGAGGACGCCAGCACCACCTTGTGAGCCACAAAGTCCACAGCCTCCAGGTCCCGGTAGCGCACGCGCAGCGTCACGTCACAGAGCTGGCGCTCCAGACGCAGTTCGTTCATGATGGCGAAGGCGGCGGCCGTGTGGCTCTCGAGGGTGTAGCTGAAAATGCGGTGGCCGTTGCGCGTGGACGGTGTCACCAGCGCTTTGCATTCTGTCAGGCACTCTGACATTTCCTTCCTTGTCTCCTCTCCTTAGTGTCTCACGCAAGAAACATTTGGCAGTATCATGGCACCACTGGGCAAGCGTGGGTGAAATTGGGGTGGGTCCTGTGGTTTGTCTGACTTCGATTCAAATTTATGCAGATACAATGACTCTTTTGTTGAGTTCAGTACCTGTGTCAAGCTTTGTGATTCATTGCCGCGCTACAAGGGACCACATAGTTTCTTGGACTCTTACGTGACTCAGTTCCAACATTGCTGTAATGAAACTTGAGAATTCCATTGACTAGCGAGAGCTAGCAAAACTCAATAGCCTCAACTGAAACCAGTTTCAGCTATTTGTGCCATGAAAACAGCTTTGCAAACAAATTCTTTAACTCTGATGGGAAAAGAGAATGTAGTCCAATATTTGCAAAATGAAGCTCTTGCGTTTCTGGACAGCCCATTTACCCGGTTAGTTGGAATGTTTTCAATCAGCACACCGAAAAACAGTTCAGAAGGGGGGGGGGGGGGGATTCCTTTCACCGAAAATTTAAAAAAACATTTGAGTGTTGTGCACAAAAATTTGTTGTAAGAATAACTTGGTGGTCTTTCTGAAAATGGAAGTCTGGGAGAAGTAACAATTATTTGGTAGCTTTTGTTGTTGAATCCGTCCACGGCTCAACACCTGGAATGAGAGGAGAGAAAGGGACATTAGATATTCACTCTACTTAATACGGTGTCAAAATACATCTCTGCGCGTACCTACTAAAGTTAAATAAACATGATCCCTGGTTTTTTGTATTCTATGCCACAGCAGGAATATGCTTAGAGAAATTATTCCAAGTGCAATGACATTGACACCTCATTCTTGTCATGCCACTTGAAGTCATCGCAGCACAGATTATAGACTCCTTCCTCATGTTTGGAACATAGCTGAGGCACCTTAGATCTAGTGCAGTGACGTGTATGAGATGTGAATGGAAAATCTAAGTACTGCGACCAAGAAAAACAGACATTTACGGGCTATTTTATTGCCGGGGAGTGGCTTTCAACAAACTTCATTCAATCTACTATCAACTTAAGAGTGCATTCAAAATGCTTGAGGAGGTGTTCTCGGTCTTAGCCCGCTTGAAAGCAAACTCTGGTGCAGCCCAAGTATGAATGCCAGCATTCAAGAGCCAGCATTATCGTACTGAACGCAATACATCCCAAATGGTGTCGAACTGTGGTTCAAAAGGTCCGTCTTTGTATTGTTACGGCTTTTTTTCCAATGTCGGGACGGGTGACAGGAAGGTTTGTATGTAATTACCTTAGTAGATTCATTAGTTACAGCCAGGAGCAACATTAGCTGATAAAACCATACATCACAGCTGTCATTGGACAACTTCTGAAGAAGGTGGCAACGTATGTCGGAACTGGCAAAGAAAATACTGCCATTTTTCTTAAGAAAAAAAAAAGTCACAGTGTTGAATTGTGTTGGGACTTCATCCATTTTCTAAGCGCTGGGTAAACCAGTAATAAATGTACCATTTTTGTTTTGATTTGGTTTCAAGCAGAGCACTAGAATTTAAACACAACCTTAGGTTGTAGCTGAACTGTAAATGTTTAAAACCAGCTTAAGAAGCCATATCATGAATGAAGGCCATGGAAGTTGAAACTTTGGGTGTGACTGAAATTAAGTCCTCACTCAGCATGACTCAGTCTTTTATTTTTCCTTGTATGAAACAATGAAAATAGTCCATGAAAAATACAAGCAAAAGTGTCGTAGTTTGACTTGCGTACAAATATTATATTACATGCGTTGCAGTTGATTGAGAGGTGAAATTATTATTATTTTTTGTTTGTTTTGTTCAGTTTCGGTGCTCAGAACAAGATGGGATCATAAATAACAAAAAGAAAGTAAAATGTCAATGGTGTTTGTCTAACAAACACAACAAAGTCCATACAGTATGAGCAAGAGGGATTTCTGGTCTTTGGAGGCAGGTGTTTATATCTCACTCCTGACAGGTCAGTTGCCATCAGAGCCATGTGTTCAAGGTGCACTGATTAATTGAAAAGTAAATAATTATCAAATTAATTGATTATTTTAGATACTACATTAATCATTTACTTTTTTTCATGAAGAATTGCCCAAATGCTCAGAATTTTAGCTTCTCTGCAGTATTCTCTGATTTCTGTAGTTCTGTGAAAGCATCCTGATCAACTATGTGTTGGATCATAATCGAACATTTGCTTTCACTTTGGAAAAAACAATAACCAACCCTTTTCTAAATTTGTGCATTTTCTACACCATCAATTTGAAATAATATGGGACTGAAATAAAAAAAGATTTTTTTCAATTGATAAAGCACCGTATTTTTTGGACTATAAATCCTAACGTTTTCCTCATTATTCAAGCCCTGCGTCTTATAGTCCAGTGGGACTTTTTTGCAAGACAACAGGAGACAATGCACCCGTCAAACAAATGTGTGTATCTGTTCAAGGTGCCATTTTAGGGAACAACTATGTAATAGAACTGAAAAGATGTGATCAATGGCTGTACTGAAAGAGTTCTGAAATAATGTTATTAAAAATATTTTTTAAAATGTTTAAATTGATTAAGAGCTTGTAGAAAAGTTTGGGTAAATTTGTGACGTGTTAATATATGATTATATTATTTCATTTATATATTTATGATTGTATATATGAATTATTTGCAATGTGTTTATATGTTCATTAAAATAATTTATCAAACAAAGGGAGACAAAAGAAGATGCTAATGAAGTATTGATTTTGAATTTCTATTTAACTGACAGTATTCTGTGAGTGTCAAAAATATCCATCCATCCATTTTCTATAAATATGTTGGGACCAAACATGCAGGAATGTTCAGTCTGTTCGAGAGGATGTTGCTATTGGCAGACAACTCCCCAAAAAATTAAAACACATCCATATACCATCTTTTTGCATAAATATCTGATGTTACGACCTCCAATGTGACTTATTTGTGACAAAAATATTTTTTCCCCCTCAATTTCTGCTGCTGTGGCTCATTGTCGGGAAAATAAGGTAATTGTTACTGCAGGCTTAGTTGTGTGTTTAAAACTCATGGATTTGGGAAAGTACTCTGGGCAACTGTTGTTGAGGTACCCAACAGAAAAGGACAACTAAATGAATGAATTGGTATTTATTTTTTATAATCTTTGTGTTGATAAAATATTAAGCTTCATATTGGAAATGTATGATTAACAATTTACAGACAAAATAAATTCTTGTTTTTGAATAAAGCACTGGAAAATATTTTTTAGATACAATTTACTGATACATCAATAGCATAATCAATTAATAAATGTTAGTTGCAGGCTTAGTTGTGGATTTAATACTCCCAAAGGAGTAGCCACTTTAGGCAACTCTCATCGCAGTATTCCACAGTAATGCTAAAAAGCCAAACTGCCTCAGGTTGGAGTCAACTGGCATCTGCATTTACACCTAAGAGCACCTGACTCTATTTTGGAAAGCTGTTCACTGCTCCAGTGTTTGACAAATGGCAAAATTGTTAAGGTCAAAATGCAGCCGTAATCAAACAGTTAACCTTGACAGTGATATGAAACATGCTGCGCACGTGATGTACTGCTTTGCCTACTCTGCTTATAACCTGAAAGTGCACACTGACAATTTCAAAAGTCCGTCCCAGCTTTGCACAGTGTGGTTAGGCTTGTTTCTGCATCCAAACCAAGTTCCTTAGCTAACAGCTACCTGGTCTGTGATTCACACTGATCTGAACACTAACAAAAAATGTGTTCATCATTGACCCAGGCCTCAGAGCCAAACATTTTGAGATGTCAATGCAAAAACTTAAAAGTTTCATGCTTGCCTACGGTTATGAAAAAAGTAATATATTTTTACACTAGTTTATTTGCCTCAATGACATTGATTCATTTGGGCTAACAGATTATTCAAAGTCGAATATTCGGCATGAGAGGCATTCTAATGAGATCCCTTCATGAAGTGAATTTTCTTAACTACTTATCCTGCTTCCATTGTTAAATTTGTGACCCCGTGACTTATCATTTCAAAGTACATTTGTTGTGAACGTTTCAACCATATAACTAAATGCAGGGATATGTATTGAATAACAGTACAGGTATACAGAATGTAACAAAAAACATAATGTGACAAACATTACATACATTTCTACGGTGTTCATAATGACACTCTGCGGCAAACCATAACTAGAAAATGGAATTTAAAAAAAAAAGGTCTCTGTCCTAAAAATGCAATTTTGTGCATTTCAAAGAAAACCTATAGCTTACTGCACGAGTTCAACACAGTTTGTGACTCCCACTTTTTGTCCCTCAGCCCTAAAGCTTACACAACAGCTTTTACATGTTGCCTCTGATTTTAAAAACAAACAAACAAAAAACCAAACTAAAACCAAGAAGCAAGAAACTCGGACTGTAAATGGGCAAACGAGGACAAGCCAATAAACTCGAATACGTTTGAACACTGGCATGCTGGCAAGGACTTACTCGGTGACTCATCTCTAACTCTTCACCGTGGAACTGAATGTACCAAAACATGACCCACAAGTGAAGCCAGTTCTTACATAATGAATTTACACAGAATACGGCTGCCGCGTACTCAACCCTCTCCATTCATTGCTTCTTCTGCTTTTGTTTTTTTTTTTTTGTACCAATTCACATCCACATGCCGCACTTGGCGCTTGTTTTGCTCGAAAACGCCAGCGGCCAAACGCTCAGAACAGAGATGCGCCAAACATAAAGCTAAAATCACAGAAGTCTTTCTTCGGAGCTACGAAAACGTCCAACTTGTTTCTGGGCGACGCAAATGAGCTTGCACTTCATTGTAATCAAAGTGAACGAGCTACCTTCCTGATAATAACAACAGACGGTAGCTAGCGCACTAAACCGCTTCGAGAACAAACACGCACAATCGGGTGCAACTACCCGTGTTTCGGTGGTATAGTCAGCAGCTGGCTTTCCACAATGTCCACATTACAGTCGAACTTGAGGGCAAATCTGTCAGAAAACATACTCACGTCGTGTCGCCGAGTACCTCCATGATAAACTGTGCGCCACATAAGAAAGGGGGAGGGAGTGTGTGTGTGTGTGTGTGTGTGTGTGGGGGGGGGGGGGGGGGGGGTAGCGGTAACTCACCATGACTAAGCATTGTACGAGGGCCTCCCCTCCCCTTCACAATAAGAGCGTTCTGCCGTGGCCTTAGTTGACTCATGTTGACGGTCAATGGGCTCAAATCTTTAAGAGCTTTTATTAAGAAAAGACTGTGTGTCAGAGTAAATGTACTGGTCTGGCTGACTGCCAGGGTAGCTCAATGAAACTACAAGTAGACTGTTCAACGTTAACAACCTCGACAAAATCAATCGATCGATCGATCAATCAATTGCTTTTCATTAGTTCTTTTTTATAACAAGCTCTTAAACTATAATAACCCTCTGTTTTTCAAAAACCTCTCAGTGCTGTGGCAATGTTTGTATTGGTTGTTATATGCTTTATATAGTATTTACACTGTTTTGATCTATCTATCTATCTATCTATCTATCTATCTATCTATCTATCTATCTATCTATCTATCTATCTATCTATCTATCTATCTATCTATCTATCTATCTATCTATCCATCCATCCATCCATCCATCCATCCATCCATCCATCCATCCATCCATCTATCATAGTCTTTTGGCAGTTGGTAAAAGTGGCCGGCTAAAGATTGAATCATGTACAACCATCTATTCTACCTACAACCACAGGGTGGCAAGAAAAGGCAAAGCTATGTACTGTATACACAAGTTAAAAAAATGAGCTGAATGAGCCATTTTCTTTTTCTTATATATATATTATAGTTTTCTAAACCATTGCAGTCGTCTGATTGGCAGGACTCACTACTGATTAAACAGATGACTTCCAAAATGTAATATGACTCAAAACAAAGCAATGATATAACCTGGCCTTTCCTTTACATTCATCACTCCAACTCTGTCTTTCGTTACACTCTATTGACCCCAGTTGCTTAAATAGGTCCTTGCAGACATATATATATATTTTTTTTAACCCAAAACATTATCCTAAGGCTGCTCCAAGATAGGCTTGGTGTTATGTTTTCTGTCATAAAAGGCACGTTGCTGAAGAATTGGTCCAGTGGGCTGCAAAGTCTCCTGGAAATATTACTTTATGATCTCTGACAGTTTAATTTGCTATGTTAATTTATCATAAACATGAGAAGAGGGGGTCTGTTAATAAATTTCTCATCAGTGGACACCTCTAGCATAGGAACAACATGTGGAAATACAATCAAAGGAACCCCCAAACCCACTTGGGCTCATTTATTAAAGTCTGTCTTTTGGGAGCGTGGGGATATCACTAAAGCAAATATGAATTTGAATAGAGCTCGCTTTTAGCATTTATCTATCCATTTGCCATAGCACTTGCCCTCATTAGATTTGCGGGTGAGCGAAGCAAATCCCAGGTGACAGTAGGCAAGATGCAAACTACACTCACACTCATACCTACTGTATGGGTAACGTAGAGCAGTGGTGTCAGTCATAAGGCTTGTGGGCCATTAGCAGCTCTTCAAAGGTCATAATCCAGACTGGGGTGGATTTTTTTTTTTTTTTTTTGAAAAGTGTAACATGTTGAGATTGGATTGGCTCCTGTGAAGTGAAATTATTTTAGGATGATTCTCATCGAGGTACAGAAGAAAACGTACCCCCCATGGTATAACATTTTATTTCTGTGATGAAGACATTTTTAGAAATGTACGGTTGTCCATGCAAATTAACGTAGACGGTAAAAAACATCCAATAAAACCTTTGACTGATTCATACTATTATTGAAATTGCAAACATTTTTGCAATGACATTTCAGACTGATCATACGATCTTCAAAAAGGTGGAAATAACTGAATGAGGGCTAGTTGTAACTATTTGCACTAAAATGCGAAACAGTCATTTTTCATAATTTATTAGACCACGAGGTACTGGTCCAGATCACTTGAGATAATATTATGAACATGGAACTAAATGTTTTTGACACACTTCAGTAAACATAACTATCTGTCACTTTTGAACTGTTTTTACCAGCCTTTGATTTCAAGTGGCTAAGTGTGTGACGGACACACTTAAAATAACTTGATTAGCAGTCACTCCGGCCCTCTGACAGAAACTATGATTACAATCTGGCCCATGATAAAAATGAGTTTGACACCCCTGCAAGTGTAGTCGGTCTGCAATGGAAGAAAGTTATGTGGTAAACCACGCTATATTTGTTTTATTGTAGCATACGGCAGTTAACCTCATGTGTTGATACAAAGGAAAAAAAAAGGACCAAAACGGTTTGGTCACCCTTTGAATAAGAGTTGGATTGTGTTCTGCTTAGTTATGTATGTTATGTATGTATTATATAATAGGTCAATGTTCTTGGCAGATGTGAGTAAAGAGGGCTCATTTCCTGTCATGCTACTTGTTGTTCTCTGAAATGTCAAAATGCACAATTTGAAACAGTTAGAATTAGCCCAAATCCAGAAACATTTGAAGTCCTTTAATAATAATGATAAAAAAAGACATCAATAACAGACACTGTTATAAAATGTACATAATTTACTATATAACAGTTACTAAAGGTTTTCAAGGAGAAATGTTCACAAGATGAATTACAGTACAAAAATAAAAACAACAAAACTCCATCATTTCTCAATTAATGTCCTGGCAGAGGACAAAAGACATTTGTAGAAAAGTGTAATGCCACACGATATAAAAGAAACAATGTGACGGTTCTGTCAGTGTATTCAAAAAAATATTGTGCTCATGTGTCCTAGCTTTGCATCCGGGCTGACATTTCACACCAAAACCAACACATTTTTCAGTGGGCACAGGATGACATCCCTGTCATTTCAAAACTCTGCTGTTCTCTCCCACACTAAGCATTGAATCTTTTTGCGGTCCACAGATGAGTTTCTCTTCCTGTTCATTTTGCCCTTGAATTGCCAACAATGTAAACTACGGAGGCTATTGAACACACTATACATCATCACACCCAGGGCCTTCGATCCAGCGAAATCCATATGTTTACAGATGTACATCATCGTGTGTGTCTGTGCTCATTTATGAGAAACCGCACCAAGGGCCTGAAGAAAGCTACTCAAGCAAAAGTCTGAATGTGATATATTTACATTAGTCAGTCATTGGTTTCATCAAAGCGTCCTTCCAGGCTTGGATTCAAACCACACAACCACAGAAGTGCAAGCCAATTTCTCTGTTCTCTATGATATCTCAGTGCAAATTAGTTGACATGACTTGCTTTGTTCACATTTGAGTGGCCTTGTTGTCTCACTGTGTAAACTACATGTCATGGTTGTCTACAAGTGAACCAGCATTGATTAGTCTTCAAAAGGAATATTTTATATTCCTTAGCTTTGTGTATAAGATGCTTTGATTTTAACCAACTCATTTTCAGTCTTGTCCATAGTCGTCCTTTCCCACTATACAGAACCAGCCGGCCTCAACTCAGCTCTGCTCGCTGCTGTTGGAAATGTCGTCATTCGGATTACAGCTGACTTTGGGCGAGATGCACGGAACACTCGCGGGCGTATATAATAACCTTTAATGCTAGTCGCTTTTTGCCATTGAAGGCAGAGGGCAGCCATCTTGCAGCTAAAAACAGCTATTAAAGCTATTATCAGCACATGTTCACTGCAAGGATCACAGCCAAATTGGGTTTTCGAAACATTGGGAAGATATATTCGTTTCCTCTCTTTAGTGGAGAGGGCTGTGTTAAATGTGCAATTTAGATTAAAACCGTGACGCAAATATACATCATTTGCGGTTCTTATTTTCTACGATTGTTAACACACATTACCTGCATATTTTCTCAGCACAGAGAGCACAGAATATATTCACGGTAAGCACGCTAAATGAGTGGCCATGCAAGATGGCCACTCACATGGCCACTCGCTTAAACACACCCGTGGGAACACCACGGAAAGGTTACTAGTCAACCGTAATCCATATATGGACAATCTTTGTGTGAGCAAGGGTTTAAACCACCAATGTGGTATCAACTTGGCACACGGCAAGTCCTTCTTCGTTTGCTTTTGTGACTGGCTCACTGGTAAACTGAGGCTGTACTCTGCAGTGGGAAAAAAAATGTGCTACATGCCATATGTTAAGTGCGAGGCGAGCTAACAAGTCTTTAAGGCTTGAAGAGTTTAGGGTAGAGGGTCTTAATGGGAGACGGCGTGGTAATCACGTTCCCAGATGAGACTGTTGTCTCCATCCCAGCCTCCAACTTCTGGGAGGGCACGTCTGTCTTACTGAAGCTGCATTCTAGGAAGGGCATGCCAATCTTCTTCACCTGGCCATCCCGGGTCATGAGACACGGCCGACAGAGCAGTCTCAGAATGGCTCTCCTCATGTCCTTGCTGGTCAACGTGTAGATGATAGGGTTGAGGAGCGAGTTGACCATAGCCACCCCCAGGAAGTAGTCTGCCTTGAAGAGGAGGTGGCAGCTGCGTGTCGGGCAGAAGAAATCCAGGAGGAGGAGGAGAAAGAGGGGCAACCAACAAGCGATGAAGACGCCCAACACAATAGTCACCGTTTTGAGGAGGGCTATGTACTTTTGGGACTTCCTGGCCAAGCCCTTTCTCATGCTGCTCGACAAGCCTAACCGCTGGCGCTGCGTATTGGTGCGAACAATGCGGAAAACCCGGACGTACAGGACCACGATGGCGAGGAGAATCGCGCTAAAGACTGATACGCAGCACAGGATGTAGCTCTTGGCATAAAGAGGAAGCACGGTGGAGCACTGGTCCAGTCTGTGGATGCAGTTCCATCCCAGGATCGGAAGGACACCCAAAAAGGCCGCGAGGGCCCAACTGGCACAAATCAGAGCCAACATCCGGCCCCGCTTTGCCCCGTGGTACGGCCTCATCGTCACCATGGTTACATGGCGTTCAATCGCAATGGCCAGCAGACTGATGACGGAAGCAGCCAGAGTGATGAAAACTCCTCCCTCCCTTAAGAACCACAGCAACGGCGTCAGCTGCAAAGTCTTGGGCCCGGACATGACGATGTTGGCCATGTAGGTAATACCGGCCAGGAGATCCGACAGAGTCAGGTTCCCCAGGAGGTAATACATGGGCAAGTGGAACTTCTTGTTCCTCCAGATAGCCAGGAGAACCACGGCGTTCTCCAGCACGATGAGCAGACACACCACCAGGAAAGCAATGCCTTCGGGTCGGAGGCCGTCACGGTAACGGTCCCCCTGCAGCTTGCCCGTGTAGTTGTAATGTTCCATGATGACAGACTTGTCCTGGTAATGCCAAAAGAACTGAAGACAGCCATAAGAGGAGACAGTCATAGAAGATGGGCGCACAGTTGGGAAAGTCCCAGTGTGGGCAGGACTTGAAACCTCCATATCTTATGGTACTTTTGCTTCAGCCGAGCAGCTATAAAGTCATTTCAGTTGACATGCTTTTGGCCAGCATTATGGAAAAATGTCCTTCAACACACAGGGGACGAAAGGATATTCATGTAATTTTCTTGAATTTTCATCCAAGATGTTTTCAGTTTCACCACAAGAGGAGGCTATTGAGCCCTCTTTTGTCCAGGTCACTGCAGCAGAAAAAGATGAGAAAAGGATTCTGTGAGAAATGTTGAACTTGGTAAAATGATACAAACGATGAAAATAATAACAGTAATTTATAGAAAACATGTTGTTGCCATATCATAAGTCCACCCTTGCTCAGTAAAGCATAAGGCTGTAGGAAAAATATATTCTAAATACATCAATGTCCTTTGAATAATTTATTTACAACCACTATTGCTGTGGCACACTTGTGAAATTACTGAGTTAACCCATTTGACAAGATATGTCGTTGATCATCTATCGATACCAGTATACCTGTATAGTGACAGGCTGAATAATAAAACACTCTTCCACTGGATGCAGGAAGGTAAATAATTAATCTGTAGCTCCACTTCTTGAGTGATTTGTTTGCTGCTGAGTTCTAAATTAAAATAACGTGAAAATGGTTACTGTTGTTAAATGTCATTCTTTGGCCATGTTAGTGTCAAGCAAATGTTTAGTCTCATATGTCTCAGTGTCAGTTGAAGAACATATCAGTCTCTCAGCCCTCGCCTCATTTTAGACATGTGCACCCAATTTGAAGGAATGCAGCTGCATTAGCCTTACCATCCACATCCAACATGCATTGTATAGATGAGGTATTTGAAGTTATGCACATTGAAAATGTGCTATAGCCATCAGTGCCGAAGCACATACGCAAACTATTATCGTGAATTTGTCGTACATTTGTACTCGAATTGTTAAAAGCAGTGAAATTAAAGTCAATCAGATGTAATTAGACCTGCATTCCACACGCTCCTTTGTGAGGTTTTTTTTTGCCGACACCTCTTAGGTTAACATTTCCTAGCAGAGGATAGTTCATACATTTATTTTATTTTACTGGTACACACACATTGAGAAGTTAATATCAAATTTATAAGATGTACAGTAAATATCAACAAATCATCCATTAAAGCCAAAACACTAAATCACTCAATCAAGGATGTATGCATTGCATCAACCTTTGCTTATAACAGCAATTTGATAACAAAATGAAACTAAGCGCTGTACGGTATATTTTAAAGCAATAAAGGGAAATTCCAGTTGTTTCTTTCTGAATCACATTATGCAAAATACTGTTTCTATCGTGAGCGGTCGACAGGATACAAATTCAGTTAAACAAATGTTTACCAAACTGCCAGTTTAAGTAAAAACTAAAACTATTGTCAAGGAGTTATAATTCAAGTCATCACATGAAAAACATAACTTTCAAGAACCTTTACCTTGAAAATGGTCAGTTTTAGATGCCCCTTAGAAGTATACAATCCAAATGTGAGCAACCACCAAGTGAGGCGAACTTTGCAGGGTAATGAAAAGTAAGATCTCAGTTCAAACATGCAACAGCTGAAGAGGCTGGCCAGCCCAATTTTCGCTCTCTCTCACTCTCTCTCTTTCTCTCTCTCTCGCGCTCTCTCTCACTCACTCACGTTCCCTCACTCACCCCTTAAAAACTATGAGAACAACAAATATATGATGCGCTGAATGAAGAAATACAAATAGTCCAGCAACATGGGAAATAGTTACAAACATTTGTCCTGATACCTTGCTGCAAAAGTCCATTTGTGCAATGAAGGCAACTTAAATAGTATGACAGGCGTGGTCTCTATGCATCAATAAAATAAAAAGCAGAAAAATTTCTGTGGATCACCACATTGAACAAGATATACAGTATTTAAAAAAAAAAAAAAAAAAAGACATTTGACCAAGGACCAAGCTCTCCATTCTTATCGAAATGCATTGAGCAAGCCCTTTAAGAAAATGTCAGAACCTCTTCATCAGAGTTAACTATTGTCGAGCAACATTTCTGATCTGATGTCTCAGATGTCTTAATTTGTGTGTCAAACTTCACATTATTATCACCACGCACTGGTGATCTAATAGTGACAGCATTAAATCTCATACATGCCCACATAACCAGCACAAATTTGGGAAGCGAAGGGAAGAGATGGTGCAACTGTGTGTTCCACCAGGTCATCCATTTTCGATAGGGGTTGTCCCTAAACTTCATTAACAAGCACAGGTTAGAGCTAAGATTCAAACCCTGAAAGTCAAAACTTTGAGGCATAAGTCTTATTCTGCTCCATTGTGGTGCTCAACTGTATTTTCTTTTTTCCGTAGTAAACCCTTGCAATTTTTTTGCTGGCAGAACTGGTTTTGTAAACTGAATTGCTTTGAAGCACTTCCAAAGCAAACAAGGACAAAAAGCAACTGTCCAGTGTCCGTTAAATGTATTCCCAGCATGATTATCAACAGTGAAAAAGTTCTCTTTACACATCCACGGATTGTGACACAGGACTCCCATGGTCGATGTGGTCTTGAAAGCAGCCTGATTCCCAGAACCTCATGGTAGAATTTCATCATGCCTTGACACGCTCGTTGTACTTGTTTGCGGATTGTCCCCTGCAGGGCCTGTGGAATGTTTAGGAAGAGACAACAGAATGAAACTTTTATTAGTTTGTTTCAAAAGCAGTCTTTGTTGTGTAAGTGGCAAGCTGAATGTAATTTGAGAAGCTGCAAATAAATGAAGTCAAACATTTTTGTTCTGAGCTATATTACATGTGTTTTTAACTCTCCTTTCCCACCCTCTGTGTTTTGACAGTTGGAAATCCTGCCCTTTATCCGGTTGCTCCTCCTAAGTGCGCTTTAACGTTTAACTAATCAAACAGAAAGTTCATGCCAATAAACCTACATGAGCATTTAAGGATCTCCTCTCTGCCTGGGAAGAATAGAAAATTCCTTTTCCAGTGTTTCTTCCTTCATCGTCTGTCATTGCACCACAACAATTATTATTCTAACATAGGTTATGCATTCATTTTAAAAGAGTGTCAATCTGACAGGGTCGAAAGCTGGCCTTGCAAGTGCTTGATAGCGTCAATGAGTGGGTCTGTTGACATACCTAAATCAGTAAATCAAAAGGCCAAACAGTTACTCCATGTCCAGACAACTAATGAAAGTCGGCATGCTCCAGCTCTTTTTATTGTAACACATACTGGAAAGACTTCTATGACTCTCCTTGAAGTAAAACTAACAGAAAAGCCAACCGTCTTCTGCACTGGATCCGGTTCAGAGTAAGCAGCGTGTCTGGATGAAATTATAGGGCTGTCCAACTACTATGCCCTGCTGCCCCAAAATTATCAATCTATCTATCTATCTATCTATCTATCTATCTATCTGTCTGTCTGTCTGTCTGTCTGTCTGTCTGTCTGTCTGTCTGTCTGTCTGTCTGTCTGTCTGTCTGTCTATCTATCTATCTATCTATCTATCTGTGTGTGCGTGTGCATGTTTACGTGTGAGTTTTTGCGTGTGTCCAGGGTATATGGTAACTCTTGTTCCATTTTGGCAGAAATTCCAGGAAACGGATTACCTGAAGGATGCTTTCATACCTAATTAACACCCTTAGAATGTGATGCTGCTTTTTTCAATATACTTCCCAGTGTCTCTTGTTTTTTTTCTGCATACTTTTTGTTAAAGCTAAGCTTTCTCCTAGAACAAGGTTTTTTAAATGGACTTTTCTCCCAAAACATTGGTGAAGTTCCAAACTTTATGACCTCTTTTGGCATCTATGCCCATCAAAGACTAGAGAAGAATTTGTGGTTCCTTGGCAGAACTTCCTCCAATTTCCAGTCTATGTTTTTTTAATGTTAAATGTCTCCCATCACTCCACACTGTCTGCACTACAGCGTGCACGAGGAGGAGGAGGACGGCTGTCAAGAGGTCATTAGAGAGTAATATCCTGTCGGGAGGGGGGCCGTAGAGGCTTTACTTCAAAGCCTGAAATACATAGACAAGGCTGTCTAACCAACGAGTAGGAGTAGCCCAACAGACAGACAGTACATATCTAACCCTGGATAGGAAGAACATGTTGCCCTTTTCATCAATCAACATCATTTTTTATATTTGCTAGGGAGACGTTATTATGAGCAATGAAGAACAATTGAAGCAGATGCCTGTTTTCATGCATGTATACATTATACAGGTATGTATGTCATTAAACAAATCTGTTTAACTTAAAGTATGCACACTACTGAGTGACTTTTTATTCAAATCTGCCAACACAAATTTGTGCTTTTTGAGTTTGTTTCTAAATGAACTAGTAGGCTACAATAACGCTATACATACTATTGTCACATTTTTGCCAGTACAGGCCAAGTGGGGAACGATGATTCATTAAGAGGCCTTGCGAAAAAAACACCCGCTGCATGTGAGTTGTTAATGGCACAATGTCCAGCACGTCATGATCTTTGGTGTATAATGTTTGGATAGTTTGAGATTGCTAGAAGCCAGAGATCTATTACGTGGTGTCATTTAAATGCCACGAGCAGTTCCAGGCATAAATTGATTGCGGTAGTCTGTGTGCATTGGGGCCAAGTGGGGCAAGACCCAACAGAATGAGCAAATCGTGCAAAAACTGTGCATTTCCACTACCTCAAAAGTCCAATAGTATAGGATTGGAGTTCTGCATTTTACTTTTTTCTCCTCTCTTCATTAAACATCATGTTTATATCTTTTATTATGCTCTTATTTTTATACTCCAACAATGGTTCTTGGATTCTTATTTTTGGCCACACAAACATTCACTCAGATCATTGTGACACTGGACAAGCTAATTCTGGGTGGGGAAGTAAAGACGGACTAGCCATGGCACCAACATGAACCGTTAATAGAGCTAAGAAGTGTATATTTTGATTAGACGCCACAGCCGCCATGCATAAGTGATTCTGCCAAAGCATTGATGTTATAGCTTGTTAATGCAAGAATTTCACTCGAGAGTGAATATTTCCATGATATTCATCTGGAGGGTGGTGAGGAGCGGAAGTCAGGAGAACTTATATGGGGACCACCTACTGAGGAAAGGCTGGACATTAGGCAGCCGTTGTCTGTTGTTTCTCAGACATGCCTGAAGAATAAAAAATATATTATGAGGACAAAAGAAAGAAGACATGGGGGCATTATGATGACAGGAAGTATAAACAGAAGAACAAATTGTTGGGCACTCTTTCTAGAGTGAAACAGTCCCAGTGCATTTCAAACTTAGGCCTTCAGTCATGTCTTACCTAGCCTGACACCGCGGCTGGAGAAATCACATGTACGCGTTACTGGGCGTTGCATCACCTTAATCGCGTACTACACAGGCCATTTTCCAGAGCATTTAAACATCAATGATCCCGCATCAGCAATTAAAACCTATCACCCTTCAAGAGGTCATCACAGTTGCTCAGTGTTCAAGGAATGACCAATTGAGTTAGTTATATTCCCAATTTCACTGCTGGTCATAATCTTGTGTATGGCTTTTTTCCAAATAGGATTTGGCTGCTACATTTCCCTCGCTCCACATCATGACCAAAACACTTGTGGCCCTGCAGTCTCCCGTAGGTTATCACGCTCTTCCCGCCCACCCCCTGGAATCCATCACCACTCATTTGTCTGTCCAAAGCACACGATAAGACCTCCTCATCAGGGTGGCTGGCCCACACTAACGTCTGTGATGATAAGAAAACATTCCTAACCATTTGCACTTGCCATTAGAGTTTGTATTTTGATCCATTTTTCCTCCCTGCTATCACATACATTTTCAAACACACATTTCCACGGTGAGTAGTGTGAAGTTTCCACTATTGGATTACTTACAGTGGCTGTATGATGAATCTGCCTGAACAAATATAAACATTTATAAAATGCTATTTTAAGTTCGATAACTGTTGGGTCCCTGAGACTGACTAAAAATCTATGGGTCCCAACAGAAATGTTTGTAGTCCCAAATATTGTTCAACGAAAAGCATAAAGTGAGTCAAAGGTTCAAACTGCATTTACAAGACGTGAGCAAAAACCAAAAACAGATATTAAGAAATGTCACAGAAATGTTCATTGAAATAGAGTGAACTTACATGTAGCATCCGTCATCATCATCTTCATATTGCAACCACTTATATAACAGTCCATTTTGGTAGAAAGGTCTGCTTTTCACTTTGAGTGTTTGCAGGGAGGCAAAAGAGAGCACTGATATATATGCACCATATATGCACGTCGCAAAAGGTGCAATAATGGTGTGATTAACTTGAGTGCTTTTTAATTTTTTTATTTTTGGGTACTTCCTATTATACGAGTATCACAAAGTGCAAGAGAAAAATGTAATACCTGTAAGTCATACCAGTATTCGAGAGGCTCAAATTTACAAGTGCTGTTACACAGTAAGGATGCGCACTGGTCCAAGTAAGAAACTGCCTAAAAAAATAATTTTCAGTAAATTAATAAACATTCATCATTAGTTGCTAGACTAATATCATTTTTGTACATTCCTATATGTTTTTTTGTTTTCAGTCATTTTGAAAATAATTTTGGTAATGTACGAAAAACGGGTCAAACTGTCAAATAGGAAAAAAAAAGAATTTGTTAGTACTGTACCTAAAAAAAATGAATGTTTTCATTTGTAAGCCTCTTATTTTGAATAGTCGGGGGTTTTGAGTGTACTCTAGACAGAAATCTACGGGAGGATGTGGGAAGAGAGCTGAGGCTATCTCATCTCCCTGTAGAGAGAGGAGCAATGATTCATCGTCTCATCTCAATTAAGGTTCTTTTCTCACAGGAAATGACCCCTGATTGCCGCAATTAGGGTGATAACAGCCAATCACACCTTTGATAAAAAGCAACCCCTCTCGCGTGTGTATGTGTGTGTGCATCCACATCTGGGTTGTGTGTGTTTTTTCACGGAGTGCAGACAGAAGACATTTGATCGGCTCGCAGAGGTTTCCATCCTCTGCTGGAGACTCTGTGGTTCAGGTCAGCGAACACGCTATTGGTGATGTGGTTATTTCTCTTGGCTTGGCTGTGTTTCAGTGATGGAGCATTTTTTGGGTGGGGCGAAGGGGTGTGCGCGCGCGTGTGTGTGTGTGTGTGTGTGTGTGTGTGTGTGTGTGTGTGTGTGTGTGTGTGTATATATGCATGGAGTCTGGATGTGTTCAGCATTGGCAGACAAGGGGCCTAATTTGATCCAGATTTCAGTTGAAATGGTTGCAGAGTGTGATATTGACACCAGATTCTCTGAGCCTTGGAATGATGAGTTCATTCCATCCATGCCACCATCAACACACAATACCAGACTGTTAAGAGTACACAAACGCTGCTGCATGCTCTTGCTCATCCAATGTTTATATATATATATATATATATATATATATATATATATATATATATATATATATATATATATATATATATATATATAAATCTTTTTTTCATAAAACAAATGCCTGTTAGGACTAGAAAATAATCTTGTGGCTCACTGAGCTACAAAACATGGTGTTCACTGGCTTTACCACAAAAAAAGGACTGGCAATATTTAAGATGCAAACCTTCCATCAGAGCTTGTGCATTAACAGGATTACAAGTGGCTAAGAAAATGGATGTAAGGATAAAGGAATGAAAAACAATAATACACTGTTAATATGCTCTAAGAGTGCCCTGAATATTGTTTAGGGAAAAAGTATGCATTGTGAAGAAGTGCTGGAATTTATGACGTAGATTTTTCCAAATGTAATATCTGTTTTGTACCAGTAAATCTAATGAGGTGTATGTGATCTAAGATGTATTGCTCAATTTTGCAAATTGGATACTGAGCAAGACATATGTATGAAGAGAATTGTATGAGAATCAAAAAGGCCAACAACCAAAATTAATTGTATAAAGCTTGAATAAAGAAAATAATAATAATGCTCTACCGCATATTAAATGTTGGCCATTATATTGGTACTGCACAATTGGTGGTGGAAAAAGTTTAAAGACCACTTAATTGACACAGAGTTTTTACAGTAGATTTGGATTCAATGTCCAGGTCCAGTTTTGTGCTTGAACCGTACGCATGCATTATATAATCGCCCAATTGTTTTGGAAATCATTGTGAAATGGTAGCAATTAATACCTACTTTGAAAATGTGAAACACCTACAGAGCATGAACACGGCATTAGTTCGCTACAGTTGGGGTCACCTTTCGTGACCTGGTGCATTATCTCACTATCTTCAACTATACAAGCTAAAGATGGATAGTGTCAGTACAATCTTGCAACTTCAATCATGCATGTTGATGTAATTAAACATATCAGTTTGATTTTTGATTTTATTTATTGAACATAAAACAATACAAATGGAAACAAAGTGAAATAAGATTATAATATGTTCAATATGGGGTTTCCAATTTCGTTTTGCATTTATTAAAACCCAGATAAATGTGATTTTGCTTACTCTTTCTATTGCAAATGAGTCAACTGTGATTTTGACTGAGATAATTTGGTTGCGTCAAATTCCTTTTCCATATCATCATGACTTGAGTGGCAAAAATCCTTACGTTTGTTTGTCATAGAAAATGTTAAGGATCGCACAAATGCCTTTCTAGTATGTGATGTTTGCAACTACCAACAAGTTACAAATGGATTTTTAATAATAAATGCTGAATGTTAAAATCAGCCGTACATACTGTACTTTTACAAACATTCTCATAGGACCAACACATGCCCGTATAGAACTCTTTCGAGTCCTACGGGTAATCAGAGGATATAGACACACAAAATATATTTTAACCACACAACAGCCAGTGTGTTCCCTGTGGGACGCGTTTTCTTTCTTTTTTTTTTTTTTTTGCCTGAACGATTGCTGCTCTGTTTCCTTGTGACCACTTGAAATTCCATCTCTCTGCCTTAAGAAAAAAAAAGGCTGTAAGAATGTAAATGAATGCCAGATCTCCGCTCAGCATCGCCAACTCATTTGCAAAGCAAGACGATGTTAAGGTGCGAATGAGGAGAAGGGCACGGGGGAAGCCTGAGAAGCATGAAAACACCTTTTCACTTCCACTTCTTATTACTGGAATTACATGCATATTTGGAAGGATTTAAAAATACTATATGACCTTGTTTGATATGTAAAAAAACAACAACATATGGATTAAATGTATTCAAATCAATATTTTCAAATCTAGTGACAATAACAATTGTATGAAAACAATTGTGTTCCAAATTTACCAGGAAACCCGCTGTGAAGCCAGCTAAGTCATAAAAGCCATGTTATGTTTGAGAATACAAGTACCAAGTGCCTTTCTTGAAAAAAGGTTGTCCTTAAAATTCAAGTCACGTCTGACTGTTCCAAGTAAGCAATACTATTGTCCATTGTGAACTTTGGACGTATGCGAAGCAAATAGTTTTTGGCTTCCAGTTTCAATTGAAAATGACCAACATTCTTCTTGTCTCTGTGTATGTTTCCATAACAACAACCTAGAAAAGATTTTTGTTGCTGTGTTTTTGGAGGATTTTTTTGTACAGGTAGCCCCATTGCCAAAAATATCCTCATTTACACAAACCAAAGAAAAGTCTCACAATTACTACTACAAATAAGCATAAACGAATATAACCTCAAAGGGCCAACTTCGATAAAAACTCTCAGAATAAAACTGAAGTTGCTGACAACCAGATTCCCTCCACGTAATTGTTAGGTGGACGTCCTTAGACACACAAACACACACAAAAACACACATGCAGTGACACAGACTTCCTGGAGGCATTATAGCATTGCGAGGTCAAGCAGACTACCATGTGTCCTACATCTGAGCTGTGTTAGCGCATTTGCTCGTCTGCTATCTGATCTGTTTGTCTCCGCAGCGTAAATAATTGTGGCTGCTCTTCTTTTTAAGTTTATTATGAGGACACCCTATAAATACTGCTGTCATGCAAAACAAAAACCTGTCATAAACCACTGAGTGTAAGTGCTTTATTTACATCTAATGATTTTTTTCGAGGATCTGTTTGCTTTGGGGGGGTCTGTTTGTTTTGACTGACACCAAATCTTTGAGAAGTCTATTCGTGCTGGGTTGTCATTCAGCCTCTATTATCAATTAAGTCTGTCAGTAGGAGTTTTGTATTCATAAATTTAATCCTCTCCTCAGTTTCACTTCTACGTCCACCACACAAGCATTTTTGCGTCAAAAACCGCATTTCCATTCTGCTAACATCATTGCAATCAATTCAGTATCAGCGTACACACACAAGCATGCACATGCACACACTTTAGCAGCTGGGTCTAGTTTATCTGTGCCGCATGGATTAAGTAAATGGAGTAACACGAGTGCACATGCAGACACAAACCAGCTGGCCGTTCACCTTCTACAAACTGTATACTCCGCAATGCAAAGCAAATGGAATTTTTATTTGCACAGCAAATTTCCACCCGATTTCAACTCGGAGTGATTGCACTGACAATTACATTAGCTGAACATTTTCATGTTCATACATGCAACAGGCACATTCCTTCAAAGGCATATTGGACTTCTCAATTTTCCGACATTCGCTCCTTCTGCTCGATTGCTTGAATAGATCAGATGGGAGTCAGACGAGACCTGTAGGGAACGTAAAAAAAAAAAATAAAATAAAATAAAAAAAATTATATATATATATATATATATATATACACACACACACACACACACACACATACATACATACATACATACATATATATGCAGTGGACCCCTGTTCACGACATCCCTGCCTTAAGTTGTTTTCGGCTTACGATGTGGATTGTGACGTTTTTTTGTCCCCTCTTTTATGAAATTATATTTGTGCCACGGTTGCGAGCACGCAAAAAAAAAAAAATTGAGCTCAGAAAATTAAACTGAGCGAGCGAAAACAGATTTTGAGCGCAGGAAAAAGACTATTCAAAAGAAGTTGCTTGCTCAAAATTCCTTTTTGCTTGCATGCCATAGCCCTCTCTCACTCAACATCTCGCTCTTGCTCACGATACTCCTCCCTCCCTCGCTCGCTCAACATTGCGTTCGCTCAACATTGAGCTCTCGCTCGCTCGAGTTGTCCTATGCGTGCGCTCAGTTCTGCTCACACGTTACGTTTGTGCCACAAAGATAGCCAATCAGAGTTTGTGAAAGCACATTGATTGACAACTTGGTATCCAATAAGATTGCTTGTTGTGTTCACCCGGAATGAGGAAACGAGAGTGCATCAACACGGACTTGGGCGGGAGAAAGTATACTTCTTTGGAAACAATGTATGGGCATTACTTTAATATTGTTATTATTGCTGCATCGTATCATTTGACAGAACTACCTTGTTCCCTTTTTTTTTTTTTTTTTGTCGCCAAGATGGTACTCGGGGTATCCTCGAGCATCATTCCTTATTTAGTTCATTTTAGAAGATTTTCTTTGAGCGTATGGGAGTTAGTCAGTTTCGAAATTGTGCCCGTTCATTTAATTTCCAAAAATATGTACAGTATGCATTTCAGTTCATAAAATCCTGACTCTGAAACCTTCCAGGTATGCTGGCTACGTCAGAGGAGAAAATGCTGCTTAGTGCAGTGCATAAGCTTAGTGCAGTACATAAAAGACACTTTCTCTCCTGTCACATATTTATGTTCCAGCACTCAGTTAAATAATCCTGGTTGCTTGTACTATACATGCTTACTGCCTATTTAGACTGTGTTTACACATCTAGGTATATGGCAGTTTAGACATTTCTCAGAAATGTGGAAAACTTAACAGGTTGAGGTGACTCACCATTATCTATGGTGACAAGTAACACAGTTGGTGACAGTTAAAATGATGGACAAAAAATATGTATTGTTTTCATATGTTTTTTCTCCCTATTATGTAATGACACTTCTTTCGAAATTACTTGTACACATTATGAGTGTTCCTCGTTTATACTATTTACCTGTTTGTATCTATGCCTTTAGTCTTTTATTAATGACATTATTATGGTAGTATTTTTTCCCCTCAGTGTGGCACTAATGGCATCTTTAAGCTCTTATCACACTGTTTGTAATTTATTGCAATTCACAACTGCTGGAGAGTTCACATTACTTGTACTTATCTGTCCTGACCAATAAATCTCACAGTTGTTCATTTTTTTTTCCTTCAGAAGTAAAATGCAGCTGTGAGCAAAGATGTTGTCAAAACTCAGCTGAGATGGCTCCAATCAAGCAAGCTGCAGCCTAGAGGGTTTCTGAGGTTAACAAAACATACCGGCACTGATGAGATTACACGTCACTCCCACAAACCCTTTGCCAGGTCCGCCATAAGTCGCTGGAAACCACGGAGCATTAACATTAAAGTTATGGATTCCAAGGTCCCTAATGATGCTAACAAAGATACAGCCCCTCCACCCCTCCATACTGCAGTTCAGCTTTCCTACATTGAGTTTTGAGCACTTTTGTTTTTTGTTTTTAAAGATTTTTACAGTCCAGTCTTACTTACCAAACTGTCAGTACTTGTGAGGAGAGCCACAGTTGGCGATACACCTTTTAGCCATTTAACAATGGGTGGGAGAACAGCAAAAAACAAACCAACCTACACAAAGGCTGCTGTTGACACAGACATTCAAACACAGATTTGCCAACATCACATCCCACCCCATCTCTTAAGTCCCTCCTCTTGAAGTCATGTACATGGAAACTTCAATTCATACAGTGTTTTGGATCGTTCCTTTTATCACGGGCTCCATTGTTCTGCAATCGCACTACGTTATATTGCAGGAGTAAGTGATTTAGCGCAGTTTTGCCTTGTGTATTTCTTTCTACTAGAAGGCCTAGTTGATCTTCCCTAAAGACGAACAGACTTCCTTGTTTACGGAAGCTCGATTATATGAGTGATTGAACAACAAATTGCTGCCAAATGAGTCCCGATAGGCCAACTACTGGCACAACCATTGAGGTTTGGTTCAAGTCCCCTTGGCTATTTTACTGTTTGCTAACACTATAGACACTGTGGTGCCTCTGTTTGCACACCTTAAATGTGACCAGACAACAGTAGAGGAGTTTTTACATGTGGTAGAAAGACTGAAACGAGCCATTGGCAGTGGCTTTCACACGCTTCCTGATGTCCCCCCTGACTGTCCCACTGGGACATGTCATCCAGGACCTTTCCCCTCTCTAAAATGAGGCTTTGCCAGAGGCAGTTTGGAGGCATATAAGGGGAAAAAGTTGTTAGACAAGGAGATGAGAGGAGGAGGGGGGCAGACAGCTGCACACAGACTAAAAGAAGAGACTAGTGCTCAGTGGACCTCCACCAAGGCACTACAGCTGAACGTTGTATATTACCTACCTACATCTTTGTGCGATCTCAATAGGATTGTAACAACCATTTGTGGCTAAAGTCTATAGAGGCTAATGGTGTCTAGATGGGAATCATTATAATTTATATGCCACTTGTTGAATTGCAGATTTCATCAAGCACAAATGATATCTTCCTTTGCTTTTATCTCCCAGCAGAGCTGTAAACACATTAGACACAAAGGCAAATAATAAAAAATCAGGTCTTGAACATACCCTCAATTCTTCAAGCCAGGGGTCCCCAACCTTTTTGTCACCACAGACCGGTCAACGCTTGAGATTTTTATTGTTGACCGGGGGAAAAACTATTGGAATTTGATAGTCGATGAGGGGTGGGGCAGTGAGTATCAAGTGCACATAAAATATGAGCTCACCATTAACGACAAACTAATGGGAGCCCACAGCTTCTGTCTCTTTTCACACAGATGGGATTTCGGGAGACTCAAATACTTTTGAGGTTGTCGTGATTTGTGAGCATACCTGGTTCTGTAACAAAAAGGTAGAAAATCAGGGAGCTTGACAGTTTGATAGATGACGACGGGGTGGGGGGGGGGGTCAAATGGCGAATATAAAGTGCACATAAAACATGAACTCACCATTAACGTCAAACTAATGGGAGCCCTCAGCTTGTTTGTCTTTTCACGTGAATGGGATATCAAGAGACTCGAAAATAATTGTGCATCCTGCCATTTGTGAGCTCATCAGGTTCGGTAACAAAAAGGTAGAGAATCCATTTCTTGTCAGCTTTTGGACCAAGTATCGCTTGAAGTCTTTACCACGAGAAGTTATTTCAAGTAGAACGCCTGTTAAAATCTTTCTTTTTCTTTGAAGTTGCATGCTTGTCAACTGTTTCATGGCTGGGCATTTTCCTCCTTCCCAAAGACGTCTTACTCATTTAACTTATTTGTGAGTGAAATTTTGGTACTCGATTGAAATGAATCCAACAGAATCGGGCCAGTTTTTTAAAAAAAACAAAAACTTTCAGACTCGGATAATACATAAAACTGATAATAGTTAATTATTTCAGGTGGGTCTCGATACCAGTTGATCCATGGATCAGTACCAGGATGTGGACCGGCGGTTGGGACCTCTGCTTTAGCCCATGTTAATATTTAAAAGTATGAATATCCTCCAAACAATGACAGAAAAACTCTTTAAAGATCAGTATACAATTATCAAATATAGAAGATTATAGAAATGTCAGTACCAACAAACTCATATTTAAAGAGACATTATAAAGAGTAAAACTATCATGGACTAGGTATAAATGAATAAATATACCACACTCCGTGACAGAAACGTTTACAGGCATATAGATGACCTATAATATGACTAACTTGTCAGAAGTAACGAACACATTTAGGGAGTACTAATAGTAAAGCTTGCTACCAAAAGATCTCACTGATGGTTAAAAACACTTCCCAGAGCCTCTTAAGATTTTTCTTTAATATGTCTAGTGAAGTTGTTTTTTGTATTCATCATGATTAAAGTTGTTTTGCTCCAGTTGTCTATTTAGGTCATTAAAAAGGGTTCAATCTCAAAATGCGTTGGTGGTGTTTCTAGAATATTGAAAGCACCTCCTAAATAGGACTGCCTCGCTTCCTTTTAGATGTTTAGAGTGCAGAGATAAAGATTCTATCATCCATCACACTTCCATCTCATGCATTTTTCCCCCCTTCTTTTCTCCCAACTGTCCTCACTCTCTAAATCCTGGTCCCGCCTTTGACTTCGCTTTGTGGACTTGAGACACGAAACATCTGCTCATTCACATCTGCTGCCGCCTTTTGGACAGAAAAGCATGAAATCCTGTGAAAAGAGAGTCTGTGCATCTTGGGGAACAATGTGTTTAATGGCCTTGGACAGACATCCTCAGTCAGAAGTTTAGGGAGCGTGAGGCAGAGAGATAAATCAACAGGTTCACGCCGGCATTCGCAGCTGGTTTGGTATGTGTGTTCTGTCGATGCTTATCAGTTGAGGGGGCTTACCGGCTTTCAAGGAGTGCGGTGGGAATAAAGTGTTTGACAAAGGAACTGTTCAGCTGAAAGGCACTTTCCTCATCAGGACCACGTCTTTGTTTATTGACCGTGCTCCTTTCCGTACTTCCTTTCTCGCTCTTACTGATCCCTCCAGTTCATTGTCTCCAAAAACCTCACTTGCTTTCCTTTGGCTTTTCATTTTCTTGCAATTTACAAGTTATTCTTTTTTTAAACTTGAGGTGTGATAGTAATGCCAAAAAAAGTTTTAAACTGCTTTCAGTGGCTTTACAAGTCTACCTGACATGTTTAATCACTCATACATTATTGTACTTACTACGCATGTTCAACTGTTCAATGTGTCCGCTTGCCATTATGTAACAAGAAGATGTCAGACAAAATTCTCAACAGGTGTGTTTGTTACCTACAGTTTATAGAAGCATACATTTTCTGGTTCAGTTAACAGATGGGATTTGAATAGATGCATTCATCATGCAGCTTCCATTTTGACATCAAGAGAGAAATCTGATCAAAAGTACCTTATTGCAAGATTTGTAACATCGCATTCTCAGCAGGGAAGTCCCAACTGCGCTTAAAGTGTCACAGGATGTAATCAGCAAGTTACAAGAGAAACTGGAAGTCACAGAAATACATAGACTTATTTGCAAAACTGAACTTGAAAACTGAAAATCAGCTGAACATAGTCTGCAATGCTAACAAAAACTGAGAAATTAAGTCACCTTTTAAGGTTGGGGTTTATTTTAGGTTCATTTTTAAAAGTTAAACCAAAAGCTATTACTGAAATTCCCGCACTATGAAAACCTGGTAATTTATTACTAAGTTAATACAAACAGAATCATCCAGTGTAACTATATTTCAAGATCTGTTTGCACAACAAAGACTTGCACATTTACATGTTATCAAAACAATTCTTATTTATACAAAACAAGTACAGTACACTTAAAATGACGTCATCTGAGCACAGAGCCCGGATGCATGTGGACAATCTGTTCGTCCTTTTCATCTACAGTATAATGCTATTCTAATTACATACTCATCACACTTTATGGCAATGGTTTTCAACCTTTTTTGAGTCAAGGCACACTTTTTGAATTGGAAGTCTTGAGGCATACCACCAGCCAAAATTTAAAAAAAAATTCAACTCTGTAGCCTATATTTATAATATAAAGTCAAACCAACATCACTGTCAATCACAAAATAGGACTTTGTCATTAGTAGTACTACGTTAGTTGTATGTTTTTACTCCTCATATGCACAAAGAGAAGAGTGTTTTAAGCCCACATTAAAGTATTGTGATCCTACTAAAGTTAACGTTATGTCGGCCTGGTGTTGTGGCAAGACAACTAAACCCAAAATGAGATGAGTTGGCTGGCTTCCAGACCCTGTTGCACCCCGCCACCTGCACAAAGTCAGCTGGGATGGGCTGCATCTCGCCCCTGACGAAAAGACAAGCCATAGAAAGCGGATGGAATTTGATTTATGGTCATAGCGTGTCTCTTCTGGGCCCATTAAATAGACAACTCTTTATTTTGATGACACACATGCAACAGCTATCCTGTCTTCTGCCACTGATGAGGACATAGGTGTTGACATGAATGAATGAATAATTGATGTATATTTTCCAGTGTTGAGAAACTTCCTCCTTGAGATTTTTATGTTTTCATGGATGACGGTTATAAGTAATTTTTGGTTTAATTTTTTGTAAATGGTACCCTGAAAAATAATCACAAAAATGTGAGTATCACAACGACTTAGAAAAATGCTTACAAAAAAAATAGTTTAAAATGCATGGTAGTATAATTCAGATACTTCTTATAGGGTAGTTTCAAGTTATACAAAGCTTAATATAAAAGAAATCGAACTCCACTGATTGTTTTTTGCGGTCTAGTAAAAGTAAAATTTTACTGAAGAAGTAACAGCACGGTGGTCAACCACCATTTGCAAAGAACTGGCACATGCTGACAAATGAACACTTAAATTGCACCATTGTGTGTGCTTTTCAAGCATTTCCAAGCCTGAATCCATTTTCAGTGTTTACACAGGAAATAACGTCCTTTTGAGAATTTTTTTCCAGGCTCCTAGACACCATGAAGCCATACAATTGCATATTCTAAATCAACTGGCAAAATTATACTTCACCTTCAACGAGGTCTTAAGGTTTCTCCTCCCACGCTATCTCAACCAACCAGATATTCTTCTACTGGTAGCCCAACATTTTCTCTTTGTTGATGGTTGGAAAACAAACCAAAATCAACAGAGAACATAGAAAAAGAGGCTTCAGAAGTTGCAACCACAAAAATGATGAAAGATAATACAAGTCTTGCGTATTATTTATCTTGAATGAGAAGGACGAATAATATTTGAGGATAGTGTCAGACCTTTCCTCAACCACGTTTTCCCGGTATGGGAGGTGGTCATATCATGAATATCTGCGCAGTGGAGGACAAGGAGATGCATTCCCAAATGGTCCTTTATCCTCAAATGTTACATTGGGTTGCCACCAATAAAAGCAAAAGAATACATGTGCTGTGTCCTCTCCATATAAAAACATACGCCATCTCAGTTTGAACCCTCATAAAACCGTATGTAATCTTATCACTTCGACACTCGGAGGAACTTTTTGAGTGTTTTGTCTGTCTTTTTTTTTTCTGAAAGGACGACAGTTATAGGAGAGGAATATCCACAGAAACAGTTTCCATTTCTCTCTTTAAATGTTTCAGTCCCTTGATACTCAAAGATGACTGAGAAGGACGATGGTGCCATAAAGTCCGGGAATTGATGTTTAAGATTAACACCATTTTATTTATTTTTTTATTTTTTGGGCAGTATCAGTTTCATAGCTGCGTTTGTTGAATCCCCATTGGCTTGCTCTGACTCCTAGCTGCAGCTAGATACTTAAGCTGCCAACTGACTAGCTGCCAAATGCTTGTGACTTATCACCTAAAGGTAATATTAACTGTTATATTTTTACGTTCTAATTTACAATATTATATGATTTGGTCCTTGTTTGACATCGGATGTTAAGTTGAGATGTCATAAATATGAAGAGACTGTTTAAAACTCATTTTACTGTTTTGCTATAATTATATGATGACATTTGTGTTGTTAAATGTTGTTCAAATGATGGCGGAACTGTCACTGCCTCACAGGTCTAACTCTTTCTCTCGCGTGAAGCGTTCGCATGTTCTCCCATGAACATACATATTAGGTTCAATGAAGACTCTACATTATTTATGAGTGAGTGGGGATGCTTACTGTATTTGTCCATATCATAGATACCCAAACCCAATCCTTATGATCTCGAGCGCTATTCTATATGTTTTTGATGTTTCCGTCCTCCAATAAGCTTGATTCAGAAGCTCATCAGAAATCTCAGCGGAAGCCCGATCATTTGAATCATCTTGCTGTGATCAAAAACATGCATGATAGCGGTCCTCGAGCACTGGGTTTGGACGCCCCTGGTCTACGTTATATGTCCCTTTGAGAGGTTTTATAATTCTTGCCAAAAATCACCCAGGATTCTACCATGTCATTCAGCTTACCCATGAGCCATATAGAAAAAACAAAGGCCTACCCACTTACTGTCAAAGTTTATGGTGACAACAGTTTGGACACTAGAAGAAATTATTCCAAACATATTTTTTTCAATTTAGAATTTTGCATTGGATAAAAAAAAAAAAAAAAAAAAAAAAAACTTCAATATGGTACTTGGAGGTACAACTATGCAAACTTCCCCCCAACAAACTCAGAAACTGTTTATAGACCACTGGAAAGTAAAATCCAATACAAGATAAGGACGGCATATTATTCAAGATTTGAAGACTTTAAAAAGCTGAGAAAAGTTTGACCTTTCAACAGATGACATTGGGCAAAAATGGAAATTTGGCCTCAATCTCAAAACAACTTTGAAGCTCTCTTTAGGCTTACATTTCATCTCCTGAGGCGGAATCTGCCAAAGTTTGCTTGTTTTTTTTTTTTTGTTATTGCTAGGTGTGTGTATGTGTATTTTAATGAGGTCAGATAACCCCCATGGAAAATTTGATTTAAGATATTTGTGTCACAAAATTATTTTCCATTTGGAGTGGCCTCTGATAAGAATGTTTATTGATATTTGATCTTGTACTGTATAACATATCTATCTATAATGAAAATGCTTGCATGTTTTTTTTTGGGGGGGGGGGCATTTTACTGAATACAAATAAAACACCATCTGCCATGAGTGGATTATAGGGCAGATGTAGGACCAATCGTGATGATATTTAATACTTCAAGGTTTACTATTTTCATAAGAGATTTGATTTTCATCCCACTTAATACAGCATAAAATGGACTTGTCTCTCTGCCATTGTATAGTTCATTTGTCACTAACATATGTGGTCATTTCATGCCTAAAAACACATGAAAGTGTTGAAATGATTACAAGTCATCAAAACATTACATTGTTTCCTTTTTTTTTTTTTAAATTTCTATTTGAGTATTAAATGCACGGCGCTTCAGAACCTTTCCATTAAATCTAATACATATAGCCAAAGACGGGAGGTACTCTCCTCCTGAACAACATAGGAGCATCACCCTGCGACATAAATTGCTTTAAATACATCAAATTAAAAGTGGAAATAGAGTCGTCACTGAAAAAGTTCCCGGAATTGGTCATTAACTATATTATGAGGATAAGCAGTCCAGATGAAATGATGGATCACATTTGCCGGTGTCCGGACCCATGATGAATACCTTGTAAGCAACACAGCTGTACTGTATATACATGTGGCGTCTGTTTGTAGGGGGGGTTAACATTGTCATGTTTTTAGAAGTTTTAGAAGTTGCTACATGGATTTTTATAAAGAGCAAGTCACAGTTGCCAGGAGGACTGTTGGGCTTGTGAGGAGGGAGATAGTTGGGCGTGGTCTAGCTGTGATCAACACCTAAGACTAAACTACAACCTAAATAATTCCAATATCATGACAAACTATGCGAAAGTAAAAGTTAGCAAATGCTATGTTAAAAAGAAATGACTCACCAAAAAATCAAATAAAATAATAAAGATGATCTCTGTTCCAACTCCAACTTGCTAAAGAGGCATGCGCGAATCGCTTGTATACACCACAGTGGCAGAGTGACCCTGTCTTATTCACCAAGGAACAACGGTAGTCTCTGCTCGTTGAATGAGAGGAGGAATAACTAAATTGTGATATCTCGGGATTTAACTTGAAGGTGGCACAACAAAGGCAAGTTGTTGCTCTATATTCAAGCTTTCAATGAACATGCTGTAAAATGTCACAATATTGACCAGGACATGTAAACAGCACTGGAAGACACCTGTTAATACAGTTTATCATGCACAAGATGAAGTAGGCCTGGGGTTAAGTGCCCTTTAAGGGACTAATGCCCTGATTTTAACGTTCCGCGTTCATATCTGTGTATTGATCCAAGTGAGTTGCTAATTGACTTTGGTTCTTCCTAAACGGCCGCTGTGACTTCCCCAGATCTGATAAATGGTTCTGAAAAGGTTTGTGTTCACCATGGTTGACCCGTCATGTTTCTGCAGGAAAATGCAGATTTTTGTTTCACACCTTTGGCCCACTAACAAGAGTGTGTATTTGCAAAAGTTGAGCTACGTTTTCTCCCGCAGGCCACAAAAGTAATATTCCCAGGAAGCGAGGTATCTGTTAAGTCTGACCTTTTGCACTAAAGCTAATTCCTGCAAGTTTGCTTTCATTCTTTGCATAGCCACCCCCCACCCGACACCATGCACAGAAACACTTTCACCATCTGTGCCTTACCCGCACGCACAACCTGAATTTCTTCTTTCTTCTTGCATGAGAGCAGTTATATTTTGCTCCATGGCCTGCCGCCTCACCTCTGAAGGAGCCCGTTGACGGCAATTTACAGGATGAAGTCAGAATGCGTGAAGTGTTGGCACGTTGGTACTCTCCTGCCAAAGCCATGTAACTGAGCTAATAGCAGCTGCTTAAGCCGCTTCTCAGAACAGATTCACATGTTCCATTGGAAGCCAGTGGTGGATTGACCGGCTCCAGATGTGTGGCGTGGCAGTGGAAAAGCCTCACAGGATACAAAGGAGGGGATGAGGAGATGTGATTATTGTCTCTAGAGAGGTATGAGTGTCTTCTTTGGTGCTTTCAAAGACCTGAAGAGGATGTCTTTTTGCATCTGCGCTAATCAGACACCTCTTCATGGCCAGTCCTCAAGGGTAATATTCTACAGTGTGCGTCCAAGTGGAAACACTTCAGTGATGATGTTATGTGTATGACTGTACTGGGTAATGCATCGCATTTGGGAAGGACGGATGTAAACAGCTTGTACCGCTTGAGGACTGGACATGCTTTTGTCTCATGAATTTATCCGTGTTGGCAAATGTGAATGTTTCCATTATTTGTGGAGCAAAATTTGCCTCCCCATAGAAACGGCTCACAGGACCGTTTGTCAAAGCAGCTGTGCTCTCTGGGGAGAAAAGCTACTGTAGTTGCTGTTGATTTGCTTTCAGAGGAGACCATTTCCAAACACAGTTCTCCATGTATTTGGAGCTTTATTTATGTATGTCTTCACGTTACTTCCCAAGCCTTCCAATCATTGTCTCCAGTGCTTGTCCTCATTAGGGTCACGGTGACGGTGAGTCAGCCTGGTGCTGAGCCTTCCTAGATGACTTTGGATAAGACATGGGATCGACTCTGGATTAGATGCAAGCCATTTTCAGGACGCGCATCGACAACCGCTCACACTTGATTTTGATTTTTCTTTTACTCACGCTGCCTTGAGAAGTCTGTGTCAATTGATTATTGTTTACAAATGGTGAATTATTGCAAGGTGCAGGTCATTCAGGGTCGCTGACCAGGGCTTGTTGATTGTATGCCCAAGGCTTTAACAGACTATGTTGCAAATGTGTGGCACTCCTACAAAATCGCTATTATTAGCTTAGGAACTTCAAGTTATTTATCAAATTCTATACATGTGGTTATGATATTGCTCTGGTTACTGCTGGTGTTATATCGTTATTATTTTCCTATAAATGGATAGCAACACCCACATGGGAAGCCAAAGCTTGATAGTGTTTGTTTGGTTATACTTTACATTCTGAATGCAAGTGAGAAAACGAAGCTCATAACCATCCATATCGATTCAATGGAAAGTCACTGTTCCGTCCCAAAGAAGCCCCCTAAAAATGTCAAGTAAGTATTTTTCAATCTGACATAGAGATTGTTCAATCGACTGCCAATCCCAGTTTCTCTTCAGTCAGGCGATGCGGTTTCTTCAGAACCATCATGTCATCTGGGCTTGGTTAATGCTGGTGATGTTCTTCTGCGGTTTTTCTTTAACATGGCTCTGATCTCTATGGCAAACTACCTCTTAAGGAGTCAACGCGACAATGAATTCAGAGCTTTATTCAAGCAAAGTGGTTGCCACATGATAGCTAAAGTAGTAAATCATTAAAGTCATACTGAGTGTTTTCATATATAACCATGAAGTCATCTGGTTGTCTCATCTTGCTTACAATACATGAGAGGTGAATGGGACATTCCATGCAAACATTTAGATTACATCAGAGAAACAAAATGGAAGCACAGCATTTTGCCGTCACCTGTTTTGTGTCCCATGCCATCTTATGTTCCAGCACACACTTTGATCTGGATAGTTGGTCAATCAACCAAATGCTCTTACCCAGCTGGAAAGTAAACATAACAAAACCACAGTCGGCTAATGCATCAAGAGCAACAAAAGGCTTAAAGTGGCTTCGAGAAACTTTAGAAGAGGTTTTAGCAGCCCTGAATTGCGCACTCCAGAAACCAGTGCAATTTGTGTTTTTTTGAGGCCAATGGCCCAAACAGGTCTCCTTGACTTTACTTTGATCCGTGCCTTTTTTCTTCTTTAAAAACTAGAAATTATATATCACGTAAAAGTCAAACTTTTAAAGTAAAAAAACCAGGTTCCATTGGAACTTTCTCACTATACTGGAGAATGAGTATACAGATTGTAACT
Source organism: Hippichthys cyanospilos (assembly GCF_059441005.1). Lineage (NCBI taxonomy): Eukaryota > Metazoa > Chordata > Actinopteri > Syngnathiformes > Syngnathidae > Hippichthys > Hippichthys cyanospilos. The sequence continues at coordinate 10,548,378 of NC_142375.1, read as the reverse complement.
TCAGAAAAACAGACTTATTCTGTACTCTATAGTATTCTTGACACTATATACAGTAACTCAGATAGCAACTAATTCCCAACTTCAACTCCCTTGGAGGGTTTCTTTTCACTCCCTCCTCATTGTGAAGGCAAAGTGTCAGCGGGGAGTGACATGGGTAATTGGTGACCTTTGACAGTGTCTGACATTAAGCAAGCAGATTTACATCATATTGGTGTCACATGATACTCGGTTTACATAGACTAGCACTCTAAAATAATCCAAATGTGTTTGGTGATGTTAATGTCACAGGGTTCATGTTCACAAGCTTGAGCTATGTCTCCAAATGAACCTTTTAGCAGAAACACAAGTGACAAAGGGAAAGATTCCACTCATTCTTTTCAGCCTTAGTTACACGCCACTACATCTTTTCAGTCACAGCGTAAAAGAACTTTTGACACCTTGGTGGTTCATCAAACTGAATTACTGCTCTTGTTTGCCCTATTAGCCACCCTTGACTAACAACATTTCTGTGGTTCAAAGTTGCTGCCCAAGAGGTCAATCGACCAAACTCAAATATTCTTCCTGCTCTCATCTTCAGTTAGCTTGCAAAGGTCTTAAATATTATTATTAATATCATGTTACTGGATATACTTGCTCAAGCCTATGAGATCCAGTTCAAAGTACAACATTTGACTTTAGAAAAACAACATATTGCAGTTCCTATTTTCAAAACTGTTTATTCTTTTTTTGATAGACCTGTGAAAAAACTCAAACCGACTATCGCATCTGTTGCAATGGGCGTCTCACCAAGATGTTAGTTACCCAACACCCCACTTTATACAAAATATCTATATTAAAAATGCATCATTTTTAATGCTCAGTTTGATTTTATCATTATCAGTTTTAAATACTAGATCTCAGTTTTTTTTCTTTGATCAATCGGAAAAAAAAATGGTCATATGGTGTGATTAAGGTAAAATTAAGGTCCTTGCCATTTCATTCAATGCACCCTGCAATGCATTCTGTGAAGGAAGGTTTTTTTCTTTTTGAACAATATATTTATATTGACCAATTCTGTTTGTGAGGTTAGGTACTAGGCTGACAAGTGAATAATAAAAATCTGCATATTTTGTATAAGACACATGATTAAATGCAATGGGAGTAAACAAATGGTAATTCATTCTTTTATTTTTTTCTTTTTAAATAAATTGGATCACCTCTTTGGAAGAGTAGTTAGCACAGTTCAGAGTCCCGAGTTCAATTCCAGCTGGCTCCGTCTTTCCTTTGTGGAGTTTACATCTTCTCCCCAAGCCCGTAATCATATGTAATCAATATATTTTTTTTTAAATTTGCAAATATTTCCCTCTGTGGTGGGTCCTGGTCCGTAACCCCTTGAATAGCAAGGTTTAACCGTGTAAACTATGTGGAGACCTACAAGCAGATTTGTTAAAAAGTATAAATAAAAAAGTAAAATACCAACTGAGTCATTCTGTGCCGTCACAGACTGTGATTGCGGTAACCTAGCATAGTTATCGAATAACGCAGCTCGGTGTAAACAAACTCTAGTGTTTGGTTCTCTTTCAAGACAACCGGAGCCATTAATGGTCACCACAATGACGCAAGGCCTCTGCTCATTCAATATTGCCTTTATCCAGCGTAATTTAGGGAAAAAGCCTACCATGGATTTCTGGCTTTCTTCTAGGAGATCATTCTTTGTGGTTTGGGGGTTAGAGAGTGCTCGCTAGGCGTCAGAGATGATGAGGCCCACTCTTTTGGCTCGTTCAGCACATTTCCCCCCACTTTTCTCACTATACTCCACCTCTTCCTTCTTCACTTCCTTTGTCAGGATCCAGTGGTCACGCTTGTTTAAGCAAAAGCTTCGCCAAACCTGTTGTCGAAGGTTGGTGAAGGGAGGTTAAATATGGGAAGTTGGGATGGATGGACCCCAGTAAAGTTGTACCCCAAGACGGAACCTGACCCGGTTTCAGGGGAGAGTGCGGTTTGTGGGCCCGGTCCACTGGAAGACCGGTTTACCTCACACACATCGAACCCATTGAACTGAACATAAAGACTGGCCAAACCACAACACTGCAAGTGCAATGTCAATTTCCTTACAACAGTTCATGACTCAGCATGAATGGTCGAGAAAGTTCTTGTGCCTTTAACAAGAACTAGATGAGGAGATAGTTCATGAAAGCAGCTTTGCGTGACAGATAAGGAGCAAGCATACTGTTGAAAGAGGACATTTATGACCACTCAAAGTGTGTGTGGGAGAGCCGTTAGATGGGATCTTTGTTGATAACAGATGCAGATGATGTTTTCAAGTTATGGATGTGCCCAAGAAGATAGACCTGCTGGATTGAGGGATGCACTGTTGTGTGAACGCTAGATGTTTATGGGGTTTTCCAGCAAACGCCCTTATGACATGAATCACAGTCTCTGGGAATGGGAGTTGGACAGAGAGCAAGACAATGTTTCTGTGGTTGGCTATGAATCATTAAGAGGAGGATTTTTTTTTTCTTTCTTTGTTGTAGATGTTGTACAAACACACGGGAGGAACCTGCTTTGAAGACAACTGTGTCTTTGGATTTTCAACCACATTGCTCAATGCGTGGTAACACGGTGACCTAGTAGTTAGTATATCAGGCTGATGGTTGTAATATTTAAGATTTCAATCTGCCCTCAGGCACATGGCCACACTCCTTTGTGGAGTTTGCATGGTCTACCAAAGCTTGTGTTGGTTTTATCCTGACGTTTGTCCTCCATTTTTTTTCATCAATCGTTTTAATGAAACTTCAACCTCCTACAGTAACTTACCAATAACTTTGATGGACTAACTAAAACTCTTGTAACATCTCCTTTCAAAGTTCTTGAGTTGGCATGCTTTTGGAAATGCCATTGCTAGATGACAGCTGTTCATGTAATACTGTAATCCATGCACGTATTTACCCATGTCTAATCAAAAACTTAAAATCAGCCTGTCCAACAATGCCTGTAGTGGAATCCCAAAAAAGTGCAGATGTGTGCCAAGAACAATAATTGCATATGGTGATAGATTCCTCCCCTCTCTTAGCAATAAGTGTAATATACATGAATGACAGAAACATCTGAGTTTGCAGACAAAAGACTGATACATTTGTCCATATAAAGCAAAGGTTGGGTGTGTTGCTGTTTTTTTTTAATATGTACACATTGGGTGTTGACATTTGCAGTGTTATTGCAATTCACATTTTCTGTGTCTGTATATGTGGATTGATTGTTTCACATGTTCAATCAATGAACTAAACACCATGGTACTGGGTTATGTCCCATTTGATATCCTTATGGAAATAAAAACAAGCTTGGCATATATTTACTTGGGAAGTCTTGAGGTGGTCTCATTTGTCAATTATGGGTAACATACAGCAAACCGCTGAGCAACCTAACAAGGACTTGAATGGATTTGATTGACAGTCTGTTACGACCACTCCTCAATAGTGTCACATTTAATACTTGCAGAGCTAGAAAAGGTAACGATGAAAGTTGTAACAGTGTAGAGTGACAAAACGTCAGGAAACCAGAAACATGATTCATTGTGCGCCAGGAAAACCCTCTATGTGCATGTGTGTTGGGGGGTGCGTTTGAAATAATCACAATTGCACCACTTGTTTACAGTTTATAAATTGGGCTGCTCGGTGGAAGAGCCTGTTCCACCGAGCTACCCAATTTATAACATTGTTAATGTGAACTCCACACTTTTGGAAATTGATTGTGTGTGTGTGTGTGTGTGTGTGTGGGGGGGGGGGGGGGGGGGGGTAATGCCATAAAAAAGTATGACAAAATCTATAGAACTGTGACAATTGGAAAAGGATCTGCTTACTCTGTACAATAACAGACTTACAGTTAAATAAGTATCAATATCATATTACATCGTACAGTAGACTGTCCGACTGAAAGGAACGATAACATTTTACCGAAAACATTTCCTTTGAAATGTATCATATCCAATTGTATTTATCATTTAACACTTGTTTTTTTTTTTTTTTCTTTTTAAACCTAAGGGATTTTCTTTTGTTTGGAAATTTAAATATATTTGATGGACAACAACTGATCAAGATGCCTTAATTTAACCAGGAATTAGGGAATTCAACCATTAAGATTGACATCGCTTTTGCAAGAATGTCTCGGAAAACACTAATTACAGAATTCAGACATAAACAGCAATATCAGAATTTCCTTTTAAAAATTGGAAAAGCAAGAGAGGAAAATGAATGTGAGAAAAATAATACTGATATTGAAATTGATAACATTAGCAATAATAATCACCAATTACAGTAATAGTTGTAATAACAATAATCCATTAATGACAAGAACAGCTGGTGACTAACAGTTTAGACATATCATGCTTGAAATCCACAAAAGGGATGAGAGAACTTAGTTTCATGTGCGCTTGCAGATCGTTCCGTCCCCATGGACCAAACTGGCCAGAATCTTTCCCCCTAACTTGATCCTTATAATGGGGAACTTTGAAATGCAGCACATTACAGTACATTTGGAAATGTATTGAGAGAGATGACCTGAAGCTGCTTTATAAATCATGTAATACCAGTGTGCTAACCTTTTTGTTTTGAGGGATGACAGTCCTGAGAGAGAATATAAGGTATAATGGTTGGTTCCAGAAGCTGACTTTGTTTTAAATCTCAACTTTGAATGATGCATGGTTTCCAGTTTTGCCTAGGTGGTGAGACACTCAATTCTGTAAATACCGTGGCCATAAACATGCTGCGATACAAACAAGATTTTGACTAGATACATTTGCGTGCTTACAGAAAAACAAACTATGGATCTACAGTATATAGAAAGCTGACTATGAATTTGATTTTTTTGGGCAAGTGAGAGATGACATTTGAAATGTGAATCCTTATCCAACCAGATGCCGAATATTTACAACTATGTATCCACCGACTCAATGATTGCATCACTCAAAGCTGTAACTGAAGGCAGGTTGATTGTGGACTGTTGGTTGAAAAGCATAAGTTTTTGTTTTATTTGTATTGACTAAACGTTTTGCCTTGGTCAGAGCATGCTGCAGAACGATAAAATCATGCTGAAGATTGGCAGAAACTGAATCTAAAGAGGCTGCAGAAGTGTAAAGAATGATGCAAATCTTTGGACTTGTGCACAACCTGCAGCTATATTTGGGGCTTTGTGAAGGCCAGGTGTTGTAGAGGCGGGATGAGGTAACTCTACAACACATTGATAATTACAGTCTTTTTGATTCTGCTTGAGGTGCTCACACGTTGACAAAGATGCGTGTAGAGTATTATAAACTAACAATCTCAATTTTGTATTAACTGAATTAGAAGCTTTCACGCAAATAGCAAGTGTGTGTGCGTGTGTTATAGTAGAAGCTGATGCATCTTCTTCAGTCAGTGTGTGTTTACTACTTATTACGATTGTGCACTGTGGGTGTTCATGTCTTGGAATGTGCATGAGTAACACTACACTGCTGGCTACTTCAATGAGGCAGGGACAGACATAGAAAGTGTGACACACCTGTTCACGTCACCTCACCTGCACAACTGTCTGGTTTTACACTTTGATTAGAGGCTATGATACATAAAACACAGTAGACATGGACTAACGCCTGGTTCAGGATAAACGGCAATAGACTGACGTAAAGCTTTTTCCTTGAAAACGTCTACACACCTCTGCTCAAATTTAGGTTTTATTGATGTGAGCATATGAGGCTGAGGTGAATACTTTGGAAAGAAAATGCAACATAACATTTACAACTCAACTGAGAAAAAAAAAACTGAAATGGCTTGAGAGGGTAAGGAAAACCAAACAAATGACAAATGAGACTGTGTTTGTACAAGTGTAGACACCTCCTTGTAACTGGGATTTGTCAATCAATCACACTCAAATTGATATTTAATGGGAGTCAGAATATGTCTCTCACTTCAAGCAGGAGTCTGAAGGCTCAAGATTTGCTATACACCTGGGCAAACGTGTAATGATACGATGAAACAAAGGTTGAACTTTTTAGCTATCATTTCAAAAGTTATGTCTGTCGCAAACACAACACTGATAGTCACCAAGAACACAGCATTCCTTTCCTACACTGTAGCTTTGGGGTCATTTTTCTTCAGCTGGAACTTAGTCAAGATAAAGTAAAGTACAATCAATTCAAAATACTTATTCGTGTTTGCACAAACTCAGGCCACTACTAGAACGCAGAAAACAAAAAAAAAACCTTCACGGAAATTCTACTAAAATATCTCAACATTTTTTTTTCAGAACACTTCACTGATTGGAAAAGGTTTTGAAATGACTGTAAATACAATATCTTGGAATAATATTTTTACTACATAAAAACTTTGCATGTACTTGTGATGACATTTTATATTGACTGCGTGGTACTGTATCATGTACTACACTTACCAACGTGCTTGTGTGCATGCATGTGTGTCCAACAGGAAACCCCAAAGTAATAACTCATAACTCCGGTGATGGCCAGGACAAAAAAGGCATCCCGGACCAAGTGGTGTTGCCCACAACTACGGCAGGCCGTTCAACTGCCACCTGTCAAGAACTTTATCTTCCTCCGCCTGGCATGCGTGTCGATGTGGTCACCCAAGGACCATGTGGCTAATGTTAACGGATAATGTAAAAGGAAGCACTCTGAAGTTATATACTGTACAAGACGCAATTTTCAACTGAAAACAGTTAGGAATTTGTGTCATTTTGGACTTTTTTTCTTTTTAATCACTACATTGATCATCAATGTCAAAATGCTTGCTGTGAAAATGGAGAGACACAAGCGTGCAAAGAGCCTAAAGTGGGGTATGCATCATAACAACCAAATCAACAACGGTGGAGGTCAGTGACTGCATTCCTGCTTACAATTAACACATTACCATCAAGGATACCAATTGAGGTGTCCTCCTAAAGAATTCTTCTTTGTCACATTTGGAAATACTTTGTACAGTGCTTTTCTACTGTTCTATATTATGTGTACCTTTCAGTCCTTACTCTTGTGAAGGCGTGAAAAAAAAATGTGTAAAAAGAAAGGTGAGATCTTGATTGACTGGCTTGTGTCTGTTCATATATCAATAAATACTCTATCTGGGCACATCCAAATCAATTTCAATATATGGAAAACTTTTAGGAATTTTAGGAAATTCATTATTAGGGATGAGATGCAACACAAAACCCACGAGACGAGCTGTCTTTCAAGGTTGAATCCACGAGAGATGGGACGATAAACAAGACGAGTTTTGTAAAATTTGTAAAGGGCCAAATATAGGTTTTTCTCTTGCCTGCCTATATGTTGCACTCAAGCTCTTCAACTAGCCATTAATTTATGCTAGATGCTGAGCTAAACACTGGCACCAGGCACTGCACAATCATGTCAGCCTAATTAACTTGTTTATACCGCCCTTATATGGTCGGGTTAAGTTAAATGTATTTGTCTAGCCCTGAATCACAGCACTCTCAAAGGGCTTTACAGGTGAAAAAAAAGTCATACATAACATCATGAATACACAACAGCATCCCCTGAACAAAGCTCCCAGTAGGGGAAGGAAAAACTCAAAAACCATCTGGAGAAAAATAAGAAAACTTCAGAAGGGGCCACCAGTGGGAGGAGCCCCCTTCCAGGCTCAACAGGTTGAATTAGATGCCGAGTGCTAAAAATAACACATTGTGCCTTATTAGGCAAAATGTGTGCAGTGCAAAGAAGCCTTAACAGCTGGTTAAGATCCTCCTCACAGTCTGGCCTCGTGGGTCCATCCTAACAAAAGCGCTACAGAGGAGGTGGTCCATCTCAAAACTCGCATGGGTCTATCAGCGCAGGTCCGCATGACAGTATTCAATTCGTCTCTCACTACCTAATCCCCTCTCCAAACCAGTAGAAGGGGGCAGGAAGTAAAAGAACGAAGCTGCATTCAGACAGACCCATTAACAAAATGCTTGAGTGTATAAATGCGTTTTTTGTTGGGATTTAAATATTTCTGCTGAGGTGGCTACGCAAACTTCCGTAGGTAGGGCATTCCAGAGCACTGGCGCGCAAATGGAAAAAGCCCTTGATCCTGCTGACTTCTTTTTAGCTGAGTTTTTTACGCAGTTCTCGTAGTGTACTTAGAGAGAGTTGAGTCGAATATCACAATGAGTTTTTTTTCCTGAGCCACTTTGGGCGATAGTACAATTATCCAGATCCAAATTGGTTAATCTCGGAAAGGCAGACCTCCAATTGATTGTTGTGTTGTTTACATTGTGAGTCATGAATTTTGACTCCGTTTGTGCTGTAGAAAGAGGTAAGTCAACAAGGCCACAGTATGCTTCTGGGAATACCTTCAAAAAAAAAAGCAAGCCAAAGCATTCATGTCCATACATGAATTAGTATGGACTAAATTTGATGACTATGACATGGAATAAAATGCTTCAAGATGTCATGTTTTATAAATATATTAATTATTAGTCAGATTAACAAAACTCTAAAAATTCATGAGCTCAGAAAATAGAATATTACAAGAAACTTAAAATGGTTTTCAAACCATAAATTAGGTACTATAGGAATTGGATTTCTGGAAAACATTACATCTCATTACATAAATTATTTTGAGAGGGTCATTTCACTTTTAAAATTCCATCTATCATTACTTTAAGTGCTTAAACGTTTTAATGGTATTCTAATTCTATTCAATTTACACTGAAACAATTAGGTGGAGATGTGATTTAACAACAATTTCAAAATCAGGTTGATGGTACTTGCACTGGGATTAAGGAGTATAAAGTCCTTGCTGTTACCATGGAATGCCATATTCATTCAGTTGCTTGTGAGTAAATAAGATTCCATAAAAAGTAGGGGATTGTTTTAATTCAATTAGCAATCGATTCCTTTTGTAACCATGTCGCCAATTTTTTATAGGCAGCACAATGTCTCATATGGGTATCCATCAAATGGGTAAAGAAGACTTTTAAGGGCATTGCACACTGCAGCAGAAAAAGTGTGCGCAGCATTACGATCAGAAACACATCTCAGAAAAGGCTAAATCATTTCATATCTTCTTTGACTTATCAACACGGCTGGAGAAAGAAAGATAAAGCCCGGAGCCGCAACGCTAAAAACAACACTGCCCAGACAGGGGGCTAAATCGTCAACATGGACATTTTCGAAAAAACATGCATCATAGCCATGCCTACAGTTTATGCAAACATGGCTTTATTATTACTTAAACAAGCTATCAAATACCTAGAAAATGATGCATATTGGGTTATTTTGAGATTCATTTTATGGCTTATGAAATGTTCTCTTGGTTATAAATTAACATACGTATACGACAAAAGCTGCAAAGAAGTTTCTACTAAAATCTATTCTATATGATTGTATGATAATAGCTTTTGAATCTGGAAATTTGTTTTATACTGTACAGATTAACTTGTCTGCCCTTTTTTGGAACATTGACATAACTCAAAACTGATTACATTTACATCTTATGTATCGCCCAATAGTGAAATAATTAGTTCTAAAGAAAAATATGGATCGAAAACCTAGATCAGATTTTTTATTTTCATTTTATTTTTTTTTTTGCCATCAAAAAGATGGATGGAGACTAAACCCAAATCTTGGAAAATGGATCCCAACTGTAGTGTGGCATGTAGCTTGAGTGTGATTCAACAACAGATTGCATAACTTTGGAAGGCTTGTCAAGCCTCTGCAGACACGAACAAATAAATCCAAACTTGATGTCTGTGTGCGCTCTACACTCTACTGAGTGCCACCCCTGGTTTATGCTTGCGTGTGGAATTTCCGGAATACAGTAAAATGACACTGCAGCTAAACATATGATCACAAAACCTCTGTGGCTAAATTCTCTTGGAATGCTGCAGACATAATGCATGCTTATGCACACGTCTAAATAACCACAACGCTGCATTGCTTTTGCATTATTTTACATGGCTCTGAACTAGACCATATTAAATGCACTGTAGAGTTCTTACCTCATGTCTACTCATAATGTTCCAGTCTGCCAGCAGCACTGATAAAAATGTTTAGACTGCCTAATCTGTAGATATGCTGCTTCGGAAAAAAAAAAAAAAAGACAGTCTGTGTTGTGTTTTGGTCACAAAGCAGTGACGGTGTTGGTCCATTTGAAAGACGAGAATGGAGTGTGCCAGTACACGTAGGAATGAGCCACACGTCATTTTAGCGGCGACAACAAGGAGATAAGAGATGTGACCATGCTGACAATCATGGTAGTGATTGCACCATGCATGGAATTGTATTGTATGTGAAGGATGGCATAATAGATTGTGAGTTGAAGGGGGAAAAAACATTTTAATGTTCATATATATTCAAATAGTTGGTCAATTGAAGGGCATACCCACCCATCAAGGGTGATTAAAAAAAAAAATACTGTAATTGATCAGCTTTCTACATATTTTTGAAAATGTGACTATGAGTGAGTCATTCTGTATTTCAGCTCCAGTCACATGTGGTTATTATTGAGGAAGAACTACTGAAAACGGGTGACCATCACAATGTTGGCCTGGTTTTCAAAAACAGACATTGAGACCTGTAGAACCCCTTTACAAAACATAACTGTCATTATGAAGTGATTAGATAGTAGTAGGTCTGGGGCTGTGACGTCACAGTTTCACAAAAAACAGATGAATAGGGAGTTCACGATCGTTTCACAGTGTATTGGGTCAGCACTCTCGGTTTGAAAAGGTTTGAGGCTTAGCCTATGTTGGCTCCTGTGTTAGCTATTGTAGTATCTTGTGTTGCCTAGTTTTTGATTAACTAAATTGCATAAAACTCACTACTTAAATCTCTCCAACACACTTGGTTGAAATGATTAGCTTATAAGCAAGCTCTGCTTCAAAACGATCCTAATCATTTGAATCAGGTGTGTTTGAGAGAGAGGGTTCAAAAACATGCATGATTACGGTCCTCGAGGACTGGAGTTCAACACCTGTGTTCTTGAGGGAAAAACCCCACTGTGTGATGCACATGCTGGGCATTCTTTTCAAAGTCACCCCCCCCAAATTTTTTTTTTAGAGGTTTAGATTCTCACCATCCCAATTTATGGCAAAGTTAAATCAAGGAATCCAGACTTTTTCTGGTTGTTAAAATAATCACTGATCTTTAATTTAGGTCCTCTTCATGATTGAGCTGTTGTACATAGCATTATCTAACAGTGTTACCAACAATAGCTAGTTATAAGGGGCTAAATGTCCATGTGGAGGTTTTTTAAAATATTTTTTTTTGGGGGGGGGGGGGGGGGGGGGGGGGGGGGCTGCGATTTGTATTTAGAGATGTCATGTGCCACACTGCCACATTATTTGTCAAGTGTATTTCGGTGGCTTTGTGATCAAATTATGTGTTTACCAGTGAGTTGGGAATGGACTCTTTGTGGGGGCTCATATGTCGACAAATACATTGAGTGCTTGTCTGTTTTCGCAAACTCGCCTCTGCCTCTGCAATAGCAGGAACGTGCTGACAAGATCCTGCACAAGGGTTATCAAGTTACCAAGGCTGCGCTTGGCCTTGCAGCACAAGGGATGAGGAAAGGCACTGTATGTGAGAGGGACAAGCCTACTATGAGACAATTTAAAGTAGAATTGTATCATTCGAACAATTTATACTGCTCTGAATAGAAAACTGTTTGCTTTTTTAAATTCCAACTTCTTTAACGTCTTGGACCGCAGTCATTTTTTATCTTAATATACAATTAATCACTCATTTCAATCATTAATGAAACCAGTTTTCACAGGCATGGATCCTCAACTGTGGGTTGGTGGTTATTATGTAATCCTTTGTCTGACTCATGTGCTTTACCTGCTCCCACGGTGGTTATAGACGTGCTAACCCTACCCTGAGAAACCTATCGATCATTCAGCTGTGACACTTCAAGTTCTGCGGTGAACTGTCTCGCTGCTTCATGTTCCAAGTATAACCACATGAGACTGACAGACGATGCCAGACTGCATTTACGAATGGGTAAATCACGCATATGGAAATCTGAATGGAAACACACAGATTGGAAGGAACATCTGTGTTAGGGGCAGGTGGGGCAGAGTTTTTCTTGTTTATGCATCAAGCACTTATACATGTTTTTCAGTCTAGATCTAACAGGTCCGAATCAGTTGTGACATACAGAAAGTTCATCTCACAATGTGCAACCTTTTCTACCGTATATGGATTTGGGAAACAAACTCTTCTGTTATAGTTCTGACTAAAACAAATAAGCATGGTTATTGACCCCCCCCCCCCCCCCCCCCCCCACACACACACACACACACACACACACACAAACACACGCACACACAAAAGTCTAAAACACATGATTGGATCTAGCTCACACATTCATTTAAATGTATTATGTAAGCAAACCCCAGACAAGTATGTAAGTGAAATTAATGAACTGTGCCTCAGCACAGCACTGGACAAATGCTTGAACACAATGGTCAGAAAAAAAAAAAAAAAAAAACCTTATGTCTTGCATTGTTAATTAAGGTACCAAACTGGACATAGAATTTAGTCCATAGAGCAATGCTTTATTAATTTCCTGTAACCTTTAAAAATGCAGTAACAGTTTCCTCCCAGTTCATTAGAAGGAAGGCAAGTTTTGTTGTGTTAAAAAAAACCTGCCCAGATGTATTGCCAAGATAGCAGCAGAGCGGAAACGCCGGCCAAAAAGTTTGTTATCTATGGACGATTTGAAGGCCTTGGTAGGTGGTGAACATGGCAACGGATCAGTCATACATCGTAGGATATCCAATATTAAAATATTCCCAACAAAACAAACCATTATTCAAACCAGCTGTAATATTTTGGGACCTCCATATTTTTCCATAAAGGTAAGATGCCAGAAGACACACATTTACTCTGACCAGAAAATATTTTTTTTTTTTTATAGAAAGAATATTCCCACACTAAATGTCTCTTAACGTCTCTATGAAGCTAACAAATAAATATCTTCAGAATGTGAATGATTAAAAAATAAATATCATCCATCATATACATAAAATGAGGAATCCAACTAATCCTACTACTTGTTGAAGGAAAGAAAACAAACAAACTACTACTCAAATCTACCCCAGAAGATTTACGGCTTCCTGTGTGTGTCGATGTAGCACCTCTGTGACCTGCATGTTTTAACCTCTTAGCAGATTTTCCTCGAGTAAAAAGGTCACCAGTGAGTGGTCACCAATGTCTGTCAAAGAAAAGACGATAGAGGTGTCGGCCTCAGACCGACACCACTAAACCAGTCAGCCCTCAAGATAAACAAAGCCCTCGCCGCTGTTAGCTGTGCCGCCTATACGGATGTGCGTGGGGAGAAAAAGGTAATTAATTACAGACAACCCTGGGAAGGGAAGGGAAGGGAAGGGATGGGAAGGGGAGAAGGTGCTTAAATCTGTGACACACAATAGTGAAAGTGTCCCACAGCTGACACATAAACATCAGAGCAGTTAGACTCCCGTGTTGTTTTGTTGACGCACTATGCTCCCATGATGCTTTGGTTAGTCATGCTGATGGTAAATTTCTCTTTTGTCTGCTTGAGAACAACATTTTATTGGATTTGCTTCAGATGAGTGAGTCAGTCATCTTTGGGGAAATACTCAACTTACTTCAATATTGCTTTAACTTTGAAAAGCTTCAGTTATTAAGTCAGGCACAGAGACAAAAGGGAATTCTCTGTACGCCGAGCGTCAAAGTCTTTACAAATGCCCTTGGCTGTGTCCTTCCTTCTCTTGGCTGCTTTTTTTTCCAAATCTTTCCATCTGAATTCCATTGAGCTCTGGACAAATTGGGCCCAAAGGAGAGCTGTAAAAATGAATGAGCCGGATGAAATAGCCGCTGTCATTCAAGCAATTTGGGTGATAGATCATCACACCTGAGAATGTACTTATAGTAAGGCCGGCACAGCAGTAAACAGGGGAAATAAAACAGACCATAAGTGATTACTGTACGGTGTGCATGCAAGACACTTGCAATGGCTCTTAAGGGAAAACAATGCACACCATTTGACACAGTCTGCAAGGTTTAAGTGTCTCTCATCTGACACCATTGTGGATTTACTGCAGTACTATAAATTCATAAATTCTAACTAATTTTGCACCATAATCCCAGAGAAACTTGTAGGAAACCATGCAAAAAGTTAAGCACTATATTAGATTTGAAACAGACTTTTGTTGAGCAACACCAACGTCATCACAACTGTGAAAGCTCAAGGTAAAACATAAATATACAGACATGCTGCTTAGATGTTATTGCACACAAGTGCATCTGCACAGTTGTTGACATGCAAGTGAATTCTGATTTCCGAAATATGTTACTGAAGGGACAATTTCCTGGAAGAAAGTATGCTTGCTCAGACTACATCCAACACATGTACAGGTTTCAAAAGCAACATATTTTAATCTTAAATATAAAAACAGCAGACAGCAAACCGCCTGAATTATTGTTTCATACTTCCAAAATCATCCCACTGGGTGGCACAGCCACCTTGGGTACACTAATCATCAAGTATAGAGGATGATGTCTAAGTGCCCACTTCACAAAGCACTAGTGCACCACACTTAAAGGGAATGAAAGGAGCCACTTGATACTCCATGATTGATGCTGTTACTGACCATTCGCGGAGCAATGCAAGCCTACCCCTTGAAGATCTCCCAACTTTTGGGTGTATGCGAAATTACCAACATTGGGTCAAACTCACGGCTGCACAGATAAGCCATTCACCACGCAGAATTCACAATGGTCATGACCGTATTCGGTATATGAGCCCACTCAGTTAAACAAGGTGTACCTCATACATAATCAGTGTGTTCATAAATTTGTATTAAAACTACATTAAATAGAAAATAAAAACAAAAAAGTAGCAATATTAATCAAAATTGGGAAGTAGATACCAGTTGACTTAATCTCCTCAATAATCACAAAATAGAAACCTAACCCTCCTTCAATACTTAAATTCTTGAATCTTAAATTTAACATTATGTACAATCGAAAACGTGAACATGGGGGTAAAATAATAACATTTGACTTATTTGTTGCAAGATATTAAGAATGCCAAAGTGAAAAAAAAGATGTGAAGATGATGGTCAATACTTTTACGCTTGTTCTGCTCACATTGTGTATGAAATGTGCTATATATGTACTACCGATCCTTGCTTATGGGGAAATAAGATTATAGTGTATGCAGATTGCAAATAGAGGCTATGACCCCATCATTTAGAATCAATTCTAAATAATTAGCTTAAAAAAGTTAGTCAAAAGAAAATTCACCGGTGCATGTGTCATAATCTATCATGATTTTGCTTATACACTGAACTTGTGTGCAGGGTAACATTTTTTTCGATGCATTTATTAGTGAAGGAGGCCCAATAACGACAACTCCGATAGGTTTGATTGATGTAACTTAAAAGACGACTGGAAAACTTTCACCCGTCCCTGGAAACACAAACTGATATGCACGCAGTAAGTTCTCGGGAGGACTGTCAGCAGATCACTTTATCACGCCTTGTCCATCCACACATTTTTCTTCAAGCTGCTTGTCTTTCATGCTGGAGGAGACTTGGGAGCCGGCATTCTACTGTATGTGGCCATGTGTGAGTTACAGTATGCTGCACATTCAGCAAGAAGAGAGGGAAGTATGGTGGAACAATCTCCGAATGTGGTCCATTTTTTTTCCATGTGAAATATATGCATTATTCAATAAAGATTAAGAAGCACAGAAAAAAGGCACTGTATTATACAAAAAAGTGAGTAGCGAGTACTCAATGGTGTAATTCCAGTAGGTGACAAACACAGCTCACCTCTTTTCTGAATTTAGTTATGGAGCATTTGACAGCTGAGCTGTGATTGGCCGTTACCTAACAACTGCATGTCAGCTAGTGACAGCTAGCGCCTAAACAAACAAACTCCTGTTACAAGTTACAAATGTGTTTTGAAGTCAAGGGTGTTTGACTTTGGAGGTTCCACTATCAATTCACAAAGAACAACCTGGAGTCACTAGTGTGTTATGACCTCCACCCGCCACACCTCTAAACACAGACACATGCATGCACCTGCAAACAGGACGTCCAGCATGACACAGGTGCTTTCCATTCACAGAAAGGTAAACTGTCCCAGGACACTCGTTATATGCAGGTGCACATAAAGCGGGACGACTTATATTTCTCTGTATTCTGCTTGCTATTAAACATACAGGTCAACACGCTGGGGCCCATTTGACATCGTCTAGCCTTACACAAGTTAGCGCTAGACCCAGACACGACGTAAGTACACGTTTCAAAACCAACTTCAACACAGGCTATTTTCACAATCTGCAAAACTTTATATATTTAAAAAAAAGAATGATAAGAAAAGATAGAAAAATTATAGTGTGATGCCAGAAAGACAGCTCATCAGTCATTTACAGTCACGCAAGGGTATAAATCACATGTGGAAACGTCAACATTATGGTCTTCTGAGTTTTACTGCTCTCACAGGGCTACTAATAGTGTCTCACTTTCTTTATGGACGATAACGTTCTTGCTATACATCAAGTGGATGTCAACTAAAGAAAACACGAGACTGTGCAATTTACCTATATCTCTTGCCCATTCAAACAACTTTATATGCTCGCTTGTCCACCCAGCCCAGTGATGGGCAAAGTACACAGATTGCTTACTTGTAAAAGTAAAGCTACCCATGAAAAAACTGACTTGAGTGAAAGTGCTGATACAAATATCTACTCAAGTAAAAGTACAGGCTATGAAATGTACTTTAAAGTATAATTACGAGTCAAAAGTATTTTTTTTTCACAATCCAAAGATCACAATTCTAATTGGTTCCCTCCATGCCGTTAAGAGAAATACTGCCAGTTATGTTCAGAAGGGGAAGCTCAGTGGAAGAGTGGTGAGCATGTCCACCTCACAGTTCAGGGTCCCAAATTCAAATCCGGCTCTCTCCGGCCTTCCTGTGTGGAGATGCATGTTCTCCCCGAGCCCGCATGGGTTTTCTCCGGGCGCTCTGGCTTCCTCCCACATTCCAAAAGCATGCATGGCAGGTGTATTGGACACTCTAAATTGGGTGCGTGAATGCTTGTTCGTCACTGTATGCTCTGCGAGTGACTGGCAACCAGTCCGGGGTGTCCCCCATCTATTGGCCGAAGATTTCTGGGATAGACACCAGCAAGCCAGCGACCCCAGTGAGGATAAGCAGCTACAGATAATAAATAGATGGAGGTTCAAGACGACCAGCCAGATAAGATGGTACATGCATTTGTTACTTATACACCACACTTCTGTGTTCTGGATGAGAACAGGATTAGGTTAACTGGGATGAAATCCTACTCATAGGCCCATCTTTAAATCAATGTTTTAATAGGACCATCCAAGACTTTTACCCTAATAAAGTGCATTGTCCGATTCAAAGCAAAAATAAAAACTAAAATATGTGGCACACTATACAAATTATCCATCCATCCATTATCTGTAGCCGTTTATCCTCATTAGGGTCATTATTTGTAGCTGCTTACCTTCATTAGGGTCGCTGGCTGCTGGTGCCTATCCCGGTTGCTTACGGACAGTAATATGGAACCCTGGACTGGTTGCCAGCCAAGTGATAAACACATATATTTATCCAGTATTTTGAATTTATTGTTTATTTTTGTTTATTGACGCTTTAACGTGTTTGAATGCCTTTTTTTGTAATTGATTGAATTTTAATTATTAATGCATTTTAGATAAATTAAGTTCATTGATTGGTTAAAATTGACACTTGACTGAAGTAATCTAAGTATTGGCAACGTTTAATTTGTGATCATTTGTTTTATGCTTCACATTGCAATTCATAGAAAACGTTTTACAAATGATATAGTTTTAATGTTTTTAGCATAATAGGCTACAATACAAAAAATGCAAATATGAAGAGCTCCTGCAATATCGAAATGTGTTATTTTTCCAGGAAATCAGATTACAAAATACAGTACCTGTACTAAAAATCTAGTCCATTTTCTCTTATGCAGTGGCTCAAACTTGAAATAAACCCAATCTAATTTGATGGATTAGTTACAGATCAGCCCAGCGCGCGTTACGCTTTCCTTTCATACAAACGGCAGGAAAATGAACTAAATTGTTATATCTATCTTAAATGGCCAATGGCCGCTCGTCACCGAGCCCCAGTGTGGTTGAATGAGCTGGACAATTTTTGTTTAAATCTATTGAGCTCGTTGGAGCATTAACAAACGTAATTTCGGGATAAAAATTGTACACGGTCAGTTTTGTTCGACTGGAAAACAACTACCGGTGGGTGTTTTTGTGGTCAGGCGATGAAGACCCCAGTAGTCAGAAACTCCAGGCTAACGTCGCAGCGGCCTCTAGTGTCAATATGATAACAGCAGACAATATGATAACAGAGCTTTTTTTTTTCTATTGGACGGCGTCGAGCACGTGATCAAAACACAATCATGGCTACCTCCGCTGTAGTCCGCTCGAGCATGGGGATGACTTTTAGACTTTGGCGAGTTTTACCGGACTGTAACACTTGCCTCTTGTCCGGGTTAAAGACTTGTACAGCTCATTTACAGAGGAAAGGCTCCGCGGACACATTTCGTCGATACATGCAGACGAGTATAGGTAAATGCTTCGCCTCGCTTGTTGCAATTGGTTTAAAGTGTAATTTTGACGTCTCTCGCTTTATGTCGACGAAAGTGAATTGACGTCTGTTTAGCAGATTCTCACAAGATATTGTTCATGCAATTTGTATGTCAGAACCCTTAGTCAAGAATATCCTTACTAATGCTTGTGTAACCTCACTCGCGTAGCGTTGGGAAACCTTGTGCAACCAGCAAACTATTTTCATGACGTATACGTATAGTGATTACCTCAGAGAAGTGAACTTCTTACTGACCTTGTCTCCATGTTTTTAGGTTTGTACCATAGTGACGAAGGCAGCACCGATGAAGACAAGCAGGACAACGTGTAAGTCTGCAAAACATGTAGAACAAGGGTATCATTGTTCACGAAAAAATATTGAAACATTTTACTAATCTTAAAAAAATAAATAAAACAAGATATGTTAATAAATGATGATGATAAACTCTTTCAAATTGGATAACCCTTTTTAGGCAAGAGTGTCCAAACTGTCCTCTCAGGCCACTGGCCTGCATGCTTTTTGACGTTTCCAATCACCTACACAAATGATTCAAATAATTGGCACATCAGCAAGCTCAGCGAAGCCTGATAACATTCCTGATCATTTGAATTGGGTGTCTTGGAGGACAGAAATATCAAAAACATGCAGGATACTGGCTGGGTTTGGACAACATGCTTTTTTGTAACACACCTGATTCAAATGATTAAGGTCATTATGAAGCTCCTCCAGAGGTTGGTCATGAGCTAATCATATATCGTCGCCGTAGAAACAAGAGCTCCATTGTGAACAGTGGAGGTCTTTTTAATAGTTTTCCTTGACCTGTGTTTACAACCTTTCAGAGTCAATGTGGTGTATGTAGACCGGTCGGGCCAGAGGATCCCAGTTAAAGCCAAAGTGGGAGACAATATTTTGTACTTGGCTCACAAAAATGGGATTGAACTAGAAGGTGAGTGTTTCTGTTTAATTGCTTTGAATCTGATGGTGCTACAAATTCCTTCCTACTTCACAGTTTTGGAATGATTGGGAACTAATTGTTATCCACATCGAGGTGTATTAAATGATTTACAAAGACGATCATGCGTTTTATCCATCTAACAATAAGTACAACCAATACATTTATACAGATTGTATCTTTGTAAAGGCTAAATATTGCATATATTTTCCAAATCGACTGTCAATAAATCACACAAGTGTGCCTATTACCTTATGTATGTTACATTCTAGCGCATAGGCAAATGGTGTGTATGTTAACCATTCAGGTGCATGTGAGGCATCGTTGGCCTGTTCAACATGTCACGTTTATGTAAGCAGCGACCATTTAGACAAACTGCCTGAACCAGATGAGAGGTAGGCATGCCTTTTTCATTGTTGTAACATTTAATTCTGTAATGGCACTCTTTTGAGATGGGGTGATAAGTATATCCAGTAATACATTTGCTCGTGTTTTAGGGAGGATGACATGTTGGACATGGCACCAATGCTCCAGGAGAACTCTCGGCTAGGGTGCCAAATCATTCTCACACCAGAGATGGAAGGCATGGAGTTGACTTTACCCAAAGTTACTAGGAACTTCTACGTGGACGGACATGTTCCCAAACCTCACTGAGAAGATGCACAGACGATGAAGGCATTGAAAGCAGCCAGCCCAGCAAACGAGAAGCCGTGTTTGGAAAAGAGTGGCTTACTTTTTTAAGAAATCTTCGGCTTGGGAAGTCCGTGGCAGCTGCCCTGAAGATCTTGACGGACCAATTAACAGTTGACTCGGGTGGGCCTGCAGACTTTCACAAAATTCGATGAAACCAATGGTTATTTATATATCGTCTTTTCTTTTATATGGCGTGCTTTCAGGCCCTTATTGAAACAGTGTGCAGTTTCACAAAGTGGTCTTTAACAGAAAGCAACCTAAACATTCACGTATGGAGACCTCAGTTAAAGTTCGCCTTTACAAAGGAGTATTAGGGCTACACTGAGAAGAAAAATAGAAACAAAAAGGGGGGAACTATAAAGTCATAATATAATGGAAATAACTTTTTTTTTTTTTTTTTTTTTTAATTGTAGCTCTTTATAACCAGGTAATCTGATTGAACATTTGTCAAAATAGTTTCTGGCCAGGTGAGTCATCTTAACAAAAGATTTATACAATTACATGGTTCACCTCAACCCAAACATGAAGCAAATGTTCAGGGTCATAATCATGCTTGAGCAAAACTTGCTGATGAGCTGAACATTTTCATCAGGTGTGCAGGTTGAGGTGAAAGATTAAAAAAAACATTTTTATTTTTGGAAAAAGGCAGGATTGTGGCTTTCCTGGACCAGACTTGACCACCCCTGCATTAGAGTGATCATGGTGATTGACCCCCCAGTGTATCGCTAATACTTCTTCATAGACCTGTACGCTGCTGAATAGAACATTCCGTGTTACAGCTGTTATACGCACAGTGTCATGGTAAAATGCTTGTCATTTCACTAAGACAATTTTATTAATATTCTCTCAAATACCATGCATTTCGTTCATATTTGTGGGGAATATGACTTGAGTAAAAATCCTATAAAATCCAGACAAACATTTCATATGTTGACCTTTAGAAGGAGAGTGTTCTGACCAGCTGACTCTGATGTGGTTCAGCTGTGTTCTGAAATGAACTTGCAACATGCTGCCAATGAAGGAGTTTGCCTGGTTAAACTCTTTTTATTTGCCAGTTTACTGTACTTGTCCAACTTACATACACTTTTAAGTCACTAATGTATGGCATGTATCAAGTGTTTAAAATTGTGCAATAAAGAACTATTTCAAATCTGCATTGAATACACTTTTTGTCGACCGGTCTTAGTTGCAAGATATATTGCTCCAAAAAGCATGTTCAAAGAGAATGCATGCATGATGGATGCATATATTAAATGCTCACCTATCATTTGCTGTCTTACTACGTTCCTAGGAGCGGTTTACCTGAATTGAAGTCTTCATATGGCAATGAACTCTATATGTGAAGCACCCAATCCTCTTGGACCTATGGAAAAATGCAACAAAGTAAATTAAACACGCTTCCCTGTGGCTGTGAGAACATTTTCTTGTCATTTATTGCCCAGACAAAATCAAATAAATGGTTAATCTAATGCACTTAAATATTTTAGATTTATCAATAACAATTTCAGGGGTAAAATCTAGTCATCTATTTAACCAGCGATGGCCAAAAAAACAAAACAGTACTTGACATTTTAGACTAATATTTTAAGGTGACCGTTAGAAGAAAAAAAAATGGCCATTTGAGGACCTGAGCTGAATCGACTCAGAAAGGAATAATAAAAAAAAAAGTTTGCCCAACCAACTATAGGATTCATATTGAACCATATACAAAACGTACTTCTTGAATAACTTAAATCGTTTGGCGTTGCGATAGAATCTTTTTGTGAATGGTTGGCGCTAATTAGCCATCAGGTGCTATCAAATCGTGCTAAGCAGCGCCAGCTGTGTCAGACGAGCTCTTTCTGATGACTGCCGAAATTTGCCTCGTCAATGAGCACAATCCGTAAGACCATTTAATGCAAGGTAAGGAATAACTACTTAATTTCTCCACCAAAAAATGCTTTTGAATTTCGTGACAGAGTAGTTCTGATATGTGGTCCAGAAATAGCGAAAAATATACGACACCATGCTGGGCTCCTGTGGAATTTGATCAGTACATATAAAAACGCAGTAGCAATTTAAATAAATTTGCCTATATATTCCCAATATCTTTCACGTTCTACATAAGTTAGCAAAGTTTATTTCTTGAATAACAATGAGAAGTGTATGGTGAAAACAGGCCCAACTTTACATTGCGTAAAACTTACTGTAATTTTCCCAAAGATTTGCCAAGAGTTTGAATAGCTTTGTGGAAGAAATGTCATGCCATAAAGGGAGTAACGATCAAGACTGCCTTTAATTATACCAGCGTTATTTGTGTTGGATGCTGTACTAGATTTACCTATTCGTCACCTGCGCGACAAATCCACGCAGTGTATAACATGCCTAAAATATGATTACTGTTGCAACCAGCAAATAACTGATTTCACGCATGAAAGTCAATTCAAAGCTGCTTCAAAATATTCAACACACTCATTTTGGAGCGCTTAAGATTTCTAGCGTAATGTGTGTTAATTGTTTGTGTTTCTATGCTTTGTGGTTGACTGGTGACCACTTCAAGTTATAGTCCACCTATATGTCTCGTATGATGTCTCTTACTTGACCGAGGAAAAAAGGAGGCATCTTGACTAAGTTATTTACTGTATTTAAGTGGACCTTAGCAATTACTGGGGGCATCACATCTTTTTTGCATTGAGTATTCTTTGAGACAATTTGGTAGATCTCCCTAACCTCCCTGTACGATTGTCATCGGCCATATTTGGGGTCAACTTAACCTAAAACTTGTATGTTCATGATGCAGGTATGAGCAGAGGTCAAAGGTCACCGGTGGCTCTCTTTCATAGAGCAGCAGAACAAGATGTCCCTGAATCTGCACTCGCCTACCTTTCCCAGGAGGTTTCTAAACTTGAGGTCTTCTTGCAAAGCGGTGGATTAGACACTGGGTCACTGACCTGTAACATTAAAGGCAGTCACACTGAAAATTCAGAAAGGGCTCAGACTTACAACAATCTAATTTCAATATCATCTCATGAACATGATTACCACATGGTCAATGGCAAGATAAAAATTGAAGTCCAGTCCCCGCCTGGAGCTCCCAGCCCTCGGAGAACATTTAGTCTGATCAATCAGCAGTGTGACAGCCTCATGGATCTTGGTGAAGCAGAATCAGATTTAAGAGTGTGTGGTGTCCCTTCTGCACACACATTTGCTTCTAAACCCACAAAGTGCGAGAGAGAGTTGACTTGCTGTTGTGGTCGATCACATAAAGACGCAGCAGAGAAAGAAGCTCTGGCACCTTCTCAACAAGCTAACCTGCAACCAGAGGTCAGTCATGACATGTTGATGCCTGATACGCCCCCGAATAGTCAAAAGGGTTTCCAGTCAGAGAGCGTGGAGCAATCCTGGCCACCTCTCACCCTTGATTGCAATGCAAATCTGATGTTGGGCTGCCAACCAGATGACCTTATGATGTCATCAAAATCATACCCTGCAAATGTTCCCATTGAGGAGAAACTGCAGCACTCTCCCACCACAGTGACCTCACACTTGAGGTCAAAAGAGGAAAACAAAACTCCAATTACTCAGCACTTGTGGAAAACCAAAACGCCTAGAAAGCAACCCAATCCCAGCCGCAGCGGTGATATCCATAACCCGCACTTCCAAGGAGTGACGTTTCGGATGCACATGGAGCTCAATGACAGCGGGAAACAGTGGCGTCTCCGCATAACCTCCAAGTACAGGTGAGGACACGTTCATATTCACTTGGTGGATGCCCGGTGGTGTACATCGGCATTTTCTACAACTATGCATAGCCATTGTTCCATTTTGTGGTTTGTTTTTCCCCTCTTCAGCAAGGCGCTCTATCAGAGCATGCGGAAACTCAGAACGAGGACTGGAACATCTTGCATCACCACCAGCTCTGATGATGAGAGCGAACCCTCTACCTTAAGTACATGCATTGTTCAGTCAAGCCAGTGTCTCTTTTACTACAGTTTAGTCCAGTGTTTGATACACCACATACAGTAAAATAGAGCTTCAAGAATACTCCCAAAGTGGAATAATTATATTAAAATGACAATCGTTCGATTTCTTGCGAAGCACGCCTTTAAACTGGCAGTGTAATGGACACTAAACCATTTAGTGTACGCGTTGCAAAAAAAGAGGCAAGCGGTGTCATATTTTTACTTCACTAGTGTATATTAAAATAAATGATTTTACTTTTTCATCAAATCTCCACAGGAAGGCGCTGCTACACAAATTATTTTGCAAACACATACAGTGCACTTTCACTTGCCCTTTGTAAACAGTACTGTTGAACATTTTAGTTTTGTGACATATGTTGCATAACAATATCTACAATATTGCAAAAAGAGATCTAAAGGATAAACCAATGCCTTGTTTCTTCACCTTTACTGAGCCAAGTCACTCATTGTACATAAATAATCTCGCAAGTCACCAAAAAAGAATTCGCTACTAAAGTGGTGATCATCTTTTCGCAGTTCAAATTTTCTTAATTGGTAAACTTGGGCCTCAATCAATTCTACTCTCAACTGATATAGCCAAGAACTTCTCAAGTATAACTTCTTGTGAATAAATCGCAGCAGATGGATACACAAATTTAGAGTGCTTTCCACCAGGTGAAGGTATAAATTATATGTCGCTTACATAAATGGATGAACAAATATTTGGAATATATATTTAAAAAATGAAGTAAATTTGTTTAATGTGACCTCCCAAAACACAAGAATGTGCCGGGGCTGTGATTCAAACTGAACAAATACATTTGATTGTAACCAGGCGGCAAAGTTTGTGCATCGTGCTGCACCAAAAAAACACCCATGTGGAGAGATGCAGAAGATGGGACCCCTCTCTGCAACGCTTGTGGCATTAGGTAAACACATTTATCTCTCACACGCACACACACACACACACACTCACGGTGCTCACACTTTAAGCAATTTTTTTTTTGTAGTACTTGTTACAGGGTCAGGTAAGGGTTGTCTGGAGTCAATCCTAGCTGACTGGGCGAGAGTTGGGATTCACCCAATAATGTTTTGTAATTGGTATTTAGCAAAATCAGTTCACAATGTTTAATACGACATGCAAGTGTTATTTTCAATTACACTTAAAAGCCAATCATTTGTACTAATGTTTGTTTTTCAATGTATCACTTAATTCCTTTTACTTTTTTTTTTTTTAAAGCAGGCCAAACCCTGCTATTTCTCTTTCCCTTTAGTCTCATTGCCAGAGTAAGGCTGGGAGGCTGCAGGTCTTTTCTTTTATTAAATATTGATGTCCCAATGTAATCTTTTCAACAGATACAACAACATCATTTGTTTGGAACAATCCAGTGGGCTGAAATCGCCCTTCTTGAGGTCTACCGGGAAATGGCATAGTTCCCCTAGTGGCTTTAACCAGGCCTGTTTTTAGGGGTGTGCAGACTGTGTGGTCTTACTTGTACTTTTCAATTATTTTATTTTCATCCACACAAAGGCATTTTAACAAATGTGTGTTAACTTTTTATGTACACTGAATTTGTGGTTTGATGACTTTTATTTCTTCTGTGCTTGTAATTTTTAGCTCCGTTTTGCCGCTTTTGAATGCTTGTAAATGGCATACATGTTTTTTCGTTGATGCTTTTGTAACTTGTTTTTATTTTCTACATTGTCTTTTTAAAGGTACAAGAAATACAGGGTACGCTGTGTCAACTGCTGGCATATCCCGAGAAAGGAAAACAACACCAACTTATGCTGCCTCAAGTGTGGACATTCAGTGAGGCTGTCCTCCGCTCTGCACAAACACACCAGCTAGAAGTACATGTATTTATTTTATCCCTTCCACATCAAGCTATGCAAACTTGAATCCGTTTGACAACACACTTAGCCACCAGCGCAAATGTAACTAGCCTGTTTTACACAATATAGTGTCTTACATTGGTTTCAATGTCAAATTGTTAATTGCATGACAAAGGTGCATCAGTAAGCAAAGACTGATGGCAAAAAAAAAAAGTGTTGCAACTGTTGAGTCATATGAACTGCGTTCTTTTGGGAGAAATGTTATGCCGACGTTCGAGTGTCCTTCGGAAAGTGGCAAACTATTTTTGAAACTTCAAATGTTGCTGCATGCACTTACTGCATTACCATTGACTGAAACCTCTTTCTCCACGTGACAGCTAAATTTATTCACTGTTAGAAGTGATGCATTTTATCACGCTCAGTAATGGCTGTTTCTTATTTTTTGTGTGCATTGGGGTGTTTATTTATGTATGTGTTTATTTGGGTTGTGGTTTTGCGAATAGTAATTTATTACTGCTTAATGAGGTGCTCTTGGCATGCTTGTTTGTGAGGATATAAAAAGGCAATTTTGTGTGAACATCAATATGTTGTTGGTTTGGATTAAATTCTGTGTGAATAGTCTGGTGTGTTTCTTTACTCTGAACGCAGATCAAATATTTTAAGTACGTTAATTGCTGCCCCTCTAAAAAAAAAGGAGGGGCTGATGGATTTATTATAAGGGAAAGCGAGCAAATTACTAGGAGGAACATGGCGTGCGTTAAGACACGTCTCCGTTTCGTGAGCCCGCATGCAGTGTGGACCTCTCTTCACAGTGGGTGGCCTCACGAACGGATGCTTTGCAAACTATTGTTTTATAAAACGTATGACGTGTTTCTCTAATTCCAAACAGCCAAAGAGACTTTTCTCTCTTGACTCTGCCAAAACACTGAAGAGGAACGTCAAAGGAAATGAGCTGAATGTGCCAAGAACATAAAAACGGGCCTGTTAAAATCAAGGTTTTATTTTAAAATCAAACTTCATAATCCACAAGTCTCACCTGCTGCGTTCATTGCGAACATTAAATATTTAAAAACTGTTACAACAAATACCACCTCAATCACCTTTTCATTGAACAAACAGATGGTATTACACAATGTGCAACCTGCTGAGCAAGCTGCATCAGTAAAGCTTAATTTTTCCGGTTGAATTCAGTTCTACTTATACAGAACGTTCCGCAGTGAATGCTGCAAACTATATTACCAACTCCACTCAAAACACTTTTTTTTTTGTGCAGTACAGTGGACCTGACCTGCTGTGAAAATCGCACAAATATTTGATGCCTGTTCCATTGTTGTTGCAGAATTATTTTGTTTAAAAAACTGTAAAAAAAAATCATCTCTGCTGCATTTATACTCTGCAGCTGAGTGGATTAAATCCTGACCATAACTTCAGGAAATACAGCATTTATTTAGTCCTCATTTGAAATCCGGTTTCTATAGTGGAGAAGTGTACCATGTCTAGCGGACTCCTCAGGGGTAGTTGGATTGAGGAGGTTCTGTTTAGTTGAGGAATGAGGAGGAGGAGGAAGAAGAGGGCGTTAAAAGTCAAAGATGCAGTCGGCTGAATCAAAGTAAGCAAGAGTTGTGCTTTGTATGGACCCGCTCAGACCAAAGAAACATGACGAGTTTGAACCGCCAAGATATTGAGCGCATTCACCTTGACTTGGCCGTGTGGCGTGGCGAGCAGGAGGAGCTGGATCTTGCAGTACGGGAGCAGCGCAGAGACTTAATGGTGCGAGACTGTGGTGTCTCTGGCCGGACTCGAGCTAGTCCGGTGAAGCCCCCTTACTCTTACATTGCCCTTATTACCATGGCGATCCTCCAGAGCCCCAAGAGGAGACTTACCCTCAGTCAGATCTGCCACTTCATCAGCCAGAACTTTGCCTACTATCGGCATAAGTTCCCCGCGTGGCACAACTCTATCCGGCACAACTTGTCTCTGAACGACTGCTTCGTGAAGGTCCCAAGGGATCCCGGCCTTCCTGGGAAGGGAAACTTTTGGACTTTGGACCCCATGGCTGCTGATATGTTTGCTAACGGGAGCTTTCTGAGGCGGAGGAAACGCTTCAAGAGGCAGCAGCAACCCTGGAGGACAGTCAAGGACACTGCAGGAGCAGTGGCTCTTCAACCTGCAACTACCAGAATCCGCCAACTGGAACCACAACCGTACTGCCACCTGAGCCCTGGAAGTTTTTTGAACACCCGGCTTGGTCCCAGGACACCCCCTGTAAGAACTTTGATTCCTGCTAAATCCTCACTCCTGTCCAAGAGATTCCCACCTTGTTTGGACATCTGCACCTCCATTCAACCTTTGGACAAGAGCTTTCCTTTGACCTATGGCTTCTCTCTTCATGGGAAGACACCCAATTATATTTATACAAATCCTACATACTTAACATGCTTTAGCTCTGTAAATTCCTGATGGTTTGATGTTACATTTTTTTTTATTTCATGTCTTATATTCGACTTGACAGTTGTTTGACACATAAACGATTATTTGGTCTCGGCCAATCACTGTACCCTATGAATAATGAGGTTCACTGTACTTGACTATAATAGTAACCTTGCCCTTGATGCACTGAAGAGAGTCTCTAAGTGATGACAGAGTGACTAAAAGTCTCTACACACCTGTTCAAAATTTTTGTTTTGTGAAGCAAAGCAAAAGACTAGAACCTTTTAAAATGTTTTTCACCATTCTGTACCACTGTATGCCTAAAAAACAAAATAAATCTTTATGGGAACGAGAATTGAACAACAGCTGTTGTTGCAGAAGTGTGCACACCCTCATGTAACATGATTGTGGAAATCGGTGCACACCTGCCACTATTTGAATTGGCTCTATTTAAATCCAGATCGATCCCAGCTCTTCTAGTTGACTCTTGCAGACATTTTTGGCATCACATCTTTGAGCACCAGCTTTGGGGAGCTGAGAGCTTCCACAGTTGAACCCGGGGTCTATAGACTGCTTATAGCTGTATTTAATATTTTTAAAAGCTTCAACTGTTGTCTCGCACTAAAATTAGCATATTCAAAATAATTAGCTTCAAAATGCAGAAATAATGGTTAAAACGGAAGCAAAAAAAAAATGTTAGCATTAATCAGCATATTTGACAAAATTACTTTAAGCTGCACTTGAGATTACTTAATAAATAAATAAAAATGACTTAGGAGGTTCCATCAACATAATAAAAATAATTTATTTGAAGGATTTTCTACCATGGTTTGATTTAATTGAATTTACAACATTTGAAAATCCATGGATGGATGAATTGAGTGCTCAGTCATTTATTTGTGCCTTTTCATCATCACATCTCCATTTTACATACACACGCATTCACACAAAATCCATCCTTAAATGAAGAACACATTGTTTCCACTGAATGACATGCAAGCATCTGGCTTTTTCATAGCTTTGTGCAACAAGTCTGTATCATCAACATTCTGTATCTAATTAGACTGAAATGTAACCTGCCTATTGTTTAAAAAATTGTGAGTTTACATGAGTGTATTTCATTAAAAACAACTATCCCCGTGTTTTGCTGAATGACAAATATGACTTGTATTTATCTTCACTCATCTCATGAAAACACTGTGTGATCACATTGTGACATCATCCTGTTTCATAAGAGTGTGTATACAAATGTCCCAGCCCAAATACGATATGTTGGCCAATACCATTTTCCTATTAGTTATCTGGCTGGAGCAGACTCATTTCAAAAATGCCAAAAAGCCCTGCTCCAGACACTCAATTTTGCAGCATTTACTACCTCATATTACCTGTGCACTATATCAAACTTTGTCCAGTCGGCTACACAAGAACAACATTGTTACATTTACACACACACACACACACACTGTGGAATGAACATTCATAGTGAGTCATAAGCAAAGCATAAACCAAAATAACATTTAACCATTCCACCACTTGCTTGTTTTTCCATTCTGCATCCTCACTGGCGACACCCAAACTTGGAGGGTCAGGTGAAAGCCAAAACAGGAAGTCTTCAGATACAAAGAAGAATACATAAATACATTTTGAAGTCTGGCAGTACAGCATCTTGACGGTGTTAGAATTTTGGCTGCAGCTTTTATACAGCCTTCATAGAACCACACAAGACTTGTTAAAAAGATTGCCTGCTGTAAGTTCTGTAAACAGTAACAGGCCAAATGCAGAACACACATGCTGAGGGTTATACTCTGCAAAAATTACTTCACCATTTTCTTTGCCATGTTATTATCACCGTCTATCAAACGCATGCACCTCCTCAAATGCATAAGGTATTACTCATTTGTTTTCCTTACCAAAAAAAAAGAAATGTAGACCCTCCCTCTTCTGTTGTTGCTAATTCTAAACCATAAGTATGTGGGTGTCCATTGTATATGATTTTCATCTATGTCTGAGTTCTATACTTCAGGGATCACCCACCGTTTTGAAAGTGCAATATTCCATCACTTATGAGCTATTTGCATAACATAACATAGCCTGTGGACTACACATGTGATCCTTGGGGGCTACCTGACACCCGGGCATACTGCAAGACCCCCTTTTTTTATCTGCAAGATATATAGCTAATATCCGCTTTATAAAAATTAGAATAGAGACGATGCACTGTAACTTCACGTTTGTGTGCACATCCATGTGTATGGATTTGGTATTTTGAAACAAAATATCTCACACTGTGACTAGAACAAGAGGTGTTAGATTAACTGTGGTCAATTAATAAAAGTAAAAGTATTTTTGTTTAATCATATTTTTCTAAGTTTCTTTCTGACTAAACTTTTTTTCCTGAATGCTGACTAGATTCATTTTATTAATCAAACTTCCTGTGCTTGAATTTTTGGGGTTGCAAAACAAAGGTCAATCACATCTTGAAGTGTACACTGATTGGAGCACAGAAGCAGCTCATGTTTAGCCTATCGCGTAAATGCAATGCACACAGCTGTGAATGCAGCCAGAGCTAAGGATAGCAGCAGAGATGCTAATGTAACGAGCCATAGCAAAGCTCTTTGACAAACTAAAGTCAAACAACCTACGTTTAAGCAAGTCTGCAACAGATAGGAGGTTTTAATTTGATTTCACTTCTAATTATTTGGCAAGTGACAAAAGAAAACGACACCATTCATCCTGATGGTCAAATCTGGAGGTTGCAGCCAACACTTGGGTCTCAAATGCAGCAGGAGGAAAATAATTACATCTGCTAAAAAAACATAAATGACTGAAGCCACGTTTTTGTTGTTGTATATAAATGTTTTAATCCGTCACATAAAGACAATGCATCAAAATAAGATCAGAATGTTTTAAGTGAGGAAAAAGGGAATCATTAGCTCAATTAATAATTGATTGAATTAATCTCTCATTTTTATTTATTTTGGCAGCGCTAACAAGGACATGCAGAGAGAAAATGCAGAACAGGTTATGACTTCACTTTGTTCGAGTCAACGCGAGAGCAGACCCTTGATGAAGCAGGTCTGCAGGCCTCAGAGCACACGTGTCTGACAGATGTTCATCTCACCTCCATCTAGTTTACTCCTTCCCTCCACCTCAGGGCACGTGTGGTGTTACAGTAATCCTTCTCTCTTCCACCTGGACCGGACCACCCGCACACAAGCAGCCCACCAGCGCCGTGGACCCGTGTGCGCAGCAGTGGGTGTCAATTGGGCATCTCAGTTCGACTCCAGAGAATGGAAATGAGCAAAATGAAAATCTTATAACTATTTAGCCAGTGGTAAAATATTAGATACCAGCTACTAGGTGTGATGCAGTGTAGTTTTATGTCTACTATGTTAACACCATCATAACATCAATAAAAACTAAGCATTATTGAATATGCTTCTTACTTCCTTTCTTTCTTTCTTTCCAAATTTGTTTTTGTACTGGGTTGGAATGTAACCATAAAAGGTCAATACGGTACATTTGGATACAGATGTTTACTCCAGGTGTGTTTATTCAGCATTCATTTTACTGTATCGTGCGCTACCTCCACCTGCCATTTAAATAACAAATATATGAATGAATGAAAGGGTATGTCAATCCAAAAATATCCTTTACAATAATATTTTTTAATGTGGGCCACTATCTTAACAGGGTACTCTTATTAATACATATTGTAGTTGTAGTATGTGAAATAAGCAGAAAATTCCACCTGTTTTGATCCATCTCATGGGATGGCCTTTTTGCCTTGTTGACGGAAACCATCACAGTCGCTCAGTGTTTAGGCCAGGGCTCAGCTTTTTTCTGAGTTTGCACATGTGATATTCGCATGCTGAGCCGTGTTCATTGTTACCTGAAATCTGAGCTACTGTGATATCATTTCTAGTTGGCAATAAGTGGCAAACTACCCATTGCCTGTTATAGGTTAAAAGAGGTGGAATCTGTACAATCCAAAAATTAAATATTGACCGGAATCACGTGCTTTTGCCGAGAATAGAAAGTGGCATAGGATTTTTTGGTGGTTGACCCTCTTTAAAAAAGTAAAGATCTAGAGTTGTGAACTGTAGAAAATTGTCAACCGTTTTCTATTTTTTTAAATGGTACAACTATGTTTTTTGTTGTTGTTGTTGTTTTTGTTTTTTTTTGAGGGGGGGGTGACTCTTCCCATCCCAGGAATAAAATAAACATATAGAATGTAACCAACCCCTTTGGATCATGCTTGATCTGGGTCTAAACTTGATAAAAATGTAAAAAAAAAAAATGCCTTTGCGATACAAACAATATTGTTATTAATATTAGTAGTACTAGTAGTAGTAGTATTTTTTAAAATATTGTGTGAGGTTTCATTAAAACGAATCGAGTCAACCTAAAATAATTCATGAGGGAGAATCTTGTTCTTTGCTTCTTTTGAATTGTGCGTTATCAGGGGACCGCGTCCTTCATTTCTGCGTTCATTTACTAACGGGTAGAAGTGCTGCAGTATACAAGACTTGAATAGTAAACGTTTGTCTCCCTCTAACGGCGAAACCATAAAATCATTGTCCTCACCACTGGTTCAGTTCAGTCAAATTAACATAAGAACCTTTGCCAAAACCAGTTAGGATGAAATCCCTTTCCAAACACTGCAAAAGTTATGTTGCATGTTATATTATTGTCTCAAAGCAAAAATACATGCGTTAAATACATCCTTTGATGAGTTTGGTGGGGTAGAACTTGCACGAAGCCCTGACCTCAACCCCAGTCAGTTTTGAGATTAATAAAAGGACAGCAGATGACATTCTACTGTGAATGGACGGACATTAAAAAAAAATGGGTATGTATGGGTCTATTGCAATGTCACACAATAATTGTATTGACATTCAAGTGTTTACTGTTAGGGCTCACATATGGTAATGGAATATAACATTGTGGCCGGACGGATACTTCATATAACAACATTTCAGCTCACACTAGCATGAAGCAGTGGGACAATGAGAGAAGCGTGTGAGAGAAAGTTGGAAAGTGATGCGGCGTTTCCTATTATTACAGGATGGAGGTCGACAACAAGCCACACTCAAACACAAGTGTGGAATTTGGAACATGCAAGTGCTGATGATGAGAAATATGACACAGGGGAGACACAATACACTGTTGCTCCACCGTCCACACAGTGTCACCGTGACCTGAGGGTACGCTCGCGACACTCAAACACACACACACACACAAACACACACGTTGGAATGAACACTCATTGTGGCTCATAAGCAAAGGATAACCAAAATAACTTTTAATCATTTTGCTGCTTGAATCCTATACCACATGTGAACTATCGAGCAGAATGCCAGGTTCAGACTTGTGGGGGCGCATCAAACATGTTAGTGTAAAGCAACTTTGGGGGTTTACATCCCCTTTGATAGTGTGTCCAGTGAGCGCATTCTCTGTGGTCTCCTCAGCGCAGCGTCCCTGGCTTGTGTCCAAGTGTTGATGAGGAAAGTAGAGGGTGTGTTCAATCAAGGAAACAATTGATTGAGTCCATTATGTTCTCATTATCCACCCGGCTGAAATCCCCCTGGCTGCCTAAGGAAGTCTAAAGAGAGATAGCAGACAATAAGGAGAGCTGTTTACGCTTGCATCATTCAGTTAGTGCCCCTGTGTTGCGTTTAGTGAGTCGCTTGGTTGAAATGCAGAGTTTACGCGAAAGTGAGCGATGCTATCGTCCACCTGTGGCCATGGCAGACATATCCTCTGGCCTGTTATCCACCCGTGCAAATCGTCTGCATCAATTCCACGTATACAACCCCGAACCAGCAGGCCCGTTGAAGCCAAACCAGGAAGTGTGCACAGGAAACAGCTGGAGCCAGCATCCGCTCGCTCGCCCAATGCCAGGTGCATCCTGGGAAACTGAGCCATGTGTGACCATCTCGATGTGAGAACGGCAAACCTGGCAGTGGCCAGAAGAATTCAAATAATTGAGAGAAAACAGTTTACTTATTTGAGAGAAGAATAGGTCATATTATTAAGAATCAAATCCATGTATATCGATACAATTACAATATAATGTTAAATCTTTTATAATAGGCATATAACATTGAAAAAAATAAAACCTAATACTGTATTTTGTTTACATTAATAAATCTTTAGCCTTGCAATTGGCTGGCAACCAGTCCAGGGTGTCCCCCGCCTACCGCCCGAAGACGGCTGTGATAGGCACCAGCAAGCCAGCGACCCTAGTGAGGATAACTGGCTATAGAAAATAGATGGATAGAGACTAAATCTTTACAATGATGGTTGCAAATTTACCCATAAAGGTTTTTAAGTCCAGCAATTATATGATGTGGAGAAAACAATAGCACTGTTTAAATAGTATTATATAATACTATATGATATAATAATATACATATAATAATGATATATATAAATAATATAAATATTAGTTTAAAAAAAGAAAACAAAAATTATGTAATTGTAAAGAAAAGATTACAATAACTTTTTTAAAAAAGTCATATGAAAACATTAAATGTAAACTTTCAAGGGGAAGAATATCTCGATTGTGGGGACCCAACTTCAAATCCATCTGGCTCCAGCCTTCCTGTGTGGAATTTGCATGTTCTCCCTGAGTCCACGTGGGTTCTCTCTGGGCACTCCGGCTTTCCCCCACACTCCAAAACATGCATGGCAGGGGAATTGGACATACTAAAATCATTCGCATTGGGTGCGTGAATGGTTGTTCAGGGTGTCCCCCGCCTATTTACCCAAAGTCAGCTGGGGTAGCCACCAGCAAGTCTGTGACCCTTGTGAGGATAAGCGGCTCTACAAAATGGATGGATGGATGAATCTCAATTGTACGACAAAGGTCGAAATTTTATGAGGATATCTTTGAATATTACATGAAACAAGTCATATTGTTACTATACAAAAGGATGATCATTTACAATAAAAAAACGCAAGTGAGAAAAGGTTTTCATCATAATATTAATATGAGTATAACGTAATATAAGTCTTTTTGCTATTCAAAAAGACTTGCATTTACGCCAAACTAGCATTGAGGCCAGAAAAAGGTTTTATGTATATTTTAAAAGTAGGGGGAAACCCTCAACTGTTGAACAAAGCAGCCCAAATATGACTATAAAGATGTGGCATTATGAGAATGGTATGATAGCTCAAGTTGGCAAACAGCTGCAATCAGCAGAATGTTACAAACTCAAGAATGAGGTAAACATACAAACAAAAAAATGACTGCAAAACAAAATATGCCATTACAACAAAATGGAAGCAAATTTGCAAGAAAACAAAGGCTAAAAAACTGATATTAAAACAGCTGCAAACGAAAAAACAACATATTTAAAGAAAAATGCTGCAAAAAAGATGTAATCACAAAAAGTGTTTTATGACATCTATGTAAACCTGAAAAAAAAAACAAAATAACAGCTGCAACACAAAATATGCAGGGAGTTGCAACCACACAATAGAAGTGACACTGTCAACGAGCGGTACTGAAATATGATGGGTTTAGGCTTTGTCATAATCTGAATCTTGCTCATAATTTGAAGTGTCCAGGACAATGAGGCCAATCAAAAGAGTAGGAGACGAAGGGAGGAAAAGGAGAACTTAGCATATGTGTCCTGGCGAGTGTGCGCACCATTGTTTGTCACTTTCTCCATCAATTGCACTGTGAATATTGCCCAAAACAATTAGCTCCTATGATCACTATCACTGTGCACACAATCGTGTTTACATGCTGCAAAGGAAACATGGCCATGGAGTCCACTTGGTGGAGTGTGTCTCGTCTCGCTCTGTGTGTGTGTGTGTGTGTGTGTGTGTGTGTGTGTGTGTGTGTTTGTTTTTAATCTGGGCCCTCATGTATTTTGAGTGCATATTTAATATTTATTTAATTGATCATTTAAAACACACATTTAAAAAGCTCAAGAAAAGTATTTTCCTCACTTTTTTTTTTTTAAATGTCCTCCAAATATATATATTTTGCATACAACACAGTACATGTGGTCTCAAACATTTTGACTATTCAATTGTAAAGTTTTTTTTTTTTGTCTAAATCAATTGGTCCTTTTTACCTCTGGTGCTCAAAGCACTTTACACTAACTATTCATTTACCTACTGATGACGCAACATCAGGAGCAACTAGGGGGTCAGCATCAACATGGTCACGACAGTCGGGGGATCGAACCTTTTGCCTCTCGGCTGGGAGACGACCACTCTTCCACCGAGTCATGCCGCACCTTGTTGTCCTCAAACTTTTGAAGAATCTTAAGTCTTTCTTAAATCAGCTTATGCCAATATATATGTACTGTGTAGTGTACGTGGGTTTTTTTGTTTTGTTTTGTTTTTTTTGGAAAGTCCGATTTCAGCATTTGATTAATATTATCTGCAAATCGGAATTGTAACCCTGCGATAAAGTCAACTCCCTCTGGGATTTTGTTCCGGTCCCTAGTTTTGTATGTTCATGGGTTGATCGAGTGGAACTGCAGCTGCTGGATGCAAAGCAGCAAAACGCCACAGAGAATATTTGTAGTCTCGTGCGGAGCCACAATGATGATGATGATGAGCACAGAGTGCAGTAATAATACAACAATAAAGATGCCGATGACAGATTTGTCGCACCGGTTACTCAGCAAAGCCTTCTCTTTCCCAGGACCTCCAAGGTCACATTACAGTAGGGTGGGCATCACGATTGTGTGCGGGTGAGCGTCTGAGGAGGAAACCACTGAGGGAATGGAGAAAAAGTGCTGACCTTCAGGTTGCGGCGGCGGCAGACGGTCACCGCTTAGTGGAGAACAAAGAGCAGGCGTGACACACTTTTAGGAAGGAAGTCGGAGAGGAAAGTGGCCATGATGACGACTCTTATTGGCCATCAGTGACACAGGTGTGCTATACCAACGCATCCCAAATCCCCACTCAAGCCCCATGAATGAGAAATGTTCCATCCTGTGACACACAGACACACACTTGCACACACACACACTGATGTATTTTTGCACAGAAAAGTGGAAATGGTGCTTTGAAATGCAGCTTAAATCTTTACATCGAAGTAGGGCTGCACAATCAAACAAAATTTTAATCACGATCACAATATTGGCTGCCACCATTAATTAAGCTGATCCTCGGCGATATTAACTTTTAAAAAGTCAAGCACTTATTTGACTACAAGTCAAATCAAGAACTTTGTCATCCTACCACCAGGGACCAATGTTTACCGTTTAATTATCAAGCTACCAGGAGGGCGAAGTGTGCCGCTGTGTAGGAGTGTGCCAAAACGATATGGAAGAAAATTACCCAAAAACGGTCAAAATACTGTACAAGGGTTAAACTGGGTATAGGGTCACAGTGGCATACTATTACTTAGATGTCATTTTCGGGAATAAAACTAAGTTCAATTAAGCTCACTAGCCGACTGTGTTGTGATTTCTGGACTTAATCAAATGAGGACGAACCAGATTCAGCCCACAATCCAACGTCCAGAAAACAGCTGGTGCAAGATGGGCTAGAACTGTGGGGCAGGTGTGCTGTCTTATATTGACTTTCTTCATTGATGTACCCCCTGTAAAGTTGTTTTTTTTTTTTTTCAAACAAGTACCCCCTAGCCAGCGCAAAGCATTTTGGATGGGAGTGCCAAAACACAGTTTTGTGCCCCCAGTGTTCCATCTACCATAGATTTGTTTAACAGATGAAAACGTGCATCCGTGTAAAACTTAACAAAACAAAGGCATACAAACAGCAAAGACTCATTAAATAAGTTTATATTGCTTCATCTTTCCCTTAGTTTGCTCTTAATTTGAAAAGAAAAAAGTACTGTTCCTGTATTGTAAAGCGAAAAAAAACCCCATTAAATTAGATTTGTTGAGACCCACAGAAACCCTGTTAAAATCTCAAGTCCATCCTGAAATGTCTTCAGGTATCCCCAGGGGTACTTGTACCCCCATTTGACAGCAACTGTTATTAATAACATTAAAAGAAGACAGGCAAATAGCATTGAGTTCCATTGCATATTTTAACAGCGTGGTATTGTACTGTATAATCGCATAGATGTTCCTGTGTTTATGTGGGTGTCAAAGCTATAATAACGTGTTTGTTTTTTTAAAAATATTCCCATATTGTCATATTTTTAGCATGAGCATAATCTTGCATAGACGAGGTTGGGTAGGTGTGTGTGCACTTGGCTGATTGCAACCCAATCAGTCGACTGCTGACCATGTGTAGTGTACATGCTGTATATGTGTGTGTATGCCTCAAGCTGCGTGTGTTATGAAAAGTGCGTGTGTGTTGTGGTGGGGGTGGCGGTTTGCTGTTGGTATTGTGGGTGGGCAGGTGAGGGGGGCAGTGAAGGTTTCTTATCTCTAGGCCACAGGCAGCTTTTGAGGCTCTTATCAGCAGCCACCACATTGTAGCAGCACATCCTCTTGTCCAGCAGGGAGCGGAAAACTCTCCTCGCAACAGGGACACCCCACCACCTCCGAGCACTCCTCCACCCCACTACACCAGCTTCTCTCTCTCTCTCTCTTGCGCTTTCTCTCCCTCCCTCCATCCCGACTGTGCCCAAGTATTCCGACTGGCAGCCAGTTGCAGCTTTGTGTCGTCTTGGCGACTGACAGACAGACAAGACAGACAGTCAGAAAGTGAGTGAGAAACTTGAGGGATGACAGCAGTGTCAACACCATCTTTTGTGTTTGTACTCTTTTTTTTGCTCCAACTTGACTACTCAAATGCATTTTGTTATTCCACTTTGGGATCTACATATTTTGCAGTGATTCCTTTCTTTCTTACTTTCTTTCTTTCTTTTTTTTTCTTTATTTCCCCTTCCTCACAAAAAAGAGTCGGCGTGCCGTCGGACAATTTTTTTGGCTCGAAATAGAGAATGAGATATTGATGATGAGATGAGATACTCTTAAGTCACATGGGGATCATAATGTAAACGTAAGTATTATTTGTGTTTTTATGAGTATACAGTACTATGTATATTTATTCAAATAATGGCAACACAGAGCAACGGCATGAAGTGCTTTAATCTGACCTTTTCAATTTCAGAATCAACATGTTACGTTTGTAAGCAGGAATGAGGAATTTCGTACCGTTTTCAAAGTTTTTATCATTTTGTTGTATCAATTTCAGATTGCTCACTAGAAAGGCAACCATTATAATAAAAATCTGTTCTAAAATGCAAATACAATGAATAGTCTATTTGGGAAATCTTAAAAAATTATATTGTACATACCAATTTAGGGGTCTTTTGCAAAATGATTTAAAAAAATTGCAAAACGTTACAATTGTTTTAACATTAGAAGAAATGTAAATATTTTGATAATTATCAATGCGGTTTATTTAGGACAGTTGTGGCATAAATTCTACATTGGGTGGTGATCGAAAGAATTTTTAACATGGGACATTTTGGTTTTTTTTTTTTTACCACGGGTCTGAATAAAATGTTGCAGCAGGGTATTTTAATTGAAAAAATAATATTGATAAGCATGACAAGGAACATGCTCGGTTACATGACGTACGGAATATTTATACACACAAAATATTCTTTCAAACATAGATTTTGCATTTGCTTTGTGATTTAAAACTCAAGCAAAATGTATATACTGATTTTGTAATTCACAATAAATCATGAACAACAATATTGAATAAACATGAATGAAAATGCCAGGAGTTTCATTTTATCCACCCACAGTCATTAATTAATGTTATATTCAGCATACTGTACTGTGTATAAATAGAATGAAATTATGTTAAAAATATTTCCATGAAACCATTCCATTTTCTAGGTGCTGTGACTTTTAAACACTGCTATGTTTGTGTGCCAAAAAAACAATGTAATAATTTAAAAATGTATATTAACAAAATGTTGATTTTCAAATTAACGTGTGATATAGTCTTATTTGAGCTAAACTAACCAGCTCTGCAACTGTGTGCAACATTGCGAAAGAAGGAACTGTCCAAAATAAAAGTCATGACCATTAAGTGGCAACAAAACAGGAACAATTGCTATTGCAAAACCTTCAAGATGATTGTGACTCACAACCTACATTGACGGTATGCAGGCCTTTTCACTGCAACACTTTGCAGTTAAAAAAGATTCACGTATGCATTAGTGATCAGCTTTTTCCTCGACTACATTTGTTTGTGTCCGCGCGTGGCGTGCGAAGCCCGACATACCATCTTGTGGAACCTTCTCTAAATATATGCGCCAGCTATACACTAAATCCCACGTGTGTTTCTCCTTTTGTTTTGCAGACGCTTTGATATGCATCCAATCTTTGCCAGCCGGGAACATTTTGAACGCTTTAAAGGATTTTGACTCACATCCTACAAACAAACACACACGGACAAATTCATTCGCTACGTCAGAGAATCCTCAATGCAGGATGCGTTTTAAGGACAAATACAGACATCCACTTTGGGTCTGCTTGTGCCCAAACTTCCATTAAAGCTCGCTCACGTGTAATGCTGAAAATTTCCTCTCAGAAGAAGAACAATTCTGAGTTATGTGCAATTCAAGGTGGCAGTGTAAACGGCAGTGTAAATGCAGGATTATACTGCACGAGGTTACCTTCTTTTTTAAAAAGAACTCAACTTTTGTGTCGTGCTGTGATTGTAAACCATTGTGAATGTCGCTTACTTGGTCCAAAGCAAATTTTTTATTTATTGGAAATAATGTATCTTTGTTCATCTAGTTACACTAGCGACATATGGCACAACCATTAAATGCTCTGCCACTTGAAGGCAGCGGCACAACAAACCCATGTATAGCCATCTGTTGACATTCATATAACATAATAGTAGCTCTGTGGGCAACAAATTAGGCTCTCATTTCACACCTAGGCAAGTTGTGAATTGAGGAAATATTTCTTTTTCATGTGTGTGAATTTTTGCTTTTGTAGTGTGCTGTGAAATGTTCTCATTTTAAAATATGTGCCTTAGCTCATAAGGATGGGTTGGCTCTGATGCAGAAAATTGACATAACTGTGTGATGTTTCCTTGTGAAAAATGCTATATTTACATAGTTACGTGCAGCATGCAAGAAATCGTTGCGTGAAGTGAGGTTGAGTTAAAAGGGTAAAAAAATTGATAACAATCTGTTGGGAAAGTGTAACAAAGTGTAGGAAAAGCTTCCATGTATTGTTGCACATGAGCATGTTAGTTGCAATTATCTATAGGGGTCGCAAGGACAACACACACTGACACAAACGCACACACAAAAGAGGAGCCAGCACTATGATGGAGAGGATAAACTCCGAGCCGCACGCCTCCTCGGAACCCCTCCCAAGCTCATCGCCGCCTTCGTGCGCTTCCGAGGACAAAGATGCCCCCGAACAAACCGAGACGGCCGATTCGACCGATGTGTGCATTGAGCCCATCGCCATGGAAACGGAGGAGCATGGAGGAGTTTCTCATCCCCCCGCTAAGTCACCAA
This sequence comes from Hippichthys cyanospilos, assembly GCF_059441005.1. Lineage (NCBI taxonomy): Eukaryota > Metazoa > Chordata > Actinopteri > Syngnathiformes > Syngnathidae > Hippichthys > Hippichthys cyanospilos. The sequence continues at coordinate 10,506,472 of NC_142375.1, read as the reverse complement.
CGCTTGCCTCACCGCCACCACTTCTACCGGCCAAGTCCAACCTGAGCCCGCTAACACCTCCACCTTCTTCTGCTGCACCTTTATCATCACCGTCGTCATCTTCACTTCCTTCACACATCCCAGTCATCAGCCTGGCCCACAGCAAGCCCCCTCTAGCTATCCCTAACCTACCGCTGACCGCTCTGCACCCAATCCCCAAAAAGCCTCCTCACCTGGAACTGCATCGCACTCATCTGGCTCGTTTGCCCGTCAGCGGTTCGGCAGGCTCAGGAGGCTACGTAGGTGGAGGCGGTCCATCCATGCTGGCTCACACGTATCTGCAAACTGCTCATCCGTTCTTCTCCAGGTAGATATGCAATTTTTGGCCTAAAAGAAAGCATTTTACAGTACGAATGTTACTTGAAGATCAGAAAATAGTGAGATTGATAACAGTTACTGCACCATAATAGTGTTTTGGTTAATACAGTACTATATATATATATGGACACACATACTGTATATACTCACTTCTCCTCCTTCATGTCACCACTAATTGTTGTTACTATTTTGTGTGAAAGGAATGGTGATGAATGGCAATTCACTTTGCAAATTCATGTTCTGTTTTCTATTGCTTCTCACTTTAAGCCTGACATCATGTAAAGTTTGCTCAGTTAAATGCGACAAGCAAAAACTGGCACTCCCTCTTTAACCAAGCCCTCCAACTGTGCTGTGCTCTTCCTGACTCCAGAAAGAGAATTTTCTGTCACAGCAGAAGTAGAATTATGCACATTTGTTCGCTGTGTGACTTCTCCATCTGCTCTGGACGCCGGCCCCTGTCCAGTTTACTTGCAACAGGAGGCAGTGATCTATTCCACCCTCCTGAGGTGCGATCGTTCACTAAGTGACCGTTATTAGGCCGGCCTCAAACTCTCCTCGCACTCGCAATCAATGATGCCACCAAACAAACAACTTCCAGCTCAGCCAACAAAATGCAGCCTTTTTTTCTTCTTTGTGCCTCCATGATGTTTACTTTTTGATTTTCTTCAGCTCTTTCTTGGGCCCCTCCGGGGGAAGCTATGGTGTCATCACCAACGGCCGGGTTAAGAGAAGACCTTCATCACACTTTGAGATGGAGATTAATGATTGTGAGTATTTGCAAGTAATTGCATGTGTTTCATTTAAAATGTCCTTTAATGTTTTTCCAAACACCTAGCAGTTTTTGAGGGCCCGTTACTTTGTTTTCCATTTTTGTCAAATTTGTTATCAGACATTATACCTTAACAGCAGTACAAGATAGACATGATCTGTGAAAAAAAAAATCAACCACTTCTGCTTGCATTACTTACACGATATTTGAGACTACTCCGGCCGAGGAAAAAAACAACCAATCTGACCTGTTAGCTTATGGCAACAGCTTATTTGTACTTAAGTGTTTGTACTGTATAACCGTAGACATTATGGCTTTGAAATTATATATTCTTTTTAAAGAAGTAAGAGGCATGCCCATGAGTGTGTGATTAATGATTGACGGCATCTGAGTAAAACCTTCCAATTTTGATTGGTTGTTTTTTCTCGGCCACAGCTGTGTTTATATCTCAAGAGGCACAAGATAGGCTCAAAAACCTTTAGTCTCATTTAATTTTTTTTTTAAACATATGACCTTTTTTAACATATATGACATTTTTTTTATTCTCAATGCTCTCTTCAAGTGATTTTTCATGAAAATAACTTAGTTTTTTTGAAGAATGACAACATCTATCTATCTATTGATGCCATGTTTGTAGATGCAGTGAAATCCTATTAGTCCAATGAAAAAAGTCCTCACTCACAGTTCAATGTTTTGTACACAGTATTTCCATTAAAAAAAAGAGGCAGTAAGCCAACAAAAGGTAATAAATGGAAACATTCAATCGAAAAGGCATTATTTAGCTCAAAAAGGTTTACGGTGATATAAAAAAAAACAGTTGAAGATGAAATGTAAAAAATTGACTTGTCAAATATGAATTTAGTGGCAAAATCCACTGTTTTACTCATCTCACGGGCAGCCATTTTGCAGCTTATCTAGGCTGATCTAGGCTGAGTGGCGAGGATGATTTTTGGTTCAACTGACTGATTTTTTTCTGTGCGCGCAGCAGGTCCTCCTCAGAAAATCGCCCGCCGCGTCTTCACCAACAGCCGCGAGCGCTGGCGGCAGCAGAACGTGAACGGCGCCTTCTCGGAACTGAGGAAGCTCATTCCCACACATCCGCCTGACAAAAAACTTAGCAAGAACGAGATTCTGCGCCTAGCCGTCAAGTACATCAACTTCCTGGTCACTCTGCTGGAAGACCAGGCCCAGGATGGGAGCAGGGAAGAGGACGGGGACCAGGCACAGCCCATGGACTCAACCGACCTGAACAACAAACTGGAGCCCCTCTTTCAATGTGACACCCCACCTCCATCTCAAGGCGCCTCACCGCCTTCAGCGTGTCCCGCAGTAACGAGGACCCATTACCGCAATCAGGACTCCACCGAGTCGGCGACGCCGCTCGCGGCCTCGCCGACAAGCTCCAGTTGTGACAGCGACTTGAACAGTGAGGACAGTTTTGGGCCAAAGAGCTCTGTGGTGACGCGTAGCATTCTGGCTAAGGTCAAGGGTCAGGTAAGAATGGTGGCAGCAACAAATGATGACCGGTGACCACAAAAGCAAGCCACAGGATGGATTTAACCTAGCCGCGTTCTCACTGTGTGCTTTCATTTTAGGAGCGTTTGATGCCGTGTTGTTTCTTGGATCTTTTTCAGTAAAGTGTTCAATACATTCATATGCTGGAAAATGTGCTTCATTCGCTACTACGTTAGATGTCTGAGGAAGAAAGCTTCCGGCGGAGGACTACCTACCCACATCCAAAAAGAAACACAAAGTGAAATGAAGTTATAACGATCATCATGTTAAGAATAGAGGTTTCCAGGATTGGAAACAGTTTTGGTTTAGCCGTATTTCAAGGGATATTTTAAAAATTGCTTAAAAGCAAGATAAAATGTTAAATTAGTTACAATATGCAATATACTCCCTTTGGCGCAAAAATAAAAAATAAAATCAAAACCTTAACATGAAGCAATTGTAGTGGCAATATTAATTATGGGGGCCTATTTATGATCTTCAGAAAGAATAGAGGCATTGATTAAGGCGAAGGAAATTATTAGCAGTTCAAAAGTCAGCGTCAGCACTAAGTCTTTAGTTTTTTGCTAGGGGGAAAAAACATCAAGAAAAGCACCGAAAAATAGTGGAAATTTATATATGTCTTTATGTCTCTAGCAGAGACATTTAAAATTTGGAGACATTTGGAGCTAGTGTTGACTTGGTTCACACAACGTTTTAGTGAAGACATCCTTCTAAATTCTTGTACGGATTTTGTGCTGATGATAACAGATTCATAACATGGATCATAAATAGTTTATTGAACAAAAAGTATGTGACGTGACACTCCAAAGCCGGATGTCACCATTTGCTGACATTATGTTGTCATAATGGCCGCCATGGGAAAACGACCTTTAATCGCAATCCCATGACATTTTTTTAAAGGTAGTTTTTTTTAATGACTTGTTGGTTGTGCGCATGTGTATGTGTGTGCGCATTTGATGACAAGCAAGGATTTATGAAACCACAGCAACTGTAGATGTGTGGTAAAGTGTTAAGACTTAGGATGTGGTTCAAGGTGGGATTAAGTGTATTGGGCAGGGCTCTTCATTAGCTTCCTAGTGGGGGTGGCTTAATACATATCGGATATGTTTGGGCGTTAGGGTGGCAACTGCATGGAAGTTGGGGGTGTGGGGGAGGCAGAAAACGGTCCCAGGCTATTTCTGGGAAGCCCTATGCACCCACCTTCTACACCGCATAACAGGAAGATTGCACAATAATGTCACTCCCATACCAAAACCACATTGACTGGGCTCGGGTCACCAAATGCCCCCACTCCAAAGAAAATGTCACTCTCACTTTGTCACACAATTGTGTGTGTGTGTGTGTGTGTGTGTGTGTGTGTGGGGGGGGGGGGGGGGGGGGGGGGGGGGGGGGGGTCCAGCTAAGAAGCATTGAGATACCGAAAGCCAGTGGGATTACAAAAAAAAAAAAAAACATTCAGGCCACCATGTAATCCAAACAAATAAAAAAAACATATAAATTTTTCGTTTTTGGTTTTTCCGAACAGGTTAAACCCAATTTCCACGTATTTATTGTAATAAATGATATAAATCAAAAGCTGTTAATAAACTAAACCAACAAATGTTTTATTTGATCAAATCATTAGTCGATTGATTAAAAAAAACTGTAAATAACTGCAAAATGAATGACAATTGGGCGGCTCATGGAAGACTGGTTAGCACATCGGCCTCAAGGTTCCGAGTCTCGGGATCAAATCCACCTCGCTGCGGCTTTCCTGGAGTATGCATGTTCTCCCAGAGCCCGTGTGGGTTCTCGCCGGGCACTCTGGCTTCTCACACACTTCCAAAATATGCATGGCAGGTGCTAAATTGTCCTAAGTTACGATCGGGTGCATGAAAGCTTGTTTGTTTCTGCGTGCCCTGCCATTGGCTGGCAACCATTCCAGGGGGGGGGCTACTGCCCATAGACAGTTGGGATAGGCGCCAGGGAGCCTGTATGAATGAAAATGTACTCGAAGCTTTGATTAACTGCATTAATCATTAGTGAGCCATATTAACACTTTTTAAATCATATATTGTTAAAAATGAAAAGGCTAAATAATTTCAAAATTTTTACATACAGTGTGAGCTCATTTTTTTAAAGCCCTATATGCAAACGACCTGGTGCATCTGTCCATATCAAAAATCGAATGTTTTGGTGGTGTGTTTACTTCCTCCAGTGCTGCCTACAGGAGGCCAAGCAGGGTGAAGCCGGCCAGCCTGACTTTTTGAGATAACAAATATCAGCACCCTACCCCTCCACCTCCACTAAAATGAAGACTTGAACCTGTTTTCAACCAAAAATACAAGCGGACCAAACTGCGTTTACTTTTTTTACAAATCATTAAATCGCTCTAATACTGCAATGAATCAATAGAGAAATGTTGTATTGATCTAAAATAACAATGTCTATCTGCTTCAGCTGCTCGATTCAGGCAGGTACTGTACACCTATATTGCATGAGGTGAAACTCAAGCAGGGAACGTTTCTGACCGAAAACCAGACTTATAGCACATAGATAGAAACTAAACATGGAAATAATGACCAGGTTTGTCACAAAAAAATAAGGCCTTTCAATGTATATTTCATACAGACACATTTAAGGATGACGTGGATATAGCTTACAAATGTTCCCGTCACAAATTGTTAAAAATAGACAAAAACGTATCACATGTTTTATTTCCATTCTAATCATGAACAGAAGTCAAAAATACATTACACATTTTTAATTTCACTCAAATCTACTGCACGCAATTCACCATGAGTATAGCAAAACCACAACAGCTTGGTTTCCATCTTATTGGAATCACCGAAGATGACTGAAGATGATCTGTTTAAAAAGCGATTAATCTTATTCGATGAGTGAATACCATTGGCTTGACATTGATTTGGTAGCATGTGTGTAATGCAGTGGTAGTACTGTAAGTAAGGGCCATTCGGGCTTTCGATGTTGGCCCAAACACTTTAAGAAGCACTGACCAACAGTGGCAAAATTACAATCTGACTTCCACAAAAGTATGTTGATTTACTCCCAACAGTGTATCGTCTTCATTATGTAGCATTTCTATTTCCTGCATTGCATGTAGATGTAACAGGGTTTTTTCTTTTTGCCTAATTAGATTTCAGCCTCTACGGCCATCTCAATTCAATCGGACCAAGCCTTGGGAAGAAACAGCGCTGTCTTTTGTTTTTCATAAACCAAGCAGATTTGGAAATTCATCCACACAGGGCCAGAATGCTGGCCCTCGATGACATCAGCATTTTTCCATCCTTTAATTGGCTGGTCAGTGCAAAGCTTGTAACAGCACTTCTTTTTGCCAAACACATTTGGCGCGAGCTATACACATAAATACATTTATTACTCAACGTCGAATTATTATGTATTTAAGCATTTTTTTTTACATTTTATTTGTTTCCATTGCGTTATTCAAGAAATTTTGATTAGGGACTGCTTCAAATTACGTACTAATATTATTTACCGGTATGAATGGTTTCTAGAATTGAGAAGTAGAAGTGTTGAGCGATTTGAATTTTGTTGGCTAAATCGCCAGTGAAGGTAGCAAACTCAGGTTGACACTTGATGTAATTCGTCCCTCATTCAGTTTTCATGATTTTTTCTCGTTGTCTGACCAGCGAATCCATTGTGTCGTTCACTCTTGTTTCAATGTTGCTGACAGCATTTTCCGCCGGAGTTTTCTTGGCAAACTTTCGCCTGCCTAACTCTGTGGCAGCGGAACCAACGACAGCCCCCACGGCTCCACCGATGGCCCCCGCCAAGAACACACCCAGGGCCAAACCCAGCAACGCGCCCACGATAACGACCTTTGGGACCTTTTTGGCATTGGCCACCATTTTCTGCCACACGGTGGTCTCGCTGACCATTTTGGCACCCGCTTTGGCACCGGAACCCATCTTCCCCCACACTGGACTCTGGGCCACCTTCTTCGCTCCGGCGCCGAGTCCGGCTCCCAGGCGCATTGAACCGTCAGCCACCAGTTTGGCCCCGGTCTTGGCCCCGGAACCAACCTTTCCCCACACGGGGGACTGGGCCACGGCCTTTGCGCCGGTTCCGATGCCAGAGCCGACACGCATGGAGCCGTCTGCCACTACTTTGGCTCCGGAGCCCACCCAGGCGGAGCCGTCTACCACCACCTTGGGGAGTCTGTCTCCCACCATCTTGGAGACTTGGCCCGCTTGAGCGCCGACCTTGCCCCACACGGGGCTGTTGGCCACCGTCTTCTGTGCGTTCCGCGCTTCGCTCCCCACCGAGCCCCACGCCGGACTGGCCATCACCTTCTTCGCCCCGTCGCTAACCCAAGCCGAGCTGTCGGACAACAGCTTGGGCAGCATCTTGGCATTGGACTGAACTTTCTCCATCAGGGACTGGAACATTGAAGGGGACATGTCGGCCATTGTCGAAATAGGCGGCAGGCTCTCGATATTCATGTTGCTGACACTCCTTTCTGCCTCGGCTCGTGTTTTCTCAACCTCTTCCTCTCTCACTTCCTCTTCGGCCTCGGTGACGGTCTGCATGTAAGGGTAGAGGGAGCGCCTCTCGCCTCGAATCTGTTCTTCTTCTTGCTTTTGCCGTCTCCTTTCCCTCGCGATCTCGGCCTGCATCTCCCTCACTCGGTTCTCGGCCTCTTGGAAAGCGGGGCTGGAATAACACTGACCCCCGGCCTCGGCCGCTATCTGCTCTACCTTCTCCAGGAGCTCCTCCACATTTGCGCCGCGGCCGTCTCTCTCCAACACGTGGAACCTGTCCCCGCATTTCTCCACCAGTTTTAATAAATCTTCACGCTGATTTGCGATGTACGCCTCTACGCTGCCGTTACCGGCAATCCCGCTCTTTCTCAGAAGATCAGCATGCGTGAAGAGGACCATTGTGTGTTGGCTGACAACTTCCGGCCCAAAGACGGTCTCGAGGGCGCAGAGGGCCTGCAGCTCCATCTTGGCAGGCTGGTCTGTTGGGACGCACAGCAGGAAGGCGTGGGGGCCCGGGCTAGACAGGGCCACGCAGGAGGAAATCTGAGCTCGCACCTCCTCTGGGGTACGTTCTGAGTGGAACCAGTCTGGGGTGTCCACTACGGCCACCTAAGTGAAAGGAGAAGATGGAACAAGAAGTCAACAAACGTGTCTGTTGCACTGTACAGTGGACCACTCTCCATTGCAGGTTCCTGGCTCGCCGTCTCGCTATTTCCTGGATTATTTGGATCCACTTTAAAGTCAATTTTGCATTGTCATTTACAATATAATACTACTTATGGCCACTAGGTGTCGGCACATACTGTTTAAATTTGGAAGAGCAGAATACAGGATGAATAGGCTTCAATTTTACTGAACAAATAGAAAGACATTATTGAATTCCTTAACCCTCTTCAATTCTACTTTTAACTGCTACAAAACAACAGCTCTAGATTCATTTGCTAATGTACATCTTTGGTCATGATGATTAATATATGGGTAAGGGCCTATATGGGGGACTACTTAGTGTCCACACAAATTTTACAGGGAAGCAAGAAAAGAATGAACAACCAAGAAGAGATGTGGGAGACAGTGTAGTGGTGTTGATTCATTTTTCAAGCTATTTTCGATGAAATTCATTGGTTTGAGAATAATACAGAATAAAACAGACTATTACAAAGCAAAATTGGCGTTCCCAGATCTGAAGTTCAAAAATTTGCAGGAAAAAAAAAAAACAAAATGAGATTTTTCCCTCTAATTTTCAACTCTTTCTCTAAGTACAATAAAAAAAAAATTCTAAATTTCACCAAATGGTCGCATTCTATTGGCCTCTTAGCACTGTTAGTTTGGAAACACTGATTTGTTTTTGTCAACACAGGGAGCATATCTCATTAACATTGCAATATTTGTGTCACACCCATCCCTCTTTTGTTCTCTCTCAATATACGGTATCTAACAATTTTTAATGTTTTGTATTTTGAAGTGTGATTAAAGACTTTAACGTGTGTTTAAAGACTTGCAAAGAATGAATACTGTAAATGCTACAAAAAGTGCATCACGGTTTTGGTTCTTGCGGGGTGGAAACTCTGTGATGGAGAGGGTGTTGACTGTAAACAGAATAGCCTGATGTTGTTGGATATTAAATGTGCTCCGAGCTCATGCATTTCCAGAAAGAAGAAAATGAATGTAAGAATGGTACTGGCCCTTCTTCCGGCAACCACTGCTCTCTTCTTGTTGCACTGATGTGTGATGGCAACAAGACTATCAGGCCTGGACTCAAATTCATCACGCCCAAGGATGGCGTTGCCGGCTGCACTTTTTCCCGCTCCGGATCGGCCAATCAATACCAGACGTAGCTCTGGGGAGGATGACGAAGATGCGGGAGTGGCGACAGGGTACGGTTCAAAGTTCGGTATGGAGGGGTCATAGGCCAAGGCCCGGGGGTCAGGAGAGGAGGTGGGGGAGGCCTCGGTGGGGGTCTCCTCAAAGCTGTTGATCCTGTGATGAACTAAGAGACAACATGAAGTTTAACAAGCAACTCGCTATCCTTATCCAATGTTAACATCATTAGGTGTGGTTATGAGTGTGTCTCACGGGTGGAAACAACTTTAGGTGAGGCACTGTCATCCATCATTTGTGAGAGTCGGGCACCATCTAGAGGACAAACAGGACTCATGCATCATCTCGCGAGCGTCCATTTACCCGCTGTACAAGTATGCTGATGTAGCAGCGAATCTCAAGACACCCAGATATCACGTTAATATTTTGAATCTAAGTAATTTTAGGCAAAAATCATTAGTGGGATTATAGACACACGGAAAGCAGCGTGAATAATTCTACAACTTTATTTTATTTTATATAAAGATTTTATATAAAAGTGAATGAAAATCCAAAACTGACATTGACGTTGTTGTAAATACTACAAAGAAGAGACTCAAATTATATTAAATACAGAAATTAAGTATGACTTGGTCTTCTGAAAATATTTCATGAAATGTCTGACAAATCGACCATATATAATATGTATGCTACACTTTTTGAATTGAAATAGTGAATCTACAGAGAGGCACCTACATGTGCGTACAATTCAAATAAAATGCTGGGAAAATGCTGATCTTGATTGTAACCCTATACAAATAGAGCCATCGGTACGTATCCCTAATTCAGATTGAAACAATGTTTTTGTTATTGAGATGTGATTAACACACTTTGCTCATCAGAAATGTTAAAGTTTTCAGTTAAAAAAAAAAGGATTACAAGGATTTGGGGCCAAAAGTAATTTCTCAGTTAGCTTATAGTATGTCACTGATTACATCCTGTTTTATTTATTTTATTTTTTATTTTTTTACATCATTGTTTAACTGAATTTGACCTATAAATGGGGAACAGCCTAGAGCTGTTGTCTGCCATTCACAGGGTTCACTAAATGTTGCAGTAAATTGTTGGTTGCTATTCTAATGATCAACATGATGACAAACGTTTACTTTGGTTTTAGACAAGTTATCTCAGCAAATGTTCGCTTTATTCTAGATAATGAAATGCTATCCACTAGAAAAGTATCTTATGATATGTTGGTATTAGAAACAGAGCTGGTAAAAATGGATGGATGGATTATTAGATCCCTACCTGGGCTGAGTCTGTAGGAACGCCTCTCATGATGATCATCACTCCAGCCCGAATGCCATCCTCCTGGTGTTGAAGGTGCCGGACTGGACTGAATCAGGTCAGAAACTCCTCCATTGATGCTGTCTATCTGGTCTTCTCGCCTCCTGTCCCAAGCATTTCTGTGTGACTCCACTCTCTCGACACTCGTGAATGTGTCTACGTTTGACATGTAGCTGGATGCCAGAGCTTCCCTTTTCTCTTTTCGGAAACTTTCAATCAGCTCTCTCTTCCGCTGCTGCACGCGTTCCTCCATCTCCCTCTCCTCTTTTGTTTTGGGGGAGAAGACCCCACTTTTGCTCACCATGTCCTCAACCTATTACACAGAACACACAAGAGATAATATCATATTTTATGCAAGGAAACGCACATAAGTCACAGATAAATGTCAGATTTACTCTTGATGGAATTCCAAGAGTCAGTCAAGCTTACAGTTATAATTACGAGACTCATCAGGGAAACCAAAACCGTCCGTGACTGCCGAGTGATGAGGCGTCATCAGCCTTTTTGAAATTGCTAGAAGTTAATCTCGTTTTACGTACTGGTTGATGTGAATGTCTAACTATGTGGTACACATTCCTGAAATTACACATTTCCTTCACTTCCTTCAATTATATGTTATTATTAATATGAGATATTGATATCCATCTATGTTAAGTCACAATAATTATCACTTGATTATTGTAAAACTAAAATTTTAAAATAGCAGGAAACATCAGTAAGAATCAATATTCAACTTTCAATTTGTAAATCTACAAATTTTCTCATTACCAAAATTACTAGAAAATCACAATGTCCTGTCACTCATCTAGAGCTACTTTTAGAGCAGGCTTGCACATTATTTATACGGTGGCCCCCCCGTGTTACAGCGTCCCTGGCTTACGTTTTTTTCATGTTGCGATGTGGAATACTGAGTTTTTTCGTCCCCTCTTAACGATATTTTTCCGGCTTTGCGACAAAAACAACAGTCATGACCCTAGGGGGTTGGCTGTATTTGCGTTCTCTTGTTTCCATCTGCAGGCGTTTTTAGGTAATTGCACTTATTTTCTGTTCTGTTGCCTAACTACCATGCAGCATGTCACTAAAATGCTGGTCTGCTATTCGTCAGCGTCTCCTCATGGAGATGCTGGTCTGCTATTGGTCGGCCTCACTCATTTCAAAATGGCGGAATGGTAAAGCGTGAGTGGTTACAAAACCGTATTCATAGTGCATTTTACTGCTTAATTCAAAGTTGAATGGGTTAGCCACAGGTCCCAAGATTGCTAGTGATGTAAAAAGAGAAGTAAGAAGATGGTTTATATGGAAACGAAGCTGGAGATAATCAAAAAATCCGACGCTAGCCTAGCCTAGGCTACCCTTACTAGGGAATATGGGCATAACAAGCGCCACTCAAAGGTAAAAAAATCCTTTCTATATTTTTATTTATGATGTTTTCTGATCGTATACATGCATATTATATATACGTAGCACTTACTATACTATTTTGATACCAATTTTTAATATGTATGTACATTTCTGATGTTTTTCCCTGGGGTTGGAAGCACCATGTTTGTAAACTGTGAAGTATAGTGTGTGCACAACTATTAGTTTTATTTATCTTTACCATCACAGCCTAAAACTGGCTTGTCAACCCTTTAGAGCAACAAGGAAATTCACAACGAAACAAATGATAAGCAGTTTCTTTCTTACTCACTCACGCATCCTTGCCGTACCTTATCCAGAAGCTCCCGAACCTGTGTCCGGTCCTTCTGCTGACGATTATTGATGACATGGTAGCGCCCCCCACATTGGTCAATCATTTGCCTCAGGCCAGGATTCTCTTTCAGAAGGTATTCCTACAAAAAATTGCATCAAGATCACTTCATTATCTCTTCAAAATCAAAAGTAACTTTGGCATTGAACTTAACTGACCTCCAATATGGGAGAGGTATCAATTCCACAATGTTCATTGCAACATGCAGAGAGCAATTTCTATTGTTTTAATGTTTGAAAAAAAACTCAGATGTTTTCTTTGGTTTCAAATGAGAAGATAAGCTTTAATTAAGTGTAGCCTTTTAAAACACTATGTCTAAGCAAATCAACTGCATGGAGTGTCCAGGTATTGTCATCTTCAAATGGCATTGCTGCTCACCTCCACAGTTCTTCCGATGAGATAATCACCACAGGTCAGTAGCACCATAGTGTGCTCCAGCACTTCTTTTCCAAAGACTTGCTGAAGTTGTGCGGGCACTTGGCCGTCCATCTGCAAGAGGTAAAAGACAAACACATCGGTGACAAAGTTGAAACCAAAAAGCTTGTTTCTTACCAGTATGCAGCAAAAAGGTTTTTTTTTTTTTTTTTTTACAAATATATTTACAATATGCATGCAACCCAATTACCATAATCTTTTTTGGTTATATATTAGCAGTCACAATCTCAAAAACATATGCTATGTGAATTTGGTATATGTGACTTTGCAGTGAGCCACTTATTTTTTTTAAGAAGTAATGCCATCATTATCACATGCGGATGGTGTCTGAAATTAAATTGGAATATCCTTGTAAGAACACCTCTTACTCACTCACCATTTGAATTTGTGAGAGAATTAAATGTTTAAAAGTAAGAAGAATTAAAGAAAGAAAAAAGCAGATTGCATACACCTCCAGCAATGAAACTTAACAAATAATCTTAGATCAAATGTGTGTAGTGAATAGTGCAAAGGATTTACAAATCATTTTGAATAATAAAAAGGACTATTAACATAGAAAGCATTTAGTACTATTAATATCTAACATGAAAAAAAAACAAGTAGTCACAGAGGCCAAAAATGTACTCAGCATTAAATAAGGGTCATTCCATAATCAAAGAACTTTTTACGTGCTGTGCTTCAAACTTTAAAAAATCCATATACAAAATACAAGACTCTGCAGTTTCTGAGTAAATTAAAAAACAAAGAGAAAAAAACCAAGAGAAAACAATGCTTGCAATTAGTTTTATAAATATTAAATAAGTTTGCAGTACCTCTTAAAATGACATTTTTGTATTGTCCTGTACTATGCAATGACCAAATTGTATCTTCAATAAAGCAATTTAAATTGAATTTAAATGTCATTTTTGGTATCATTTGTTTCATTGCTATCTCTTGCAACAGTGGGAACATTAGTTTTAATAAACATTTCAAGTAATCATTATTATTCATGAAAATTGCATGCAATATGCAACCCTATTACCATAACCTTTTTAGATTATATATTAGCAGTCACAATTTCAAAATATATGCTATGTGAATTTGTTGTATGTGACTTTGCGGTGAGCCACCTCTTTTTGTTTAAGAAGTAATGTCATCATTATCACACGTGGATGGTGTCTGAAATTAAATGAGGATATCCTTGTAAGAACCCCACTCACTCACTCATACGTACGGTCGCACCCAAACAAGAAAAAAAGCCCTCCTTGGTGGTGTCAGTCATAGAACCAACCTCTGTAAACTGGCTGACGGGGACCAGCAGCAGAACCGCGTGAGGACCGGGCGCTAGTAAATTCATGGCTCGCTCCGTCTCCTTCTTGACGCCCTCATCCATTTGCAGGCCGTTCCAGTACCATCTGGGGGCCTCTACCAGGGTCACCATCCTGCCCTCGGCGAAGTCCTTGCGCAACTGGATGCTTCGTGGCATTGCCGTGGATATGTCCGTCAGCTGGCTCAGGATGGTGTCGGCCGTCGACGTCTTGCCACAGCCGATGTTGCCCAGCAGCACCATTCTCAGCTCCGGGGCTGTCGAGCCAAAGTGCTGCACGTGGGTGTTCATGGCTAGAGGAAGATGGCAAACAGCGTTGATCAAAAGCCCTGTCAAAGGCGTGTCCACCGGCGGTTTCTCACAGTGCACTATGAGTGGTGGCACAACAAGCTTATTCTATCACTCAGAACCAACCGATTGAACAGATTATGCATGGTGTTGTAATACGAGTGTGAAGCCAGAGTACGCAGAAAACAAAAAAACACACATGCAATATTTGTTGAGATTCAAACCCAGAACATCTCACCTGTGAGGCCAAAGCGCTTGCCGCTGTTGCACCGCACAATCGAATGGGAATAGTATTGAAATTCAAACCGGTTTTTGTGCTGAAGTTTAAGTTCCACGGGCACATAATTGTACAGATAGGTCTTTTGTTGACTCTTCTCTGATGTCATCAGCAAGTATGTACAGTACAGCTCTAAACCAAACCATGGTGACCTAATTACAATTCTTTTTCCCCCTTTCTAAATTCCTGTATGTTTTTAGATGAACTGTCAGTCACTTTCTTTTTTTTTCCTGTTACAGTCTTTGTTCTTCTTTTTTTTTTTTTTTTAATCGGTTAAAATTTGCAAAACCTTGCCAATCCTGCCTGACAGCATTCTACAACAACTTTACTTATACAGGCTCCTGCAAACAAATGCAAAATGTTACAAATAATGAATGCACAAGAATTCACTTGATTCAGCACAGGCTTCAGCCAACCTCCGTAAGGTCAGAACATTCTGATACAAATTATAATTTGATTATTCCAACCTAAAACCCTAGAAGCAAATTGTTATAATTGTCCTCCAAACAAAGCTTTCTTCTTGACAGCCGTTTGTTGTTAAAAGACATGACTGTCCCAATTGATCGACATCACATTTTAACTCACAAGTGCCCAAGCATTCTCAAGCAACATGGATGGGAATGTTTAACAAATGAGGTTTAGACATAGAAAATCAAAGATAACTTACTTAAAAGTGAGATCTTGAAGTCACCTTTCTGAGAGCGACTTCTCGCTTGAACCCGCGGGTGGGTAATTGTCTCATCCACACCAGTTCGGTGTCGACTCTCAGGTACCGGCTTGCATAATAGAGGAGTCACACATAACAGTCTCACCACTCCCCGAGTGGAGCGCATGCATTCGGATGTGCTTGTGTGTGTATAACAGGTTCCACAGTCTGCAGGCTGTTTGGCATTCCTTGACAAGGTGGAGGCAGGAGGCGTATCCCGGGGCACTTTCACCACACCCAAACAGCCAAACCACCTGCATGGCTATTTTTAATTGGACCTGATGAATATTTGTTTGAATATCGACATGGGAATATTTTGATTTGAACTGCAGGTTTGTGGGAGCTACCAAACAGAAACACCTAAGTTTAATAAAGGAGGGTGTACTAAAGTGTGCACTGTACTTTCTCCGCAGTGCTGTAGCCTCAAGCTTCTATAGGATTGTGGATGTTGGATTTACCTATTACAGCAAACTAGTGAATGTCATATACTGTGTCTGTCACAAATATGTATTTATTGATGATGAACAGCCAAATGCTATTGGGTACTGCAATCAAGATTAAATCGAGACAAGAGTTTGCCCTCCCTTAATTACAGTATATGTAAACAGGAAGCAAGTGCATGTTGCATTGTAACATTCAATTTTCAACTAAAATTCTTTGACATTTTCAGTGATGTTTATTCTATCCCTCCGCCTGCCCAAAAAAGAACACTTTCATTGATATCTAACACAAAGCAAATCCAATGAAAAGACTCACTCAAAAGCGGACAATTTAAAAGTAAGGGGAAACTAGCGATTCAAGGGCCATGCGCAGCTCCTGTGATCAAACTCTGGCTGGCTCCTTGACTATCCAACCATGCATTTACTAGAGCCGCTTACCCTCACATTGGTCGCAGGCTTGCTGGTGCCTATCCCAGGTGTCTTTGGGCAGTAGCCAAGGGACACCTGGAACTGGTTGCCAGCCAATTAATGGGCACGCGGGGACGAACAACCATTTACGCACCCAATCACACCAAAAGACAATTTAGTGTCCAATAGACCTGCCATGCTTGTTTTTGGAGTGTGGGTGCAAGCCGGAGAGAGAACCCACGTGGGAGTGGGGAGAACATCCAAACACAGGATGGTGAACTGGAATTTAACTTGGGACTTTGAACTGAGAGGCGTACGTGCTAATCACTCTTCCACCGAGCTGCTAGCTCCTTGCCTAATAAACCATGATACAAAGAAAGTACTGATGACCCAAAATGTGTGTGTGTTAAAAGGAAATATACCTCAAATATACAGTACTATATATATTCTAAAAATGAAATAAAAAATATATATATTACCTGGGTGCTGAAACGTGCATACGCAGGGGTCGACTAAGTTTTAAGCTATAAAATTTAGCACAGTTCACCATTCAACTACAATGTGAGTTGGCTTAAGAATGTTCAGTAAATTTGTAACGAAATGTTGGGTAAAGTACCTCAATGATGTTTTTTTTTTGGAGTTAATTTTTGAAAAAAAAAAAAAAAAAAAAGGTCCAAAATTATTACATTTGCTATTCAACAGTTTTGTGGCATTCGTAAATGATATGGTAAATTATTTTATATAATACAACCGTTTGCATTTGGGGATCAAATTATGTGGTTGTTTTGGTGTTCCTTTGTTGTTGGGATAGGATAGCAGCTGTTCTTTCTTTCTTTCTTTCGTTCCATCCATCCATCCACCTACCCGCCCATCCGTCCATCTATCCATCCCATTCCATTCCAACCATGTCTATTAGTAGTAGATGAGAAATGCTCTGAACTGGTTACCAGCCAATCGTAGGGCACACAGAGACAAACAACCATTCACACCCACAAACCAATCTAAGGACAATTAAGAATGTCCAATCCAACTGCCATGCATGTTTTTGGAATGTGGGAGGAAGCCAGAGTGCCCAGAGAGAACCCACACAGGCTCGGGGAGAACATGCAAAATCCACACAGGAAGGTCTGAGTGAGCTATAATTGAACTTGGGACTCTTGAGCTGCTAACCACTTATCCACTGAGCCGCCCTGCATTGAGAAATGTATTATGAAAAAATAAATTTTATGAAGATCATCCATTTTGCAGGTATGCAGCTACTACATTTATATTTAAAACTGCACCTTTATTAATCATGCATCTGGCTGAAAGTTTGTTTTCCTGTCTAGTATTTAAGATGTCCATCCCTTATTTTGAACACACAGGAAAGTCAGTGCAAAGTGGTGCCTGTTTGCATTGCCATATGAAAACAATAATATTAAAACAAATAATTATTAAAAAAAATCATCAAGCAAGTGATGCACCAATATAGTGAATTTAATTAACACAATGGTGTCTAACATAAATACATTTCCAAAAAAATAATACTTTTGAGGGCATAAAGTGAAAGGCATTCATTGCGTATACACAAACAAGAAGTTTTGCCCGTGGATTCATTTAAAAACCTGGCATCATATAGGCGATGTTTTCCAGAGTAGAACCCTTCAAAAAAACACAATTAACACAAATAAATGGATTTGATTAAGAGCATGCCTTCTCTACATTGTTGCAAATAACTCTCTTACCAGCATGTTCTCTGTGCAGCTGTGCAGCTCTGGTACATGTGATGTGAGGCACATTAGGGGAGCAAGCGCACACAGCAACGAGTCCAGGAGAAGAAACAAACTTCTGGATACACACACTGATTTCTGTGAAGACACAACTGGGGTTGTGCACGGATGCACCTTACACTAGCTGGGACTAAAGGCTGACTACACTCACATATGTATACAAATTGTACCTCCTCACTGTACACTGTACTCACGTTTGTCCTTTTCAGGAGGTGTCCAATCAGAGATAAGGCTTCTCCAAGCAAGTGTAGGTGAGCAGCAACACTAACGGGATCAGAGTGGGTAGGTCTTGTAGATCCCACAGGTTCACGCTTAGACGCAACGGAAACAATTGGATCATTCAGAACGGAACTCATCGTGGAGCTGATGGTCATGGCGATGGCCTTCGCTGAACTATGAGAAGTCATGAAGGGGTGAGGCACGCAGTCTGCCTCAATGTGCTTGTCATTGATAAACACCAATTCTGAACTCACAAGTTCCTAAACATAAAGAACAAAAGGAGAAAATTAACTAGGGACAACTAGAGGAACAACACTGCCCTCTGGTGTTCTCGTTGTTTTCTATAAGTTCTTGCAAAGCCTGCCCTCGGAAAGAGAAAACATCTCGCACCTCCCTCCCCCGCGGCGAGCATGAAGTCATTATTCACAACATTTGTATGAATATACAAAAAAAAAGAACGCTAGTAAAAAATGCAATATTAATCAACTTTCAACAAATGGTGACTACTTTTAACAGAGTTTATACAGGGAGAAAAATAGTGCATCAAATGGCCTGAAATTATTATTACGTACAGCGTTGCACTTGAACAGTAAACTTCATTTTGATCACAGCGTGCATTGTGACAGAACTTCTGTTGATGCATATGTCGAGTCCATATTGCTGCGGCACAAACTTACTTTGTAAGGACTGGTAGTGTTGTTGCATTCCTCCACACAAAACCGTGATTCGGCACTATTTTTCATATTCACGAGGAAATCTCGGTAAACACTCTGTTCATTCATATTGGTGAAAATGCAGTCAAAGAAATATAGAAATGTATCAGAATCACATTCAACTAAATGCTGGTAAATGTAAACTTAAAGAAGAGACGTGGTCTGAAAAGTTAAATCAGGCAATAGTCGCCATTTTTAGGTAGCGTTTAATCGTTTCCTAACGAGCCCTGTGAATTTGCCTGATAAAAAAATTTGGGGTCCTAACCGCACGTCCACCTTGTGCCTAAATAATTATTTTATTGGTTGAACGAACTTAAGTAGCCTTAAGTACGTAAAATATATTGAACTGTTTTGGTCTCACTACGGGAACTCAAATTTAATGGAAAATGGAAATGGAAATGGAAATATATTGAACTGTTTTGGTCTCACTACGGGAACTCAAATTTATTGGAAAAAGGGATGACCGAAGCTCAAGGACAAAACACCCGTTGACTAACGTGTCTTGCTTGACTTTGTGAAGTTTAAGAAAAAAAACGCTGACTAACGTTTATGGATCGACTTTCTGCTGAGTAAGGTTAGACGCTCATTCACTGAGTACCGCCAGTTAAAAGTGACTGCTCAGATTTTTTGTCTTTTGTTGCGTAAAGAATGCCTGTTTTTTTTTCTTTTTTTGTTTTACGAATCGAAGCTTGCCAAAGAATAACTTACTTAATAAATCTTACGCCATACTCGCAGCGGGTCAGCAATCTAGTGACAAATGGGGTTTGTTGCATTTTCTCAGTTGCATTTTGACCTTTGGACACTGTATAATGATTCTTTAGTTTGTGTGGCTGTTTTGTCGCCCTGTCTGCCAAATAAACAAAAATGAAAACAATCCAGAGTGAAGATTTAAACAAACAAAAATATTACACAATGTATAGTGTTTTAAAAGGCCAGCTCTAAATTGTTTTGGGACATTGAAAGAATTCCCCTCGTTCCTTCTCTAGGCTTAGGACTTCCGGCGATGACGTAACAAACATAGTTACTTTGCTCAGTCCCCTTTTGAATCACAATTACAGACGTAAACAATGTCAGAACGTGAGGAGTTGCCTAAGATGAAAGAGTTGAATTCTAAAAGACCAGCGATTTCACTCCCTTTTGAATCCTCAATTAAGATGTGAGGCAATGAGCAACCTCAAAAGCACTGTGACATGGCAGTACCTCCACAGGATTGAAGTTAGTCACGTTTTGATCAAAGAGGTTAGACAGACTTATTGAGCTTCAAGCAGCCATAGGAGCTATAGTATTACAATATTCCCCCAAATACTCAGGTAGTCTAAATAAAATCCACAAAAACTCCGGCCAAGAGGACAAGTGTGAAGACTCAAACTCAGGCTTTATTACTATGATGCTGACACGTTGATCAGTTCTTTACTATGCTACAGAAATACAACAAAACCTCTCAATGCAAACATTTTCACAACAATCGCCATGTTCGTGTTTGCTGTGAGGTCAAGTTCAAAGTGCTGCTGTGCAATGAGCACACGGTCATGTGATTGTTCCCTTCTGTGTTACTCAGGTCCTCCTCCCTCTTGCATTAGAATCCCTTTGTCACGTTTAGAATGAACAAAGGGTGAATGGCAGTGCTGTGTCATGGTTAGCTATGGGCCCTCCTCCGGCTGTGATTCCAGCAGGCCAGTGCTCAACTTTCCCACTTTCTCTGCCCTCCCTCTCAAGTTGCTGCATCATGTTAAGTCACAAGCCACAGTGGTTTGTGCTGAGCTGTCTTCCTGTTTTTTCATTCCTCCAGTGGGAGGGAATAGGAGGAGGAGTGTATAAAAGCCTAGCAGGATGGCACAAGCTGGACAAAGAGGATCTCAATAACAAAGCCAGTAGCTTCACAAAGCAGAAGGACCGTTGGACTGAGGAATAGCAGTTGGACTGAGGAATAGAGAAGCACAATGGAGTCTCAGAAGATGCAAAGGACAGAAAAGTAAGAATTTATTTGATTTATTTACACAGTAAGGCTGGGCAGTAATTTGAATTAATTCGATTAATGTATCATTTTCAAAATCAATGATTCGAAAATAAGCCAAATTGTTAAATTGAAAATTTGCACATGTATCAGAATGCTGGATGTGTTCTTTATGTGTTTACAATAGTTACTAACTACTGAAAGAGAAACTGAAATTAAATAGCCAGAATCAGCAGTAATTTTGATAACTATGTTGTTTTTCCACACACAATTCCTTCAGATTTTTTTCAACTTGCTGTTCACTGAAAATATCCCATGTGCTCCGGCTCATGCAACAACCAATCACAGTTCAGCCTTTGAATGTCACATGACCAAACCCTGTAAACAGGAGAGCTGTGGTTAGCTGTTGCACATGGAAAACTGTGATTTTAAATGTATTAATTGCACATGAAAAATAATGTGATCAAATTATTTATAGACAAAATGTTAACCTTATATTGCTTGAAAATGGCTAAACAAGTTTAGCATCCCTTTAATTGTGGTAAGTGCTTGTGAAACCTATGTACATGCACATGAATAGTGTTTTATTCTTTTTTGCACAAGCTATGTTAATTTTACTGCTTACTTCGATTTAAAATCGTTTTACATTATTGTCTGAACATTTTGCACATAATTTATTTGTGAATAATCGCAAACCTTTAAATAAATGTCACTTTTAGCTAAATCTTAGATTGTACAAAACAACCTAAACAAAATTAAGATTTTATTTTATGTATTTAAAAATGTTGACAAGTATATCACTGCAAACTTGCTGTAATGTTGTGTTAAGTGCTACTCCAGTGTGAATAATTAGACAACAATTAATTCATCACCTTGCAGGGATTTGTCAGAGCAAATCAAAAAGGCGACCATGGAGAGTCACACGAGGGCAGAGAACACACACTTAATGCTGAGCTTCCAGAAGGGCCAAGTCACTCTGCCACAATATAAGGTAACATACATTTCACACTCTGCTCCTCATTCACATCTCATGAGATTGAATTCACAAGAACGAGAGGAGATTTTAGCAAATTATGTCATATGAAATAATGCTCAATATAAATGTTTAAGCCAAAAACAAAGAACAGATCTGGTGCTGTGCAAGGACGAAAAATCTCGTGGTGTTTTGATCTCATCCCATCCCTATTACTCACTGAACATCTCACCATCTTCCCTCATCCTCTTGATCAGCTTCTCCTCAGCTCCCTCCACAAGATCTACCAGACCTTAGAAGAGGAGTTAGACAGGAACTCGGAACACCCTGCTGTGGAGCCCATTTACTTCCCATCAGAGCTAGCTAGGCTTGGTTTCATTGAGAAGGATCTGGAATACTTCTACGGTCCAGACTGGAAGGAGAGTATTGTGGTACCTACGGCCACAATGAGATACTGTGACAGACTTCGCCAGGTTGGTTTCATGCCAGTCAACATATGTTTGCCTTCATGATTTAAGTATTCACTGCTAGTTCAGAAAAAATGGCAGTTAATGTGCTAAAAGGATGCTCATCCTTGCCTCGGGATTTTCAGATTGGGAAGGAGAACCCAGAGTTCTTGGTGGCCCACGCTTACACCCGTTACCTCGGCGACCTGTCTGGCGGCCAGGTCCTAGGCCGCATAGCCCAGAAGTCCATAGGTCTGAAGAGCGGCGAGGGTCTGTCTTTCTTCACCTTTCCCGGCGTGTCCAGCCCCAACCTCTTCAAGCAGCTCTACCGCAGCCGGATGAACGTCCTTGAGCTGAGCGAGGACCAGAGGAACGGCATCCTGGAGGAGGCCGTCAGAGCCTTTGAGCTTAACATCGAGGTAGGTGATTGCTGCGCGACTGCACCGATGGAAACTCAAGTCACGTGGCTTAACATAAATGGGTCATATCATGGGAGTTCAAGTTTTGGGAGATTTTCCACCGAGTTTCAATATTGATTTCTCATCCTTAACATTGATAATTTCTTCCATTAATGCATTTCAAAGCATTCTCTGCTTATTGTGCGCTCTGCGGTCCTGCCATAGCAGATAAACATGACTTGGAAGAGGCCTGATGCCAATAGCAAGCCCTCGTACCACCCCTACAAGAGTAAATACAGGCCCATCTTATTTATCTTATTTGTTTTGGTTCTGGAGTTGAGGAGGAGAGATTTTGCACGGATTTGGCTAAGTAAACGGCAATGTTTCTTTTTTTTTTTTTTTTTTTTTTAGATACAATGTTAAACTGTAGAAAATGCCCAAGTGTCAAAAATGTGTGTTTGGGAGCACACTGCTGGACAATCAATGACAGTAGTAAACGATAGGACAAGCTTTTGCATTTTAAAGTCGGTAAAATGTTGACTGTTTCAGAATGTCTTAAGAATCAATCGCAACTTAGAATGAAAGCAGACGAGATCAAAAGAAGCGGGACCTTTGCCGGCATTTGCCAGCATTCATACCTCTGGGTTGGGCTTTGCACTTGAGCGACATGACAAGTCTGGCCTGTTCATCTTTGAATTTTGCATTTTCAAAAAAAACAAAAGGTCACTCAGATTTGCATACTAAAGTGTAGTGTATTTTGGGATGTGACCGTTGAGACTTCATTAAGTTTGTATTGGTTTAATTAGTATTATGCTGAATCTCGTTGTAGTATTGTAAACTGCTAAAGTCAAATAAGAGAACAAAGACGTTCCTCTTTCAACGGGGCAACCCTGGGGTGCTGGGGCTTTTGGACCCCTGACCACCTGACCCCACCTAATGGTAAAACTAATGGCCAGGAGTCACATTGTCAGAGTTGGACCAAGACATGTAATTTGAGTAGGAAAGAAAGAGAAAAACTCTAGAGGGCTTTTGAAAGGAGAACGAGGGAGCATGTGGGTGCGCCAACTCGGCCTCATGATAGAGCCTGCTCTTAACATTAGCAATATGAAACTATAGAATAAATCTTTTACCAAACAAGATGGTCTTCATTTAAACTCAAAATAATATCGACTGTATGAATCATAACAATTACATCTGACTTAGAATCCCCATATATATCACTACATACATCATGGATTATGTTTTAGGTCTTCGAGGATATACAGAAGATGCTGAGCGTGGCTGAAGATCAGCTTGACTCCAAAGTTGTGAAGAATGTTCTCCAAAGCTCTGTGATGAGTGCTCCACTCTTCAGGATGCTTCTTGGAATCTTTGTGGCTGTTGTCACCATCGGAATCTGTATGTCGTAGGGCTTTGTGCACATCATCTGAGTCACCTCCCAACACACACACAAACACACACACACAAAACACTATGCACATGGCGGCCAACTTCTTTTGCTCACGGGAATATAATGTCAATGTGTTTTGCATGTGCATTTGCTGCAAATCTGATGCCAACGTTACTACAGTGTTGTGAAAAGTTTACTTTTCCACGCCATGTGAACATACTGCCAAAATGAAAGCACTTTGATCCATTTTGGGGTAAAAATGGTTTTGTAGAAATGCAGCCCTCATGAACAAGAGGACTATGTTCCGGTCCACTTTAGGTTTGGTGGGACTTCCTTTAGAGCAATGCAAGCAGGGTGAAGTGAATCTGAAGCATTCACATTCTCGGGTCAAGCATACTGCTCTTTAGACTTGGTCAACATAAACGAGATCTTTTCCAGAAGTGATCTTAGACGAAGAGCTGAATATGTTTGAGTGGGTCAGAGACCCAAGTTAATCAACCCAATTGAGTAGATAAGTAATTGGACTTTTTACATTGACTTTGTAAGTCAATTGAAGTGTAACTTGTTTCACTTCCCTGTGTGCTTCTGGTCTTGATGACTCGAATTCATCACAAAGCCAACTGAATCAATAGAGCACTCATTCGCTGTCACTGAACAGGTTAGACATTTGAAACTGAATTGAGACCACTTCCTGCTTCTTTTGGATTTGCTACTATTTCATACTGTAATATAATTGTAAATATTTAATAATACTGCAGTTATGTCTGATTCAACTGTAATAAAAGCACTTGTATTTAACTAACTTTTGGCTGTTGATATGTTTAACTATTTCAATGAAGTATATTTAGCAATAAAGAATCTTGGCAGCTAAAGGAAGTCAGTGATTTGTTTTTCTGACTTGACAGAATAAAAAGAATGTGTCACAAATCAAGCCTTTCGGCAAGTTTCTACGGTTTGAAAACTGGGCTAAAAACGTCATGAAAGAAGGAACGTGACAATTTAAGCAAATCGACCAGTCCATAAACAACAGATTCTGATTTGGCAAGAGTTTAAAAAACAACTTCTTTTGTGGGCCAACGAGCGCTTTGTGTTTGCGTCAGTTTGCAAAATGTTTCTTACTAAACATTCAATGTATGGGCTGTAGGGGAAAATAATTACTTGGGAAGTCCCTAAAGCCGCTAAATCAGGGGTGTCAATTGTGGGCCAAATTATACTTCTAATTTCTGTCAGATGGCCGTTATGACTGAAGTCATATCACCTGTATGTGGCAGGATTGTCATAAATTTACCTAGTTTTTGAAATCAAAGGCCAGTAAAACTTCAAAAGAGGGATTGGTAACAAAAAAAATGCTTTTTGTTTCCCCAAAACCCTTGAAAAGTTGAAGACAACTTGCAAATTTTATACTGTATTTATTCAGAACCTTAATGCCATAATTAGCATTTTGCAGGCCACATAAAATGATGTGGCGGGCCGGATTTGGCCCCCGGCTCTTGGGTTTGACCCGTGCGCTAAATCATAGATGCTATACCAAATAAAGTGGCATCAATGAACGCCCTATTTTTGGAACGTAGCAGAAACTAAACCTCGAAAAAACAAGGCAGATGTGCTATCCACCACCGAATCGTACTGCACCATAGACATCAACAAGATGACAATACAAGTGTTTGAAATGTATTATCAGCTTTAATGGTTAGATAACTTTCTACACATTCATGGATTTCACATAAATTAACACAGATGACTGAGCAGCAGCAGGCAGCAGGGGGGTGGGACAACAGTGACGTCACACAAACGAGAAGAAGTGTGCTGGTGTCTGGCTCTTCCTAGTGGACGACTATGTCTTGGAAGAACACGCTCGACATGATTGTACTTCACAAGAATCTGCACTTCCTTCAATCTTACAAGGCACAGCAGCTGGGCTAAATGAAAACATGTCACCTCTCATTTGCCGATACATTCAACTCTACTGTGGCCACCAAGCAAACGAACAACGGCTTGGTGAAAATGTATCACGTGCGGTATGAAGGCCATCAACTAGTGTCGAACATCACGGGAAAAAAAACAGACACACTCCTTAACTCATAGCCCTCTTTACGAAAATTACATCTGAAGAGTGAGATTAAAAAAACAAATAGCAGAACATTAGCAAAATAAGCTACCTCAACCCCAATTAACTTTACACAAAGAAGTTTTAGGGCCACACTGAAAAGAAAATACTGTCAGTGAAGTTGAAATAATCATAACATTTTTCGGAAATATGTTTAAATATTACAAGAATAAAAGTTTAATAGATGAAAAAAAAATACAAATTTTTAAGCGTGATCCTAATAGCCCATGTATTTAAGTGGTGCCCTATTATTTTATTGTGCTTTGACCTCTGCACACGTTAGTGAAGTATTGCAACATATTTCATGTATGTATAAGTGATCAAAATATCACATTAGTAATTCATTATTTGATCAATCCCATGGGGGAAATGAAGATCTCTATTCCTATTGAGTATTATTTAAGTCATAATGTCTATTGTACCTGCTTTGAGATATTACGTATTGCACATTACAGAGACACTTCAGTGACATGTGTGACACCTCGCTGCCATAAGCATTAAATCTAAAATACTATTATATTTGAAATTGAGGCTATATAAAAGTGAAATGAATTATGGGGAATGTGTTGCTACTTGTATAGATTTCGTCTAATTCAATTTGGCACATTGCCCCACTGGAAAAAAAAAAAAAAAGTTTTACCAACCAATCAACCAAGCAATTACTGTAATGTACAGTTTTCAATATATGTAAGCAATTTCAGATCATGAGCACAAAGCCAAACGGCCCGGGCTGCCTGTGTCCAGCAGTGAGGACATCTTGAGCCGACAAGGTGCGATTACTTGGGTCTTGGGGTGACATGTGGGCGGGTCTTGGGCTCAGTTGGCTTCATAGGTGGCGAGCAGCGCGGCGTCCACGGGCTCCATGCAGGACGGGCACGTGAAGGAGCGCATGAGCCAAGCGTCGATGCAATCCAAATGGTAAATGTGCAGGCACGGCAGAAACCGGATGGGGTCACCGTACTCAAAGTCCATCATGCAGATTACACACCTGGAAAAGACCACACGTTAGGTTAAAGTTGTCGTCGTAATCCTAAGATATCAGAACAAAACATTTATGTTTAATAAACCTTACTATTGTTTATGGTGACAAATTCATGATTGTTAAAACTGTATGCAAATAGGACCTTAAATAAATGATGTCACTAATGAGCAATCGATGTTAGGGAAGTCCAATCAGTCAAATCCCTCCAAAAAACAAACATATAATATTTTGACTCACTCTTTGACTTTGCGGTCTGAGGGGTCGGAGCCCGGATCAAAGATGCCTTTGGGCAGGTGATGGATGAGGCCGATACGCTGGGCAATGCGCACCTGCTCCTCTTCACTCAGCTGGCTGGCCAAGCGACTCTCTCCTGGGGTGGGATGGTACACAGGTACGGGTTGCGGGCGCTCCTGGAAAGCCCACGAAAAAACATCAGCCCTGGGCAGCAACCACTCTGTGTAATTTATTATTTTTTTTTTCTATTCATGTGTGCAGTATGACACATTTTCCAAATATGTGAATGTTAGGTAAGTAATTTCAAAATTGTATAATTCCCATTGAAGGAACATTTAAGACCAGCTTCCTAATGCTACTAATGTCCCAAGTTGGTAAATTCCACAGATGATATACATTTGCTTTTAAAAATCCAGCACCAGGTGAAAATGCGTTGTTTTCCCGAATCCGATGAGGACTTTCGAAGCAGTTCTACAAGCAAAACTTTGTTTTTGCACTGCGTTGTTTGTTGTTTCAAGTAAGGTACTTATTTTCTGCTTTTTCTTTTCCTTTAAATGCCATTAATGTAGATGCTTTGAAACCTTGTCCATTTCATAATATGAAGGCCCTTGTGTAAAATTGAAATGTTCAGAAGTAAAGCTAGCATATCGTATTGATCACGTACTAACACTTTTTAGGACTTTAGGAAAATTCATTAAATATATTTTAATGCCCATCAAAGCCTCGGTTTTACATTCGTTGGTTCAGTTCCTTTTAAGACTTTTTAAGAGACTTTAGGAATTTGCAGGACCATTGCGTGAACGCTGTTCTTGATCAATCTACACTTGCACGAAAATATTCAAGACAATCATGTTTCATTCTTACTGATATTGTCAGAGGTAGAAAAACAGCGCTGTGTGGAATACTGTGACAAGTGCAAAAGACGACCCAAGTGTATATTTTGCAGGTTACATGTCGGCAGGTGGACGTGTTATGGCGCTCCAGCTTGTAGTAAGCTATCGTGTCGGATATGTAGGTCGGAGTCACCTGGTAGGGCGGCGGCGGCTCTCCCGGCAGGCTGCCTACTTCGGACTCGTTCAGCAGAGACAGATCATCCGCTCCTTGAGAAAACAGACAGTTCCCCATTGAAGTGAAAGCCGCATGAGCAACAAACACACGGGCGCAGAGAGAGATTCGACGACGAGGCTAGCTTGGTTTCTTATT
The DNA here is from genome assembly GCF_059441005.1 of Hippichthys cyanospilos. Lineage (NCBI taxonomy): Eukaryota > Metazoa > Chordata > Actinopteri > Syngnathiformes > Syngnathidae > Hippichthys > Hippichthys cyanospilos. The sequence goes on along the minus strand of NC_142375.1, from coordinate 10,478,187 downwards.
TTCTTCGGCGTCTGTACAAAAACAAAGCGGGGGGAAATTCGACGTCACATCACGAAATAAACTATCTCCGCCGTTTTATAACTAACAAGAATCCAGCTGGTGACACAATTTAAGAGCACTCGAGCGAGTTATTTTCGTGTCCCAAATTCTTGTGTTTACAAAATGTAGACCGGAAGTCTTGTCTGGGAATTTTTTGGCTACTTCCGCAAGTGAAGACGCAACTCGTAGCGACTAATAATACACTTTTTTTTTATGTCAAACGTTTGGATACCCTAGTTTACCGCGTGAACGGTACACTAAATTTAAAATACATTTCGTACGATTATCAAAGTTCAGTATGAAAAGTTACACACATTTACAGTTGCGTCAGGAAATTAATTCCGGGGATCAGTGAAGGCACCTTTATGGGGCCGATGTTTATACGACGCGCCCCTTTAAACTGCGTGCGTTTTGAGACTCTAAGCTAGTAGGGGCACAGGTGTCAGCACATTCCTGATGTGTGGAGAATGTGGACAGTAAGACAGTAGTGGTTGCAAAATACGTAGTGTCACATGTTGTGACATCAAGTATATGTTTTTTTTTTTTTTTTGTCCTGCGTGATATATTAGAATGAAACATTTTTAAACCCAGTCTATATGGCTTTATATTGTACCTATGATCAATTCAAGATACTGAATCATATTTTGTCCGGTTCATCTGCTTATGTTAAGGGCCATTATTGGATTGGTATTAGAGATTCAAATGCTTTTCGGATGTGCATTATAGATAAACAGGGGAGTAACTTCTGTTATAGGCTCAAGTCATTTTTCAAATGCAGCAGCAGCTGAGATCTTTCCTCTTACTGAATAATTGAACAAAATGCATACAGTGCAGGTTAGTTGCAGTGCAGGGTTTTTTTTTTGTAGTCTTTACAAACTGTCTGATCTGCCAATACTGTACCATTCTTCTCTTCAATTGGAAAATTAAAATGCCACACAGATGATTTGAATACACAGATGATTTGAAATTATTCAAAGCATCCTGCTGCAATTGAATATTTTGGTATTCAGACAAACAATAAAAAAATACTTTTTTTTGCATGGTGAAAATCAATTTTAAACACAGAAGACCAAATTGCACATTTACACTGAAAGCAACAATGGTGACCTTTCACCTTTAGTTATGGCAGTGCACCATAGACATAGAGTTGTGAAATCCTAATCTCATTGCGAATGAACTACATTTCTGTTTCCAGGGACTGTGTAATGAATAGCGATTAGGTAATGTGCCTTAATGTGTCCAAGCAATGTCATTCGTTTGAGTCTGTTGATTGGCTATTAATGCCACCCAAATTTACAATAGATAGCATTAGCATTACCATTCTGATTTGAGCATCAGAAGCTACTTACTGGATGGCTTGGTGGAGCACTGGCTAGCGCGTCCGCCTCAGAGTTCACGGACCCAAATTCAAATCCAACCTTGCTTCGGCCTTCCAGTGTGGAGTTTGCATGTTCTCTCTGAGCCCGCATGGATCCTCTGTGGGTACTCCGGCTTCCTCTCACAATTTAAAAACCTGCATGGCATGTGTATTGGACAAAATAAATTGTTCTTAGGTGTGATTGGGCGCGTGAATGGTTGTTTGTCAACCGGTTCAGGGTGTCCCCCACCTACTGTCCAAAGTCAGCAGGGATAGCCTGCGACCCTGTGGCTCTGGAAAAAAGATGGAAGGATGGAAGCTACTTACTAGTCTACTAGGAACATTACCAGGGCAGCGTCGGCAGGAAATACCTCACACCAGTAAGTGAAAGCCAGGTTAGTGTTAATCCATGGTTGTCCTTTTATCTGGGTAGCCTCTGTTTGTCTTTATTGTCTTCTCAAACAAAACCCTTCATTTATATTGTTGAGTTTGCAGATTCTGCTTTGCCAGCAGTAATCGCACATAGATGTTCTAATTGACTTATGTCTTTGTAAATAATCAGAAAATGACAATTGGCATATAGGAGTCAGCACATTTGTATGTTTTTTTTTTAATTTTGAAATGTTCCTGCTTCCCTCCTCTGAGTTGCTAAATGCCAGTAAAAGCGATACAGCCCCCCTGATGGCATCCCCAAATGATCCCTCAAATAGTTTTGAGTTGATGTTTCATTAGGGAAAAAAAAAAAAAACAATCGTTGAAGTTTTGTAAAATTCTTCAGTACGTTTTGTTAATGAATGACCAACTACTATTATTTTTTATCCAACTACTATTATTTTGGATAACTTTATTTTAAAACCTTAATCTAAAGCAGCACTATGAGTGAGATTTTGGACAAATCTCTCCCCAAAAATTATGATCTATGAGCCTTACATCAAAAAAACCAGAGCAATGTTTCCGGCGTTGTGCCACTGTAGTGATCTCTGAGAACATTTGTTTTGCCTGCTCTTGCAACTGTTTTTTTCTTTTGGTGCTTTAAATAAATGAAAATGTTTTGACTTATCCTTTCAATGTGTTCAAGCAATAAATGTTGCTGTTTGGTAAATTGAGTTTTTTTGATGGATGTTTGAGATGTCTGACTACTGTATATGAGTGGTCATTGAACGAATCATGAGCCAACTGCAGTCTTAAAAATTATATTGTTAGTTGTGTGTATATTATTAAATTGTTGAGAGTGTAACCTTTTTTTCGGTGGAGTGCAAATCTCTTGACCTCTGTGTTGTGTTGTTATTAATGTTATCAGGAGACTGAAATGTGTTCTGACACCTTTACTGCACACACCATCACAAAATGTGCTGGTCAGCTACACACGTCATTAACATGGCCTTGATAAGCAACCTGTAACTTCATGTACACTTTGAATGAAAAAATACAAGGAAAAAAAATCTGTTATAGACAAACATTCACACCTTTGGAGTATTTAGTCCTGTACCATGCTCACCATTGTCATTTAACGGGTTAACTGTGCCTGTTATTGTTTAATGTATTGCTGCACAACAAATCAAGACACGTGACTCCGATCAGTACAGTCAAGAACATCCTTTTTATTCAATCAGGTGCTGCTCTTCTCAAACTGCGTTTTTCTTCTTATGGAAAAGAAACTGTAATTAACACATGCATTTCACCTAGAGCTCTGGGGGTGTTCTCACAAAGAAGTGGTGCGTAGACAGAGGCGCAGAGGAGCTGGGACTAAAAGGAGGGTGGTGATGGTGGTTGTGGTAGTGGGGGGGAGGCGAGGGGGCTGCTGCCTGGTACACCAGTAACCATACACACTTCAGAAAACAAACTAAACGAGAGAACACAGACCTGGAGCTGTCCAGCATGAGGTGAGGCAGAAGGGGACAAAAAACAAAAAACTGTGGAACTTGGAGAGATTATGATCTCATGTAGATCTGGGTGGTGTGTTTGAAGTAGTTAATACTGCTGAGGGTATAACTGAGTAAAACCCGCCATTAACGTAGCATAATACTTAGCTGAGATTCTTTTGTGGAAAATGCACCTCCAGCCCCTTCACTTCAACCTCATGCTGGATAAGTCCGGCAATAAGGTGCTTGTAGCTTTCATTTTAAGTCCAAGGCTTCCTGTCCTCAAAGAGCTTTTAAACACAGCATACCCTGATAAGCAAATATTACAAAAAAAAAAATAATAATCCAAATTATAGTAAAACAAAAAGGGGGAAGTAAAACAAAGCCAAACAATAAATAACCAAAACAAAAGAGCAAACTCTTATCCTAGTCCGAGCAGCCCCAGTTCCAACTTCCCGAAGCGGCTGATTCCACTTTCTGCATCCCCAAATCCCCCCTGAAGACGCTCATCCCTTCCTAAAAACCCACCCAAGGACACCCCCAAAAGCCCGTCAGCGTCATTTGTTCACGTACATTAGCTGTTGAATGGAGAAGCAGAAGTGATGGGTATGGCGAGATACAATGTGAAGCATTACAGACAAGAATAACATGTGAGCTAACTGCATTCTGCTCAGACAAAAAAAAAAAAAAAAATCGCAGTAATATTTTTTTTTTATTTGGTCCCGCCCTTTAGCGGGAAAGAGCGAGCCAGTGAGCGAGAGTGACGGACACATTTACGTACTACTCGAGTGTCGAAGAGAAAATAGACAATGGAGAAAGGGGGAGGGAAAAAAGAGCAACAGCGGAACAATGACACTTTTTTTTGCCATCATTTATCAAGAAAGAACTAATTCACACTTTTTATATCTGAATGCAAATTTCAGCATGTTGATATAAGGGAGAGGAGGGAGGAACGATGATGGTTCGCTTGAAACCATACAGTTATGCGCGAGCGCGGCACTCGGGGAAAAACAACGAAAGAAAACAAAAATATTGAATTACAAAATGGAGTCTGTGAACAAAAGGCACTTTTAAGGGACAACCTTTAACTGCTGGGAAACTATACACTACAGCACAAGCACTAGAAGAATCATATACAGAGGCGGGGGGAGGGGGGACTCAGCTCCAAAAAGAGGCTCACATTGCAGCCAAGGATAACACGGTCTCGTCGCGTTTGTTTGGCCCCGCGTTCTACTTTTAGTGCGTCTCAAGGGGACGTCTTCTTTTTCAGTTGCGGCCAATGTTTGGGGTTTTCTGCTGGTGAGTTTTAGGCAGCGCTCGGGTAAAAAAAACAAAAACAAAAAAAAATTGCCTAGCTTCAATTATGCTTACTGCATCAGGAACCTCTGCCCCCACTCGAGAGAAAAATACAAATAGAGCAAGAAAAAGAGAGAGAGGAGTAATGCTGTCATTTTTTTGTTCGTGATATTTGTTTCTAATAATTGCGACTGGAATTGATAGTGTTTAGGAGCACCGGTTTTCACTTGATAGAGAAGTCGTGTAGATTTAATTTCCTTCAGCCCTCCCGCATATTTTTTTTTATATAAACAAATGAATACACAGAAACATAAAAAAGACAAAGGAAATAAAAACAAAACCCCCGACTTACAAAGACTAGGATTTTTTTTTTCTTTTTAAATCGTGGCCCTCTAAGTTTAGAGTCCCGGAGCTTATGGACTTGCGACAAATACATTTTTTTTTCTCTTTTCTCGTAGCTTTCTTAAAAATCTCTAACAGACAAACACAATGATCTACCCAATGCATTGCACGTGGCTCAATCGACACATATTTCTCAATAATAATACTTTCCATCAAAAAACAAAACACTTTTTTTCTTTTTCTTCTTCAATCCTACCATCAAAATTTGTTGACATGTTTATCTAAGGTGTGAGAACGCTGCGCTGCTGCACGTGTGTGGTGTCCTTTGGGGTTCGGACTTGCAAAGGGAAGGTGGGGGGGTGGGGGGGGGGGGGGTGGGGGGTTACCCAAAGGGCATTCTGGGAAGGGAGGCTTCAGAAAATAACTAGACTGCCCACCAGCTTGCGTAGCGAAAAAATCAAAAGGATCATACATAGATCATAAATATATATATATGTATAAGATCTCTATCTCTCTATGTTTGTCTTTACAAAAGCATGTTTGCAGAAAAAGATGAGCCCAGACTCGGGTTTCCCAAATTGCAATGGGATTTCAGAATAAAAGTCGCCAACAGGAAAACATTTCTTGATTTGACTTTGTTGCTTTATTTGTTTTATCATTTATTTACGTCACGTGGACGCAATTAGATACGCCAAAATTAATCTATGTTAGTTTAGTAATCCTGTAATTGTTCATCGACGTCAAACAATTTTTCCAAGCGAGCCACACTATAAATGCAGATTCTGTCAGGGCCATACTGATGGTAAAAATTTAGTTTGCTCTCTTACACTGCAAAAAATACAAAATAATATGTAACTCTTTAAAATCAAATTAACTGATAATTGCTGTCAAAGGAATGATTTTCATTACATGTGACCATTTGAAATTTCCTGAGTTTGGTTTGCAGTTCAGGGTGTCCCACAGCTACAGCCCGAAGAGGGCTTGGATAGGCACCAGCAAGCCAGCGACCTCAGTGACGATAAGTGGCAATAGACAATAGATGGATTCATACATTTGAGTTTTTTATATATTTCAGCAAGAATCCTGCAGATTGACGCAATAAACATTGCTTTTGCGAAATACAAACATGATGTGGTGAGCTGGATCTGGGCTCACAAGCCAGAGTTTGAAACCCTTGATTTAGAGCTATGGTTTATTACTAAGAGTTTCCAATGAATAACAATAATTGGTTGATTTGAAGGAAAATCGTTTTGTATTCAAATGTAATACAAAACAAAATGACGTCAGACTAATCAAATAATCAAAAGAATGATGGATTCCAAAAATATTTGACAATGATGGCTCTGAATACAATACATACTGTACAGTATATGCCTTGTGCTGCATTAGGAAACCCTGGTCAAGGCCAATGTTTTTCGCATTATGCTCACCTGAAGTTGAATACTAATTGCATGAAGGGAATACAGAGGCACTTTTATGTTATTGTTAATAGTTTTGATATATGTTTTAGTACATCATGTAGAGCTAATGTTACTAGAGAGGCCAAGACCGGAGTCTTGGTCTTTACTATCCCTGCAAAACAGAACCAACAGTGAGGCAGTCCAGTTATTTTTTGACGGCGGGTTTTGATTTTGGATTGTGTCATGATACAAGTTTTTGATGTGAACAGTTTACATGTAACAAATGTCAATTTAGACAAATTTCAAATGGAGGAAAAACCATCAATAAAGGCGGTTTTTGGAGAACCAAATGTAAAGGCTTCCCTTTATCATGTTATGACAAGGTGTTAAGTTCGTGTGTGTGTGTATGTGTGTGTGTGTGTGTGTTTCCTTTGCCTGAGCTATGGGGTGAAGCAACGCAGGTGATTCTGTGTGATGAGCTGGTGTTACTGTGCTGTCGTTACGCGCAAGAGATTTTGAGAAGTTTTTACTGTTCAGTTGACATCTACTCACTGAAATCTGGTCCTGGTCTGAAGCGTGTTATATAGTGACGAAGGCAAAAAAGTGTTATGACATGCAAAAAAAAAAAAAAAAAATCCAAGTGGATTAAAACCTAAAATAAAAAAATGTAATAATAGTGGAGATCACAGAGAAAAAAAACTTAAAGCTAAATGAAAGCTAATAATATGAAGCTCATGCAGTGTGTGTGCGTCTTCCTGTAAAATAAAAAAAAAAAAACAATCTGAACAGGGATGGGCACTTTACGACTTTTACTTGAATCGAGTTGTTTTCAAATACATATTTTAAGATAGGAGAATGCCTTGCTGGATGTTTTGAATGCCGAAGTTGTGCCAGGCACGGATGTACAGTATATCAGCTACCAATGTTGTACATCCTTAGCTAGCCAGCGACAGTATTGTTTGTTCCTCAAATGTTCATTTTATATGTCTTTGAGGATTGATGTATTCTTTACATGCGTTGCTGAGCTCTGTATTAAAAAGTACTGGTAGTTTGAGGGTTTCCGTTTACCGAATTATCTATGCTAATTTCCAATGGCCCGCCTAAGGCATTCCCCAATATAAATTAGCGTTAGCATAGCGGACCCTTGTTGGAAGAAATGATGAGGTTTGGTTGAAAATGTTTGTTTAAATATGCAAAGATTAATTGTCTTTTGTTTTGTGTCAATTTTACTGCAAACAAGAAGGACAAACAACTTGAAACAAGTAGACGTCGAATCTTAATTTGGATCCGGAATACATTAACGGCATGTTCAATCAGGTTTTGCTTGTCATTCCTCAAGCTATGGTCTTTAAAAGGTCTTTTAAAAGATTTTTTCCTTTCCTTTTTTTCTTTTTTACTTTGCTTTTAATTACATGTCTAAGGTTTTTGTATGTAAATGCTTTTAATTGTTGCACTTTGTGTATGTGAAGCATACACAGCTGTGTATGAAATCTGCTATATCGATAAAGTTGCCTCATTTTAAAAGGTTTAATATTCAAATGAATTTAAAAAGTGGTGGAGGGGAAAACATTTGTTTTTCACGTCTTCTTTCTCAGTTGTGGAATGTATCTCCTTTGATAAATTGTGCGGCGAAGGTCGTCCAATCCATTTTGCCTCAAAGGCTTCAAGACATGATAAATCGATTTATTGTGCCCGTCCCTAATTCTGATAAAAAGATAATTGGCTGTGTGACAGCTTTGTAGGGAAGATGGTTGCAATTGTGTGTGGGTGGGTGTATGTGTATTTGTTTGCATGTGTATGTGTGTGGTGCATTTGAGGGGTTAAACGCGACCCGGATGCACAGCCACATCTCTGTAAACCCTCCTTGGCTCCCTCATCACCCTTGTGGCTGTCCACGTGCAATTCTGTTCATCCCGAATGAGATTTAATAGTGCATAGGTGAGGGGGATGAAAGAGCACAGGCAGCCTTTAGTGTTTTCAAATGCTTTCAACTGGCTAACGCTTACTCTCCTCCCCACAAAAATAGGTGCCCTGGTACTTGGACAGGTAAACAAACAAACAAACAAAAAAAAGACCAGCCACTTAGTGCATATATGTCACACCATTTGATGGCGTCACCGGGATTGGCCAATCGCAAATCAATGGGTCTTCAGGGCTGAGTGAATGAGGTGCGTGAGAGACTGGGGGGGTCGGGGCAGGGATGTGGCTGCGTGTGTGGTCTCGAACCCAAGTGGTGGTCATCAAAGTTGCCCGCGCTGCAAAGACCATTGAGATCAGGACGCGCAATTTTAGGTGGCGATCACTGGCTGCCATCTTGTTTTTTTAACCTCCTGTGCCAATGTGTGGAGTTTCAAGGTGGGAACGACAAAATGTTAAAAAAATAAAAGTGATTTTAAAGAAAAAGCACAAATGTAAAAATTGGTCAATTGCCAGGTTGCCATATTTGTGTTTCCTGTCCAACATTTCCTTGATGAGCGTGTGACAGTTCCTCTTGTTGTGCCTGGCATTCCGAGTCTGTTCACTCCATCTCATGGAGGCCTCGTGCATTTGCGGGGGGAAGATGAAGGGGGGGGCTGGATACGAAAGTTCCAGTTCAAATTGGGTTAGATGGCAGTGGCCATGTTGGGTGGGGTGGGCTGGGGCAAAGTGGGGGTTCTGAAGTCGTACTTTGTACAATGTGGGCCAGAGAGAAACATTTTTTTAGTGTCAGCAGTCTGCTCTTGGATTTTTTCTTTTTTTTTAATTTTCATGACACCCTTTTAGCTTGTTGATTTGTCAAGACCTTGTCAGAGGAACCAAGACTGTGGAGGAGAAAAGGCAAACAATTAGTCACGAATCATCTCACTGGTATAGCGCATGTTTGAAATCCAATCACTGCATTCAACACTCACAAATAATCTATTTACGGTGGAGCCGTGAATTTCCATTTCAAACAATGTCATCATATCAACTTTCACCGCTAGCTCAATTATAATAGATTGTTGACTTCTTTTGCTGTCAATGACGGTGAATAAGAAACCATATTCACTGACCTTCCAGTTAAAATGGATTTGTGACATCTATAGCCATCATTGGCAGTGAATTAATCAATAGTATTAGCTAAGAACAAGTAAGGCATTTGAAGGGACACAAGCACACTGTGATGACGACCCAGAACCCAAATGGATATGTGATGTGGAACTAAAGTCTTTGTCCAGGTTGTTTACTACAAAATACCCAGTAATATTCATGATTGGTGAAAAAAAGGTATTGTAAACCACAATGTCAGTTTGTATGAATGTTAAGAAAGTTCAGCTCTTATTATAATGTGCTTTACAATTTTTCTGCAGGATCATTTTCACTCAGGAATAGATTAACTTAATTAAATATACATTATTTTTATATAGTATTTCTAAAGATGAACCAATGAGACTTTGTGAAGGTGCGTCACTCTATTTTGTTTATTGGAATCTCTAGCTGTGAACTCAGATATTTAATGTAACTAGGTGAAGAAAATGATCAGACTTTACTAGAGCAGGTGTGCCAAAAACATTTTTGTCATAGGTCACATTGTAATAATGATTTTGCTTCGGAAAGCCATTACGACTGTGAGCACATAAAATGTATGATACCCTTACCATATAAATGAAAAAAAAGATATTTTATTTGGAAATTAGAAACCAAAATAAAAGCCACATAAAATGATGTGATGGGCCGGATTAAAAAGTAGCCCCAGAACCTCACCAGTGAGTGAGACAAAGTAAAAGTCATAGCATGGTTTATATATTTGGACCGCTCCATTCTTGAAGCCAGCATTCAGAGCATTTACATGATCAAAAACCCGAAAACATTTTTCTGTGTTCATCTTTTCTCTAAACCTGGTGAGTTCAAAATCGCATCACTTTTATTTATCTTGCCATTTGCCTGTTTTCGAGCTGCTCTCATGTAATAGGCAAATTTTTTTTACCACCAGGTGGCACTCTCTTATGCCCGTCTTTAATAGTTACTAAACTCAGTTGTATTAGACCAGGGTTCTCAAATTTGTTTAAGCTTGCGGGCAGCATGGAGGAAAATCTATTTCCAAGTGTCCCGGGTCAATAAAATCATGGTTATATATTTTTATCATTTTAAAACAACAACTTCAAATTTATTATTCTTTTTTTAATAATGTCTAAAATAGTACAGCATCAGTATTAATCATAAAATATGAACATTACTATTAATCATAAAACATCAGCTCCTTTTTATACTATGCATTACAAAATTATCTACCGGGTTATACCCATTTACGAGCCAGAACCGGCCTGCGGGCCATATGTTTGACACCCCTCTATTACACAGTTAAAAAAACTTATAAAATCAACTTCACCACTGCTGTTTTAATGATGGCTGACTCAAGCCTTTATGTCTCATTAAAAAAACACTTGTGTGGTTTCACTGCTATAAATAGCCGGCCAGCAAATTTGTATTGCACTGAAAGATGGATCCAATTTCAGACTACTGATAAAAAACTAAACAGCACTGGGTTAAAGACTCCTCTCCGAGTGAAAGTTTTGGCACAGGCGAATGCGCTCTGGCTCGTGCTCACATTCCACGGGCCTGGACCTGGGAAGTGCAGCAAATCAGGCGGCCATCTTGTCACACAGTTGTGTTCAAACCTCCAAAGTTTCACTGATACTCCCCCTTCTTTGCTAACCCGGATTCTTTAGCATTTGTAGCCGATTCCTCCGCCTGGCTTCCAGTTACATGAACCCCCTACTCGCTTCCTCTCTTTGTAATCACCCACCCCATGTAATCCTTGGCAGAGGAGAGTGACCCCAGGCCCCCCCCTTGCTAGTCCAAGTCCAACAGCCTATGACATCATGTCTGGTTGCCAGCAGCAACCAGACAGCCGAGACGTGACTGTGGAGTGCAGTGAGCTTCAACTAACTCCCTTGCTCTTTTTTTTCCCTCCCCCGATTGTTCTGTTCCTGGCTTTTTTGGGGGGGGGCACCCTTGTCAACTTTGTCCGTAGTTCTCACATTTCGCCACCAGAGGGCTCCTGACACCGCTTTTTTTTTCCACCCACGCCTCAAGTCTTAAAGCTGGACCATTGAAGTGGATGTACGCGTTTAAAGTTCGGAAGGTATACGTTTTTAAGTGAAATAACATGAGAATAAAATACATAAACAATAAACTTGAAAGATTAACTCAGTTTGACCTGCTTCAATTATCATTTAGATATTGTTTGCTGTTCTCTAACGAGGAGATGAATGATAATTTTCACGTCAGGTGTTTGATGCAGATGCATGGTTAAAACGAGCGAGTAATGCTTAGAGAGAAAAAAATATATATACGTATAGCAAAAATTACAAAGTGATACGCATCATGGTGAAAAGTGGAACGTGCGAACGTCCGTTGTCGGGGCTTCTCTCAGATTCACAGCAAGTGACAAGATATAAGCATTATTTATTCCGTTAGCTCGTGGTAAAATATACATCGAAATGAGTAATCTGTCAAAAGTTTAGAAACACCCTTTAATTCAGTGTTCTTTTATCGTTTAACATTTTAACATTATAAACAAATATTGTTGGAATCATTTAGCAAAAAATATGTTTTACAAATAATCTACACATCAAAAAAATAACCAAATTATTGATCAAAAGAGGGCCAATATTTGTGTTAATTCGACTCAAATTCTTGGGCACATTTTCGCTTTTATTTTGTATAAAATGACCCATTTTGGTACTTGTATTGTGCAAATGGCCATTTGGTGTTTTCTCAGTCAACTTTATGATGTGGATGTTTTTATTACTTTCAGGTGACAGCCGCACATTTCGAAAAGGTAATAAATTGAATGTGTTGACATCATCATGCAATTGCAAGCGCAGGAATTTGAAGGTGTCTCCAAACTTTTGACATTTAATAAATTGTTTTCTATTATTTCATTTATTCTTAATTAATACACTTGTCTTGTCTTGTATTATAAGTTTTAGCTTGCACTATTTACATATCATTTATTAAAAAGTCGTACAATAAAAAAAACAAACATGTTTTCTCTAAACAAAGAATAACTTCTACTCGTGATGACACGATTAGCATTTTGATTATAATTGTGCTGCTGTCACATATAGCTGCACAAAGCTAAATTGAAGAAACGTTGTGTTTTCGACATATGTCCTGTTATAACTACGAGGCTCAGGACCAATTGATATGAATACTTGGGCTCTTCTGAAATGTGATGTTTATTTATTATTTTTTTTAATATTCAATAAGCGATTGTAGAGCATAATAAGATCTCTTGAACAGATGTAAGCTGTCGTCGGGAGGGGGAAAACGAGGGGCAAGAGTTTTGGCACGGGGTTACGTGTTCATGCGTGTGTTCGATGCATGCTCAGACACATTTGGACGGGGTTTGAATGTCCCCTCTGTGCCAGGCCTGCATCTGTGGAAGAGTGGTGCAGGTGGGGAGCTTGAAAACGCAGGAGGGAGCAGCAGGAGGGGAAAGCGAAGGAGGGGGTGCGCTGTGGCAGCCGAGCGGAGCTGGGGGAGGGTGACGAGTCGGGGTTGCGGATTGCTTCCATGTGTGCGCATAGGGAGGACGGCGGAGTCGAGTTGGCTGCAGGCAGGTGCGGTTAGCCCCTAATGAGAAAAGTTGTGTTGGTGATGGAGGAGGCCCAAGACACTGCAGCCCAGCGGCAGAGCCCAGCCAAGGCGAAAACCACAATGTAGTGCACTCGCGGCCTCACACGCTGCTCTAATACACACTGTGGGGCCTTAATCAACACTGTGGAGATAAATCAACACTGGTCCAGCTCTAACTAACTAGCGCTGTTGACATTCACGGCAGGGAAGCTACCGTCGGAACAGAAACCGTAAACCGGTACTGAAACTTAAGGCCTTCATACATGCACAAAGCAAATCAATGTAGGTGGCCGATGACCAATATCGAGCCCATTATAATACACCCCTGTGGGCATTTCACAGCAATGTCTTGGATGTGGAAAGCTATGATGTCAATTCAAACAAGCGCCGCGTCTGAGCTAATCATTCTGGTCGACAAAAGTGCTCTGAGTGCATTTTTATCAAAGCCCGTGAAATGAGGAAATTCACATCCTAGAACGCATCACACACTGGAATTCAATCAAATTCAAAACAGCTACGACGCGTGCCATAGTCTTCAAGGTGGCTGACTCAATGCCACAAAACAGATCATGCTGACAGTGAATTGGACATACATACAGTACAGGTGTCATTTAGTCGTGTCCTAATTCAGGGGCTTGCAACCCCAACTGCTTGTGATCATCAGGAACATTATTCAATTTAAATGAATTGGTCGGAAAATTGTCGATCGTTCATTATAAACGATCTATCTTTGCAATTGCATCGACATATTGTGTAGCAATAACAAACGTGCTCTTCCACTATATGCCAAAAGATACATGTGCATTTATCTATACATGTAATTAGCCATACTGTGTGTGATTTCCTGGTGAAGCTTAAACATTAAAAAAAGATAACTACTTGTTTCGTATTGGATGAAACTAACTAAGTCTGATAGCTTAATGCTAATCCATGTTGCGGTGTTATAACTCTTCCAGCAATGGATAATGGGGCACGAATGGTGTAGCAAACCATGTAAACAGGCAAAATACTAACTGACATATATGCTTTATCCTCTGCGAAAAACAACCAAAATTACTCCCCCTGTAGGGCTGCACTATACTCCCTTATGGTGGGCATGTTGTGCAAGCCATAAGGAACAAAATGCTAATGGTCAATGATGCAGCAAATGATGTGCAAACTAAGTCTTTCCATTCTATTTGATTTAATGAAAACCATATATTTTTCAACTTACAATGCTACAGGATACTACTTTATGAATACACAACTTTTGAAGGGGTGGAATAGATGCATGGCATCCCGATTCATTCAATGGTGAAACATATCAGCTATAAAACAACTTTTGGAACATTTTGAATGGGAATAAGGGAATTTGTTTGCCGCCAGCCAGGTAAAAATGGATCTGTGCCGTCTATAACCATCAATGGCAATGAATGAATTTCAGTTTTGTTTCTAATAGTTGTGAATAGGATGACGCAATCTGTGGAAGACTTATCGGGTGCACGATATTGTTGCAACCCTTCCCCTTATGTTCATATTCTCGGTGGCCACACGTTAGCATTTTCCTCATGGACTACTTTTTCATGCAGTCAATAAGCTCCATAAAACCAGAATATTGTGAATATTCTGGGAATGACATGTCATGGAAACAAACGCACGCAATAAGACAAATCATTTCATATTAGCCCTTTCCTAACATGAATTTGAGGCGAGACAAAAAACTCAAGTATTGCCCAGACATCTCGGACTGTAGAATAGCGTGAAAGAAAGACCGACTCTTAAATCGCGTCACAACTAATGATATCCCCAATGCTGTGAATGGCCCGCTTGTCCCTTTTATTGACACACAAGTGTCCCAGTGTGCATGCTTGAGGCGAGTGATGAGGAGACACAGGCGACAGAGGTGGACGGGTGGGTGTTAGTTGAATGAGGGAAGCTGGCAGGGTACCTGAGTCTGCTGGGGGATATTCAGAAAGTTGTCCCGTGTTCCGATGCCGACAAACCGGTTGGGAGCTGTGGAGCCTGGCGTGGAGTATGCTACAAACAGAGAGAGACAAGTGTGTACATGCTTTGACACAAACACATACACACCGAGCTCACACTAAGAGTCTGATGCTCTCATCAACCATTTGAAGATTTTCGGCAGTTCACTGCATGGCAATAGATCTCTGTCAAATAAACTATTGGGAAAAGACAGTAAGGCCGGTGAGACTGATGCTCTCTTAGTCATACGGATGATTTGTTCATGTTGCGGGCAACTTAATTGTTATTTCCCTTCACTTAGCCATGTAATCTGTGGTTGCACAGGGGATGTCGAGTCTGTAATGAAGAGTGCTAACATGAGGAAGCTATTTCAAATAAGTCACTAATGATCCTCAGCAGCCCCTGGGCCCGTAATCATACAAAACCACTGAGGACCCACTGTCGACATAATAATAGGGCGACCGGCAGAAGAACTGGATTCATCACCGGTGGCAATCCACGCTCCGTTTACGTTTAGCGGGTTGACGAGGAGTGTGTGACACCGGGTGCTGATGTCACAGGATCAAATTTAGGGCAGTTGTGCTCACTGGACTCCAGCGTGGCCGAGCGGAACCGACTCGAGGGAGGTTGTTGGGGAGTGCGGATGGCTGGGCGGGGGTTAGGTGTGACAGGGCAAAACAGACAGTGACGGTGCCGTTTAAAAATGCGCGCACATGTGTTCATTACCGCACTTGCAATATCTCTGAGGATTGGAGGTGGGAGGAAAAACCCAAATGTGACAACAGCCTCCAGAGTGAGAAACAAAAAAGGGTGAAACGGGACGCTATTTATTTATATCCAATATAAATAAATAAGAAAATGACATGTCAATTGGAGAGAGCGGAGAACGGGAGGAATGTAAGGGAGAGGACGACAGGATAGGAGGAGAGAAAGTCAAAACAAAAAGGATGAGAAGGTGCCCCAGTTGCTCCGTCCGGCGCCCCTTTCTGGTGTGCCTCTCCCATGGCCCGACTCTTTCACCGCACCTGTGTGGGTGCAACCAAGCAACGCCTCAACACTCCTCTCCCCTGCTCCCCCGGTGTACGACTAAACTCATTTGTGTTCGGGGTGTTTTCCATACATTGTGATTTCTGTGTTGTTTGTAGTTCTTAATTATTGTGAGATCTGTACGAAAGTGACAAGGGGATTGGGTGCGCTAAATTGGGGCACGATGGTTTTAGTTTTCTTTTTAAGTTGTTTTTTGGAGTCCACGCCAACTGCCCTAATTTTGTTCCCCTACAAAGGGAAAAAAAGAGAAACAAAGGGGAAAAGAACTGAGAATATATCAAATAAAGCAAAGAAAAAAAAAGAAATGAGAGAGGGGCGTATTGCCTCTGTGAAGCAGACATGCAGGGCCTGCCCTGCATGTTTTATGCAATACGATCAAAAGCTTTTTTTGGCTACACAAGCGACATGCACGGGGCCCAGCACTATTCTGCTCTGCTCCCCCAGCCTCTTCCCCACAAACAACAAAACCCAGAAAAAAGCAAACAAGAAGAAGCTGGAGGCACGCTGGCTCTTGCGGCTCTAGCATGAAAATCAACACTAGAGAGCGAGAGAAGCCGGAGTCCAAGAAGCGGGAGGGAATGAACGCAAAGACATGAGCAGAAAAAGAGAAGCTGAAGCTCAGAGCGAGGGAGAGACAGGAAGGGATACAGAAGTGATGGAAAGTGGATCTCTGGTAAGGCGAAGGCGTGGCGTCAAATCATTTTGGACCTTCTACTGTGGTTCCTTCAAATGGTGTAACTCCAGGGGCTGCTGAGAGTCGGAGCCATCTTAATGCAAGCGGCTAATAGGAAAAACTACAGGAGTAGCCTCAGTAGTGATCCTAATACTCCTGTGAGGTTTTATGTAGAAAGCCAGTTGTGTTCTAATGGCACATGACTCCGGGGACTCCTACATGCCAATTTGGGGAAATAAGATGAAATACACTTAGACTTTCTAAAGGAAACTACGGAAATCTGGCTTCGACTGGCGTCTAACATCCTTCTGTGAGGAGACTGGGGCCGTGAGGGGGTTTGTAGAGGGGGAGTGGGAGTGACTTACACGGAGATGCGGGGGAACTGAGTCCACCGTCGGTGGGCGTGCTGATGGTTTTAGAGTCGGGCATGGGGAGGGGCACGGGGCGTGCCACCGGGGGTGGCGGGGGCAGCAGGAAGGAGCCCGGCATTTTGCTCTGGCCACCTCCATTAGGCTGCAGACGGACCATATAGACAGGGTGAGCAGGACTAGACGCAACCCCCCCTTCCCCCCCACACACACTGACAGGCACACAACACCAAAGTGACAACTAATATGCACCTGCTGACCCATAGATGGCAACAACCCACACTCACCCATGTATGCACCTTACACACAAGAGCAACTAGGAGATAGACACACGCACACACACCTACACACAAACACACACACGCACACAAACAGCAAAATGCTCAAACAATCTGGCTACTGTAAAAAGAATGGAATACATAAGAAAAGAAAAAAGTGTAGAACATCTTTACACAAGGGAGGAAGTAGACAAGCTGATGTCATAGTGCACTGGTACCATTTGATCAATTAGTAATTTGAAAATGTGTAGAGGTTGTGAAAGTGCATGTGCTTGTTGGAGTATCAGCATACAGGTTGCTGTATGTGTTGCAAAGTGAGTCAAAATATGAAGGCAAAGTTTACAGTAGTGGTGTACAGTCCAAGAAGCATCATTTTAAGCATGTATATTAGACCAGCAAAATAAATTGGGATCTGTGCGCCAACACATTGGAACTCTTAAATTTTATGGTACAGGTTTTGAAAGTTTATCAAATCACTAATTCAAGTGACACAATGCGTTTCAAATGTAGTGCCTCTCTATTCAAAGCCCTATTGGTTGAGAGCAGTAAAGTACTTTAAAACGGAATTCATTAGTCTTTTTTTTCTTAATGCTCATAACTTAATCTATTTTTTGGATACAGTAATGGCGTTTAACCGGCTGGAAAGGATTTTTGCATCCTTGAATTTGCAACAACCCAATCATGGACACCTGTTCAATTTCAACATTCTCAATAGCATTTTGAGGTGCGTATTATTGGTACGTTCCATTCGAAAAATATTTTCTCTCTGCTAAAAAAACCCAACAACAAAAAACGGTATTATAGGCCATGTAAGGACAGTACATAAAATAACGGTGCGTTTGCACTAAATCTTAATCCTGCAGCAGGTTTTGTGTAAAAAAATACAACGTTCCCTGAAAGAGATTTAGTCTTATTGTTCAGAGTCCAGCCGCCTCACATAGAATGACAGCTGGAATGCGACTGTAATTTTCCAAGTGTTTCCATGGCCGTTTATGGAGCGCTTCTAAACAAAGTTAAATTTGACCCGCTGTGGGTTTGCTGCTAACTCAGCCTGATCTTTTTCTTTTGCATGAGCTACATTTACTGCATCCTCCCATGACACAGTGGGGTCACAGCGGCTCTGACCACAACAGCAGCCTTGGCATCCGCGTTGACGACACGGTTGTTCTCGGAGTAAAAAGGAGGCCCCTCTCATTCTCTAATCCCTCCTTTGCAATATATCTTCATTCTGACTTTTTTGCGCCTGTTTGATTTTTTTTGGGGTGGGGGGAGTGGATAGGGGCGTTGTATGAAAAAAATCTAGATGGTGAGATCAATCCTCCTTCACACTGACCTGACTGAAAGCACTAATATGCAGTTGTTGGAAATGTAAAGATACCTGAAAATTTTATTGGGGTGAGTGATTTTTTTTTGTTTTCATGGCAAATTTATACCGCGTAGAATAATGCTGCCTGGAGAAGTAGTGCCACAGTGGAGGTCTGTGTAGTGCAACATTCCATAGCTGTCGCCATGTTGCCCTGTTTTTACACATCATTTAGTCATTTAGACAGGCATCATCAGCGCCTCTGCTGGATGCAGCCAAGTACTGCATTCACGTTTCCTTTTTTAAAATGATGGATTGGAGGATTTATGCAGTTTTTTAAACAAACTTCAGGTTTGACACCCATTGTCACACATTTCAGCTCAAAAATGGTGTTGTTACATGATTCTAAAGTTTTTTAAAGTATCAGTCAAAAGTTTAGAAACACCTTCAAATTCAAATGGTCTCAAACATATAATGTCAAAAAAATTAATACATATTAGGAGGTTGAAAAATACAAACTACAGATGCTTCAAAATGCACAGCTATGAACTTAAAGTTATACCAGGCCATAATGCATTATCCACATCATGAATCTGATGAAATGAATACCAAGATGCACGAAGCTGTTATCTGGGTAAAACCTGCCTACTTTGGAAAACAAAAAACAAAAAACAAAAAAACTCCCAAATATATAATGCTTAAATGACCACTTATTTGTTTCTCAAGCCTTTCCATTCATATTTCTCCATAATGTTGATAACATTATTAAATCAATCAGTGCCATTGACTGCTGAAGACATCAAAGATCCATTTTTTTCTGGGTTGCCTGCACATGGGTTAAGTATCCTATATGTCACTGAAAATCACTAGCATATCTTAAAAACTAAAAATGCATTACTTGAAGGAATCACACTATTTTGCAGAAGATTGAACTTATTCACTAGAACTGATGACTATAGCCGTCAAAGATCCATTTATACTGAGCTGGCTGTGAATAAGTTCATGCAAAATTCAGGAAATTTTTGAATCATGAAAAATATAACACTGAATCAGACAGTGTTTCCAAACTTTGAACTGGTACTGCTATCGTGCTTTGCACCATGTTCAATCTCCAGTCCATCTCAAAAAGAAGGCTTACGACATATTGGATGCCCTGAGTCTTTTCCGTAGTTTTCCTGAGCGCATCTTTGGTCTTGCCCTTTGGTCTATACCCTTCATTGATCCCGTTCCCCTCCTCCACTTACCTGTGCGCTTGGCTGTCCTGTGCCGTCGGTGCACACAAACTGCACAAACTCCTTAAGAGGGTCCTGGTGGTGGTGGTAGCGTATGGTGGGGTGGGTGAAATAAGGGCTGGACTGCTGGATGATTGAGGAAGAGGGGAAGTGCAGGGCTGAGGCTGAGGCACGGGGGCTCCCTGCAGAGATGACCAGGAAGCAGACGGGAACAGGGTGGAAAACAAACAAATCAGCAAAAGTTGGGTTCAACGACAATGAAACATTCTATTGTTGCAGCAAAAATAATAAACACGCAATACACACAGAACGATACACAGTATATTCCACGCTAACCTATAATAAGACATATGCTAACTAAGCAACGGCCATTATGTATAATTTTGCCGCTCGGGCCTATAATTGTCCTGACACAGAAAATAGCTGTGACGTTCGCCTGTGGTAGGCTATTGTGCAACATCTGGCCCCTTCACGTTATCCTTCAGCCTTCAAAGCAAACACACTATCCTCAGTCACTGTACATGTGTATATTTTTTCACTTTCTGCTGCCTCACAAAACCGCAGAGGTAGGAAAGAGCCACACACAAACATACAGTGTATTTTTTTTTCACTTTTTGATTGGTTGTCAGTGAAGTGTAATCAATCAGCGGCGTAGCCTCGCTGTGCGGTTGCCCTCCGTAGCTTGGAGCTTGTCAGAGGAGTTCCCCTCTGCTCCAAAATGGCCACAAAGCACCTCCTGGAGACATTCGTCAACCAGCCAGCCAGCCACACACACACACACACATACACACACTCATGCACAAATACACATTGACACACAAATGCACACTAGCCTCCAGTGTCTGTCTGGCCAGCTACAATTCTAATGTGCTTGCAATTTGGCACAGTGAACAAGAGAGACAAGCTGCTAGGTGAGGGGAGGCTGGTGAACAAGCATCTGTGATTGTGTCTGTCACCTAGTGTCTCTTGTGTGTCGCAACTCACAAAGGGCCACTACGCAAGTTGGTCAAACTTTCTGCCTTTGTCGCTTTTTCTTATTGGTGGGAAGAAACAAAGTACCAAGTCTCCGTATGAGTCAATATGTTCAAACATATTGATGATACTGTATGTAGCTAAATGCTAAATGTACACACATACACATACAAATGTTAACAAAATAAAAGGTTACTATACTGATTTTGCCAGTTTTCAGCAGTAAAATACCAATAATGTCTATAATTAATTTGATACCTTAATTATTTTCATATATGTTACTTTTTGGTTGACAGACTGCTGTGTGACGCAATTAATCAAATTATTAGGGCATTCATCCTTTTGTTTGTCTAGTTGAATGGATATCATATTTAACACATACATGCTTAATTTATGTTGCACTGTGTATTTTGTTAGTTTGTTACTTTTTCAAGGATATAGTGATTTTAGGTTGTTTGTAAAGTTGTGAAATCCAGATCACTTTTTCGTATCGCTCACCTAATCATTTGATCAGTCATTCAATGCATTTCATGATATATATTTGAGGATACAAGGTTATGGTATTGATTTATGTGTAATAAATAATGACATCAGTGTTACTTGTGTACAACTACTGGAAATAGAGTACATAAAGGTAAACGGTTAAAATATTCGAAACATATTGGCTATTCGGTTGATTATTTTTGGCCGATGTTTGAAGTGTCATAATCGGCCAGCTGATTAATCATTCCCGCCCATTAAAAATTATTGGCCGAAGGAACATGCGCACAGCCATACCTGCTTGGTGGGGGCGGAGACGTGACATGGCCTCGTTGACAGCTGTCTTTCCTTCCATTCATTTTCCATTCAATTTCAATTTTTTTTGCTTAAATTTTGATAAATCTGAGTAAATCTCACAATGTGTAAGTGTCAACACTCATGAAAGGAATAAAATTGTGAAACCTATGCAGATCACACTCCCAATTAAATTACCAATTAAATGAGAAGCATTGACTAGGAAATGAATGGAAGGAAATACGCAAATGTCCCTGCAATGCCACGTCTCTGTCCCCTGCTGGCAAGTATGGCTGTGCGCATGTTGTCTTGGCGAATAATTACCTAGAGCTGTTTCTAGCATGCTTTAATGGACAAACATATTTGGATGCAGTTATTAATTGATAAACCGTATATGTTGTGTCTTCTGAACACCACAGACACACTTTAAGGAAGTAAACATTGTTTATAAGTAATTTTTATGGGTGTATTACGTCTGCATGGATGATTTCGATAATGGCACAAGGCATGCACACGTCAAAACCACGATGAATTGTGGAAAGACTCTACAATCTACATTGTAAAGTCTGTCCTTTATTTGATTTTGAATGAGCCCAGTCAGTTTTGTCCATTTTACAAAGTCTATTTATTGTTTGAGTGCGAGTACTTTGGCCATCTCTGTTTTTTTGCTTGAGTTAGCACAGGGCTTAAATTCGGGGTTCTCAACGTACACGCATTGGTTGCATGTGAGTAATTGCAGCCACAATGGCGGTCTCTGCAGACAAGCGTAATCAGACAGCAGTCTGCCTGGCATTTCTCCATGTGCGCCCAGCGCCAACAACGGGACATAAACAATCCAGCACTTAGCCGTGAACACTCTCACACTAACCCTACACAAGAGGAGCGACGCGTTTGGGCGCATCCAAGGTGGGCCTTGGTTACGCAAAGCATCTCTCTGTGTATTCACATCTTTTCTTTTCACTCCGCTTCCTGTCTTCCTCCAGGCACTTTATAGAAGTGAGGCCTCGAAGGGACATTCCATTTGGACTGCAGCCATTGTAGCGCAGACACGAGTGTAAATTTACACATGCACACGCGTGCGCGTGTGTGTCTGCAAACCAACGCAAGCACAAAACATCGCCTCATTACAGCCTCTCGACTACGCCTAAAGCACTCAGCTAACAGTCCAGATACACAGTTGCTTCAATTCTCATTTGGAACTCAATTAAAATGCAACATTTCATTTCTTGGACGCCTGAGCAAAACATGTTTAGTGGTTGAAGGCACGTCCTTGAGCATATATTCTAAATATACCTTAGGGAGAGCTGAAAGTAAAATTCAATACGCTTCAACACGAGGGCATTGAGTGCAAATGACCTTTACATGGTAGGTGCGGTTTGGCGGCGGACCAAGCCGTTGCCTTTGAGAGTCAAATGGAATGAGAGCGGAGGACGTATTTATGCCTTTGAAAAGTGAGCCCGCCAGCCTTCAGGGACTTGTTGGCAAAGTTCACATTGGAGGGACGTT